>NW_020664561.1:18693862-18756238 GCF_002925995.2 Terrapene triunguis | reverse complement strand
ACATGGTGAATCTCTGAGGCAAGAAAATCCGCCAATAAGCGCAGGACTCACCAAGATAGAGGAGGAACTTTGTCACAATATTCTTAAAGTTATTAGTTCTTGTTCTAAATCTAATCCCATTTATTATGAGCATTTTTAATTTGTTGGCACAGAAAGATATTTATAATTGTTATATTTTCTCACTTAATGGGTTATCCAGCCAGGTTAGTAAGTTGTTCCTGACTTTTCTTCCCATTGTAAAATGCCAGAATAGCAAGTTGGTCTTTTTTTTTTTTTTTTTTTTTAAAGAGTCTTATCTCTGCTAAGTAAGATTAAATCACCCTTATTAATGGGAAGTGGATTCACTTTGGTCTAATTAAACAATAATGAGCAATAGCATGTTGGTTCTTCAATGAATATTTAATAACTGACTGGAGTATTTATATGATTGACCCATTAAGTTAATCAGCAGATGTCCCAGGGTATCAACAGGCGATACTGTACTTTGCGTTATGGCTGAAATAATGCATGAAAAAAGAATTGTTGCACTATAGAGAAAAAAAAGGCTCACATTTCTGCAGCTTCTTCTAAAGGACACAATGCACAAAATGTATCATTTTTAAGACCTCAGCTCTTCTGCTCTTAGTTTGGGTCCTGCATTTGAGCAGCAGTTGTCAACAGATTGGCCATTCAAATGACTGGAAAATTAATAGATGTTAGGTACAATTTGATCTGTGCAACAGTAGGGTATAACTTTTCTCACACACAAGCCCACGTCACTGAAAGAGTTAAATCCTTTCACATGCTTTAACTAGTATGGAATGTTAACCACCACAAATCATAATTTGAAAAATATTTTTTTAAAATGAAAAAAAAACTACTAATTTATCTAATGAATATCCAAGGATTATTAAGACAATGTCATGAATAGAATAAATACCTGATTGTGAAAGATAGAAAGCCATAAATAATTTCAAAAAGGTCTTCCTTTATTTATACCACCACCTCTATATTCCACATATTCTCATTATGTACCTTGTTTAGACTGGAAAACTTTTAATGATGCCTTAAAATGTCAAGATTTTATACAGCTGCTTTAATCTCAGTTCACTTATCTGACAATGAACAAGCACAGATGTTTTATTATATCATTTAGCATTCTGAAAGCTCTGTACTCTATGTTTATGTTATTTGGTGGAAATATTATTCCTACTGGAATAAAAATTGAAATTGATGTTTTTTGTCCTCTTGTTCTGTTTTTTAAAAGATGTACAATATGTATACTTTACACAGTACTCTGTTCTGTTTTTTTTTTTTTTTTTCTTATTTAAAACCATAGTTACATTTTTAATTTAAGTTAAGGACTAGATTCTAATATTTATGCTGTAGTCACACTCGGATTAAGAAAACTCTCATTCTTTCACCCATAAAAGAACTATGCTGATCTTGGGCATATTCTGTAGGAACAAAGAGAACTACTTGCTCTCTTACTAGCAGATAGGCAGTGAGTGGCAGGGAAAAGGCTCTACCTGCTTATATGTGGGTCATCATTGTGCAGGCAAGTAGTAATTTACAGCAGTAATATGGAAAAAGCAGGGGAGAAATTGTGCATCAGAGAGGTGTCTGGGGCAATCTGCCTCCTGAGGCTACTCCAGCTTTCATATTAGCCCTTGCTCATGTGCGTAAAGGCCCAGTCTAGTTCGCTTTTAGATTACATTGTCTGGACTAGAAAGAAAGCCTCATAAGGAATCGCAATGACATTTAAACATTTTTTGCTAAATTAGAATTTAACTTCACTTTGGGGGAGGTGACTCTGTTCCCCACACACACACACACTGCGGAGGCTGCAAATAATTTTTCTTTAACAAAATAAGCCTGATTTGTTGAATGTCAATAGATTTCTGTATGTGTCTTCAGGTCCTTTTGTTTCCATGATGGGCAAGAATTTAGGACCTTATTACTTGACTAACTTAAATGTTCAGGTAACCTTAGATATAATTCCCTATTCTTCATTACGTGAAGGTCCACACATCTGTTATGGTGGGAATTTCACACTAGTGCACCAGTAGGGTCATCATTTCCTTGAGAATATGATTAATAGCAACCGATTATAAGAAGTCCTCATTCTTTAGTATGGTATCTTTATAACAGAGATCATTTCATGTACACCAAATAGTGACTTTGGGGCTGATTTGAGAGTCCAAATGCTACTCTTCTCTAAGTTCTTGATTCAGGACAGCATTTAAGCATGTGCTTAAGTCACATTTGGAACTTAAGAATGTGCAGTCCCTAATAGGGATGCTTTCCTGAATTGGGTCAAAAATGAAATGCTTCTCTTATTTTAGGTATGGTAGACATATTTCTATTCTCAGATAGATGGTTTACATAAAGTGTGCTTCATTTTATCCACAATAATTTTTTTCCATCAAATCTAAACACAGGGATATATATAATAAATAGGTATTCCTCTGTGAAATTCCTCTAGGAAAGGTCTTTATGCTAACATTTATCACAGCTTTCTCATATACTTTATACACACAAGCACTTCTCACAAAATAGGCAGAATGTGTACCAGTTTATAGGAACCCTGAGAAATCATTTGTCTATGTCTCCCTCTCTGATTTCAGAAGAGACTGATTTGCTTGGAATTAGACTGGCCAAATTACCAGTTGTCCAGTACATTTACGTCTTGCATATTCAGTGCCTCTAGATACACTGATGCTACAATGACGGGAGCCATATAAGTAGATAAATAAACTGCTGTCATTATGTGTTTACCTATGTCTTTGTCTCATTTTATTCACTAAATTTAAAATCCCTTTTATTTCAACTGAAATTGTCTATCAGAGAAGCAGTAGGCTCTCCCCCCTCATAGTCAGCTATACTTGATGCTCTCCAACTTGCACAGTCTATAAAAGCCAGACCCAAAATAGAGAGTATGTCAAGGTTAGCTTATCTGTGAATTTATCTTTTCTTATTTTCATACTGAACCTTCTTGCAGGTGAAAAACCAGTGGGAGTGGGCTGGGGAAATGAGATTGAAGTTAGACATAGATGAAACACAAAAATAGTGACAAATTGCAGTGACATCTAAGGATACGATAAATTGCCTTCTGATATGGCAAAATGAATTCCCTGACTATAAAATGCAGTCAATGTTATCAATCTCTCTCTATGAAGGAATATTTACAGAATTTTTTTAAAATATGCCCAAGTGAAGTTAGTGCCAGAACATAGAAATAAGAGCATTTTCTTGGCATCTAAACAATACTAATAATGTGACAGGAAATCTACTTTGGATACCTCAGACACAGTTATGCCTATTGCTTCACTTGTCTTAACCATCTTGCATTCAATGAGTTCTAAGGTGGATGCTTATATGCATTTTCCTGCTAATATACAATTGTTAATATAATGAGGCACAACAATTTCTGCAGGCTATAATGGTTAGAGGTGATGTTTCTTCTGGAAATTTCAAAATTAAGCTTTGTCCATCTCTTTCACTATTATATTAAATGCAAGTACTAGTCAGTGATGCAGACATAAAAATTAGAACACCACATTTGTATTTAGAAAAAAAGGAAACTTGACATATTGAATACTGAAATTGGAATCATGATTTCTGAAATGCAAAGTAATCGCAACAGGTTGTATGGCACAAAGCATGTAGAGGATTTTTTGTAAGTCTTCACAGGATGCCCAGATTTTATTTCCCTACTACAGATTAGCATAGCAGAATCCTGAGTTTAGGTGGACAAAATAAATGCAACTTAGAGGCCGGTGAGATTCATAACGGGTGATGGAGGATATGGTACTGAAGGTTTGGGCTAGACAGATCATTATTACATACAGTACATACAGAGACAGATTAGGGGTTTGTGGAGCCCTGGGCCAGAGCAAGTGAGGGCCCCTCCCACCCCTTCCGCCTGAAGTCCCCTCTGCTCCCCTCCTGCACTCCTGCCAGGGAAATGGGGTCGGCTTCCCCCGCTCCCCAGCAGGAGCAGTGGACGGGCAGAGCAGGGCAAGCCCCCGTGCCCCAATCCCGCTCCCCAACAGGAGCGCCGGGAGGGCAGGAGGAGCGGGTCAGGGCCCAGTGGCACCCATTTTTCTGGGGCCCCCCCCAATTGCCAGGGCCCCTAGGCACGGGCCCCGTTGGCCAGTGGCTAATCCACCACTGAGTAGATGTCTAGAATACATCGAGTGTGGGTAAAACAGCTAACGAATACATACACATTATGTATTAATAGTCCAATTATAGGTTTGTGAAGTGGTATACATAGTGTTATATAAGCACCAAATATTAAAATGAAATTAATGTATGCTTGCACTGCTGCCGTCTGCTAGATGGAACGGGAACTCAGCTATGTTTCACAGGCCCTATAGGGTAAAATTATCACAAGTGCCTAAGACCCATTTCCTCAAAGGTATTTATGCACCTATCTCAATGGAAGTTAGATGCCTAAGTGTCTTTGAGGAGCTGGTCCTAAGTGATTTAGGAGCTTACATCTCTGGCTTTCAATGGGACCTATGCATCTAAATCACTTCTGAAAGTTTTACTCAGTCTCATTGAAACTCAAAAGGACTTAGGCTCCTGAGTGCTTAAGTCACTTTTGAAAATTTCAGTTAGCAGCTTTGAAAAATGTATTGGTGCTAACAAATTTTTCTTTATCTCAAATGGTAGGAATCTGTGCTATGTAGGTTATATCTACACTGCACACCTCTCCCAATAACATGTAGGGTATGCACCACAATGAAAAGCAGGCTGCATCTTCACGACAGTGTGTAGCTACATGTGTCAGTAAAAGACTGGCAGTGGGGAGGCAGTTCCCAGCAGCAGGAGTCTTTCTTTGCAGCTGCGAAAGGCTTCAGCAGAAAACTGTGGCAGGAAAGAAACTGAGCTTCAGTTCATCTGCAAATTTGACACCATCAGCTCAGGATTAAACAAAGACTATGAATGGCTAGCCAACTACAAAAGCAGTTTCTCCTTCCTTGGTGTTCACACCTCAACTGCTAGAAGAGGGCCTCATCCTCCCTGATTGAACTAACTTCGTTATCTCTAGCCTTACTCACTCTTGCTTGCATATTTATACCTGTCCCTGGAAATGTCCACTACATGCATCTGAAGAAGTGGGTATTCACCCACGAAAGCTCATGCTCCTATACGTCTGTTAGTCTATAAGCTGCCACAGGACTCTTTGCTGCTGTGGCAGGAAAGTGTCAGCAGCAAGGAGCTGCCAGAGTCCTTCCCCACTGCTGGGGTCCTTCCATGCTGCATGGAAAGGCTCCAGGAAGAGGACACTACACTGCTAAAAAACAACAGTGTAGATGGGGACGGCACTGCTTGGGTGAGTAGAGAGCTGTGTATAGTACATATCGGTTACATACCCACATTGATCTGGAGTGCCTTTACTTGTTTAATCAGTGCCTCTATGTCTACGCTACTATCTACATTCATGCTAGGAGGGCATGCAGCGTATGTACTCTGTGTGCTGCTGTGTCTACACTGCACACTCCTAATGGCCTTAGAGCAGCAGAAGCTAAGTCTGATTCCCACTGATTCCATGAAGTGGGGGCAGGTCAGTACTACTGACCGATCTGGATCACTTGCTAAGGAGAGCTGATCTGAACAACATGCATGGGCAAAAATAGTTTACTTAACTCTTCTGATGGAAAATTGGGTTTTTGATCAAACAAAATTTTTCACAAAGGTGGTCTGATTTCTTTGGAAAGTTTAAATCGATCAAAAATCAAACTTCTGAAAACCAAAACATTCAGTTTTCATCAAAAAATAAAATATTTCTATTTAGATATGTTGTCACAATATCTCATGAAAGTCCTGGTTTGTTTGCCTCATGTCCCAATTGTCTTCTCTGGGCTGGGCTTCCCAGCCAGACTTCATCTCCCATAGACACCCATAATGAAATGCCTCCCCTCAGCAAGCCAGAGACTGTGGAGCATCATGGGAGATGTAGTCTGACCTGGAAGCCCAGGTTCTAGAGAAGAATGGGAGCATGGCACATCTAAACTACAACTCCCATGAGGCACCACGGCAGCAGCTTTCAATATAAAATAAACAAAATTATCTTTATTGGGGAAATATAATTACCTTAATATATTTATGAAAACAGATAAATTATAAACTTAAGGTTTTTGAAAGTTCTAAGAAATACAAAAAATCTAATTATAAGATGTAGTAAATTAATATTAGTTATTTGAAGTTAGAGTGCAGTATCAGAGGTAGCTAAGCATTTTAAATATCTCAAGAGATTAGTACAGTGAAAGTGTAACAAAAGATCAAGCATTATTCTCCTGATAAGTTACCTGGAATCTTAGGGAATTCATCATGTCCTTACAGCAATATGCGTTTTCATTATAATCACGCGTTATTGATTCAGCCATAATGGCAACTGTGACTCATTTTTTGAGTGGTGCAATTTAAACAATTTACCTCTTCTTTGTGAAAAGCAGGTACATACAAGCATTGAATTCACCCCTCACGAGCCAACTCACTTTAAAGGGACTATATCAGTAATCCAAGTCAGGAATCGAGGGGAAAAAATGAAGCTGATTCATGTCAGGAAGTAAGGTCATGTGAGGCAGATAGGCCTTGATATAAAAATTTAACCAGAAAACTGATTTTAGGAAGAAAAGATCTTTTATTTAGAAAAGAAAAGATTGATTTAAAGTCTAACCTTTTCCCCATATTTCCTGTGTTAAAAATGGTATTTAAAGTTGGACTGCTGAGTATCAAACTATAAAAAAAGAAGTTATAAGCATCTGTTGTCAAAACAGTAACTGTCGCTCTTTCAGCATGTACATTGGCCAAACTGGACAGTCTCTACGCTCAAGAATAAATGGACACAAATCTGACATCAGGAATCATAACATTCAAAAACCAGTGGGAGAACACTTCAACCTCTCTAATCACTCAGTGACAGACTTGAAGGTGTCAGTTTTGCAACAAAAAAACTTCAAAAACAGACTCCAAAGAGAGACTGCTGAACTCGAATTAATATGCAAATTAGACACAATTAACTTAGGTCTAAACAGAGACTGGGAATGGTTGGGTCATTACACTAATTGAATTTATTTTCCCCCATGTTAAGTTCTCCTCACACCTTCTATGGGTCATCTCGATTATCACTTCAAAGTTTTTTCTTCTGCTGCTACTGATAGCTCATCTCAATTGATTGGCCTCTTACAATTGGTATGCGTACTTCCACCTTTTCATGTTCTCTGTATGTATAAATAACTTCTGTCTGTGTGTTTCACTCTATGCATCTGAAGAAGTGAGTTGTAGCCCACGAAAGCTTATGCTGAAATAAATTTGTTAGTCTCTAAGGTGCCACAAGTACTCCTGTTCTTCTTTCAGCATGGTGAGTGAATATCTGATTAGTGTAGTCCTATGACTTCAGTTCCAAATTCTTGCTCTTTGCATTTTGAAATTGTTTTTGAGTTGGGTTTTGAGAGGACCATGTGGACTGAACCATGAACTCAAATGTCTTGAAATACCTATAGGCCTGCTGTGTCTGTGGATGACTTTCCAAGCCCAAAGTTACTGGAATGGGGAGGTTATTCATTTGCATGAAGTTGACCTAATCACACCCCATTTTGGGGATATCCGTGACCGCAGAAGAGGAGTGACTCATTCTGATTTCCCAAGAATCCCAGAGTTTTCCAATGAGGAGAAACCAATCAGACCCGAGCCTGGAACCCTACACAACAATGAAACAGCCTAGAAGCCCAAGCGCCATGAGCTGAAGTTGGCTGGTATGTGCCAGCCATGGGTGTCTAGTTGCTATGTAGACATATCCAAAGAGACTTGTGCTTCCTCCACCCTCTCAGCTGACCACTGAGTCATAAAAGAGTCCAGCAACATCTAAGATTTGATATCTACAAGCACGTAACCTCTAGCCAGCCAGCAAGTCTGTCAATGCTAAACAATATTAGAGCCAATAAGACCATGAGCTCATCTTTCTACATAGGTAGCAGCTTCCTGAAGGGGGAGAGAGAGAGGAGACGCTGATTATCCCCTAACCACCAGTAAATTAGACAGACTACCTTAACTGGCATCAGAGTGGTACTCTCAACATTAGCTTCAATCTTGGGAGTGTTTTCACCCTCCCTATATCAGCTATTTGGCTGGAACCTAAATATATTGTTTGGCATTGAGAATTATAATGCCCTTTTATTTTGGGGGCTGATAGCTGAGGAAGACTGCTGCCTTTTCAAATTATTACAAGGAGTAAGAAATTTTACACTTGTCTGATGTAGTTTAATCAACCTGTCAATTAGATTAATTTGATGTAATATTTGCCCACTTTCTTTTAATTTTATTTGTTTTGCTTGGGTATATAATTTAGTTAATAAAATGTATAAAACTGGAAACTCATGTGATTTGAATGTTTCCTTCCCAGACATGAGGATTCCAAACCTAAGAACTCTCAAAGGAAATAAGCAACTCTGTACCCTTATAGTAACCCCATAACTTGTGGGAAAATTGGATTTTTTTAAAACAAGGAAAGTTGACTTATGTATTGGGCATTTCTTTTGATAAGCAACACAGGTTCCAGACCCTTTGGGTGCCAAGTGTGGTGGATATGAATCATTCAACCTAAGGTTTTACAAGTTCCCCATAATAAGTCTATACTCTTCACAGTCACTAACATTTAGCTTTCCTTCTGAACTGCTGCTTTTTCCCCTGGCTAACACCATAAAGCTGCTGTGCTCACAGTGCAACATATTTCTGTAGCCAAGAGATGTGATATCTCACTTCACAGCTGTGAGAACAGCCTAAACTTTGGAAGTAATACATTCTGATACAATACAATAGGATACAGTTTTCAGATCTAGGTTACAAGCCCAGTAGGTTGGTAGTGAATGAAAGTGGATGAAAGGTAGCCTATATGAAATGAGTTGCATGTCTCAAGGCATGTCTTAGGGTACGTCTACACTATGAAATTAGGTTGAATTTATAGAAGCCAGTTTTATAGAAATCGGTTGTATACAGCCGATTGTGTGTGTCCCCACAAAAAATGCTCTAAGTGCATTAAGTCGGCGGACCGCGTCCACAGTACTGAGGCTAGCGTCGACTTCCGGAGTGTTGCACTAGGGATAGCTATCCCACAGTTCCCACAGTCTCCGCCGCCCATTGGAATTCTGGGTTGAGATCCCAATGCCTGAATGATGCAAAACAGTGTCACGGGCAGTTCTGGGTACATGTTGTCAGGCCCCCCCCCCTCCGTCAGAGCAATGGCAGACAATCGATTTGCGCCTTTTTACCTGGGTTACCTGTGCAGACAACATACCACGCCAAGCATGGAGCCCGCTCAGCTCAGTTCACCGTCACCATATGTCATCTGGGTGCCGGCAGACGTGGTACTGCATTGCTAAACAGCAGCAGCTAATTGCTTTTTGGCAGTAGACGGTGCAGTATGACTGGTAGCCTTCATCGGCGATCTGGGTGCTGGCAGACGTGGGGCTGCATTGCTACACAGCAGCAGCCCCTTGCCTTTTGGCAGTAGATGGTGTATTACGACTGGTATCCGTCGTCGTCATACTGCAGTTCGATCAGATGATGGCTGAAACTCCGTATGTCCCCCAGTCATATTCTGCTGCCTTCCCAATGATGATGGCGGCTATCAGTCGTAGTACACTATTTTCTGCCAAGCACCCAGTATTTGCTGCCAAGCACCCAGAAGATGCCGAGGGCTATCAGTCATGCTGCACCGTCGGCTGCCAGCTTAAGATGTAAAAAATAGATTTGTTCTGTATTGATTTGCTTCCCCTCCCCCCTCCGTGAAATCAACAGCCTGCTAAACCCAGGGTTTTGAGTTCAATCTTTGGGGGGGCCATTCTGTGTGACAGTTGTTTCTGTTTCTCCCTGATGCACAGCCACCTTTGTTAATTTTAATTCCCTGTACCTGTACGGCATGTCGTCACTCACCCTTCCCTCCCTTCCTCCCTCCCTCCATCAGACAATAGTTTCGCGCCTTTTTTCAGACCAGACGCCATAGCACTGGGATCATGGAGCCTGCTCAGATCACCGCGGCAATTATGAGCACTATGAACACCACGCGCATTGTCCTGGAGTATATGCAGAGCCAGGACATGCCAAAGCAAAACCAGGACTAGCCGATGAGGCGATTGCAGCGCGGCAACGAGAGTGATGAGGAAATTGACATGGACATAGACCCCACAGAAGGTACAGGCCCCAGCAATGTGCAAATCATGGTGTTACTGGGGCAGGTTCATGCCGTGGAATGCCGATTCTGGGCCCGGGAAATCATTGTTACTTCACATTCATGCATTCTTTATTAATTCATCACACGACTAGGGGGATAATTGCCAAGGTAGCCCGGGATGGGTGGGGGAGGAGGGAAGGAAAAGACACACTGCAGTTTAAAACTTTAACTCTTATTGAAGGCCGGCCTTCTGATGCTCGGGCAATCATCTGGGGTGGAGTGACTGGATGGCCGGAGGCCCCCCCCCACCGTGTTCTTGGGCGTCTGGGTGAGGAGGCTATGGAACTTGGGGAGGAGGGCTGTTGGTTACACAGGGGCTGTAGCGGCGGTTTCTGCTCCTGCTGCCTTTCCTGCAGCTCAACCATACGCTGGAGCATATCAGTTTGATGCTCCAGCAGCCGGAGCATCGACTCTTGACTTCTGTCTGCAAGCTGACGCCACCTATCATCTTCAGCCCACCACTTGCTCTGTTCAGCCCGCCACCTCTCCTCTCGTTCATATTGTGCTTTTCTGTAGTCTGACATTGACTGCCTCCACGCATTCTTCTGTGCTCTGTCAGTGTGGGAGGACATCTGGAGCTCCGAGAACATATCATCCTGAGTCCACCGTTTTCTCCTTCTAATCTTCGCTAGCCTCTGTGAAGGAGAAACATTTGCAGCTGGTGGAGGAGAAGGGAGAGGTGGTTAAAAAAGACACATTTTAGAGAACAATGGGTACACTCTTTCACATTAAATTTTGCTGTTCACATTACACAGCACATGTGCTTTCATTACAAGGTCGCATTTTTCCTCTTATATTCAGGGCCTGCCGGTTTGGTGTGAGAGATCACTCACGCAGTGCCAGGCAACAGATTTCGGCTTGCAGGAAGCCATGGTAAGCCACAGTCTTTTGGCTTTTTTAACTTTCTTAACATGTGGGAATGGTTTCAAACAGTAGAGCCCTCATTTCCCATACCAAGTACCCCTTGGGTTGGCCATTTAAAATGGGTTTGCAATGTAAAAGGAGGGGCTGCGGTTTCCGGGTTAACATGCAGCACAAACCCAAATACTCCCCCCCCACACACACACACAAAATTCTCTGGGATGATCACTTCACCCGTCCCCCCTACCGCGTGGCTAACAGCGGGGAACATTTCTGTTCAGCCGAGCAGGAACGGGCACCTCTGAATGTCCCCTTAATAAAATCACCCCATTTCAACCAGGTGACCGTGAATGATATCACTCTCCTGAGGATAACAAAGAGAGATAAGGAATGGATGTTGTCTGCATGCCAGCAAACACTGGGACCATACGCTGCCATGCTTTGTTATGCAATGATTCCAGACTACGTGCTACTGGCCTGGCGTGGTAAAGTGTCCTACCATGGCGGACGGGATAAGGCAGCCCTCCCCAGAAACCTTTTGCAAAGGCTTTGGGAGTACATGAAGGAGAGCTTTCTGGAGATGTCCCTGGAGGATTTCCGCTCCATCCGCATACACGTAAACAGAATTTCCAGTAGCTGTACTGGCCGCGATTGCCAGGGCAAATTAATCATTAATCATTAAACAGGCTTGCTTTTAAACCATGTGTAATATTTACAAAGGTACACTCACCAGAGGTCCCTTGTGTGCCCTCAGGGTCTGGGAGCACGCCTTGGGTGAGTTCGGGGGTTACTGGTTCCAGGTCCAGGGTGATAAACATATCCTGGCTGTTGGGGAAACCGGTTTCTCCGCTTCCTTGCTGCTGTGAGCTATCTTCATCCTCATCTTCCTCGTACCCCGAACTCGCTTCCCTTTTGCGTGTTTCTCCATTGACGGAGTCATAGCACACGGTTGGGGTAGTGGTGGCTGCACCCCCTAGGATTGCATGCAGCTCTGCGTAGAAGCGGCATGTTTGCGGCTCTGCCCCGGACCTTCCGTTTGCCTCTCTGGCTTTGTGGTAGGCTTGCCTTAGCTCCTTAATTTTCACGCGGCACTGCTGTGCATCCCTGTTATGGCCTCTGTCCTTCATGGCCTTTGAGACTTTTTCTAATATTTTGCCATTTCGTTTATTTCTACAGAGTTCAGCTAGCACTGATTCATATCCCCATATGGTGAGCAGATCCCGTACCTCCTGTTCGGTCCATGCTGGAGCTCTTTTGCGATCTTGGGACTCCATCATGGTTACCTGTGGTGATGAGCTCTGCATGGTCACCTGTGCTCTCCACGCTGGGCAAACAGGAAACGAAATTCAAAAGTTCGAGGGGCTTTTCCTGTCTACCTGGTCAGTGCATCTGAGTTGAGAGTGCTGTCCAGAGCGGTCACAATGAAGCACTGTGGGATAGCTCCCAGAGGCCAATAACGTCGAATTCCGTCCACACTACCCCAAATCCGACCCGCAAAGGCCAATTTCAGCGCTAATCCCCTGGTCGGAGGTGGAGTAAAGAAACCGGTTTAAAGGGCCCTTTAAGTCGAAAAAAAGGGCTTTGTCGTGTCAACGTGTCCAGGCTTAATTCGAATTAACGCTGCTAAATTCAAACTAAACTCGTAGTGTAGACCAGGCTTTAGTGGGAAAACATCCATATAACCCCCTCACCCCACTACACACACAATATAACCAGCAGTTTTAGCAAAGAGGACAATGACAGTATAAGCACACAGAATGAATTACCCTCTCACTCTTCTATAAGTGGACTCTCCAGAACAAGGTTTCAGACATCACTTTCCTCTAGTCTGGAATTGCTGACGCACTTTTCATTTCCATCTATTTATGCCAGAAAATCCCCTTAGTGAACTCTGACTGTGAAATCCTGGAGTTTATCCATATGAAATGTCTGGGCTGTCATGAAGAGGTTTAAGATCTTAAATCTAAATGTGCCCAATATTCCTCAGTAGACTAAAGGAACAGAAATATGGAGTTTATCTTAGCCCTTTTGAGTTTGTGCTCCTGGCACTTCTTCAAGGGCTTGAAAATCAAGTTCTCTTAATTTCTCTTCTAAGACCAGGGAAGTATCTTGGTATAGGTTTTATGAACTGGGGACTACAGATGGGCTTTTTTTTTTTTTTTCTGCAAATCATTTTATCATTGAAAATGAGGACTTAGGGTGACCAAAACGATTTTCAAATTTGGGTCAATTTTGGCAAATTGTTCTGTCAGGAAAGACAAATGAAAAAAAATCAAAAATATCAAAATGCTTCAAGTCAGTGTTTTCAAAATTAAACACTCTGACTTGTCATTTTGGAAGGAGTTTTCATTTCTGAATTTCCCTCAATTTTATTTATTTTAAAATTAAACATATTAAGAAACATTGAAACCAAAATTAAATGTTTTGGTCTACCTCAAAATGAAATTATTTGTTTTTTTTCAAGGACAACTCCATCCAATGGATCTACAGGAGGACTGTGTAAATAACAATATTTTTCAGGGTTTTTTTTTTTTTGGACATGGACCCAAACCAAATATAGTTATTTACACAGTCCTACTGTGGATCCTTTGGATAGTGGTGGCCTTGAGAAACAATCATAAATCCTCTGACACTCATGGACTGATATGATTTTTAAATTATCATAGGTTTGACCTTAGAACCTTTGGTACAGATTGTAAATGCTCAGCCATGTGAATAAAGGCTCCATAGTCTGACACTGATGCTGCTCGGATTAGGCTACTCCAGTGGTTTAGGAAGAACTTTATCAACCCACTTTGATTTATAATCTGGCCCATACTGGTGCTGTTCTGTCATCCGGATAGACATCCTGGTGCATTATTCCCTTTATTGGAGTTGCATGCAGAATACCAGACTCCCAATCTTCTACTCAAGCGCTAAGCAACCTAATACACACAGTAATGGCCCCAAAGGATCTACAATCTTCCCGTAAACAATGCACCGCTTGTGGTCTTGTTCCATCATCTTTTGGTATATTTCTTTTCTGCTGGGGATTGTCCTTGACATAAAAAAAAATTGACTAATGACTTCTCTTGGTTGGGGGTCTCCAAACAGCCTAATTTGGGGCAAAAGGACTGCACTAAAGCTCACAAACTATTTTCATGATGTTCAGAAATAGCATTGCAGATGCTAGTGGGGAGAAATCTGATGTCCCCAAGCCCTATCTAAGGCAAACCACCAGTTTGCAGTCCAGCATAGAGGCATGTTGCAGTGGACAGTGGACAGAGAACTAGAGGCAGTTTTTGCTTCAGGCAGCTCTAAATCTGTCATGGAGCATTGCCATAAGTACACATAAAAAGGACTTAAGTCTAAGTGTGAAGTACACTATTACAGAAGTTCTTTAAGTACAAATATGCTGTGGAAATAGTACGTATTTATTTATAAGCTCAAATACTAGTACTTTTAACTCCCATATTCCCTGTAATTGTCTGGTCAATATATGAGTAACTACCTAAATAGTATAAATACAAAGTGGAAGAGAAAGAAAAAGAGCAACTATGACAGGAAAAAGCAGACTAAGAAATTGTTTAGGCCCCAATTTCCCAGCAGTCCCTTTAGCACTGGAGCATGCCCAGTGGTTGGTAGGCATTTCTTACCCCATTATGCAGGAGATGCAGCATCGGAGCTTGTTCCCACAATGCAGGGCACTGAGAGGTATATGTCTGCCTTCTCTGCCATCTCCCCCCATCCACACACACAAACACACCCCTCTGCTGGGCTGTGACTCTCCCACTGCCAGTTTCAGTTACCAATCATAAGTGAGGTGCAGAGCCAGCACCTTCCCTAGCTGGTGCAACAGCAGGGCCAACAGAAAAAAAAAACTCTGGCAGCCAGAATTCAGGGCCCAGAGTTCCCAAGCTGCGGAAGAACCTGGGACAGTTGGAAGAGAAGTGATTGCTTCCAATAGCTATTTGGAAAACTGTGTTCAAATAAAAATATTATATATGCCTTAAATACCTTTAAACTGTACTTAAATACAAGTATTAAGTACTGAATATTTAAAGTACAAATGTGCTTTTTACAGATCCAGACTAACACGGCTATCCCTCTGAAATATGTGGAGTACTTCAAAATACTGAGATACACGGGAACACAAAGAAGGTGTCTTTAATCAGAAAAGACATTACTATGTAATCCAACACCTGCCTCACCTCTTCAATGAAAAAGATGATAGAATCACCTGTGAGCTCTGCCTAACATATAAGGAGATGCTGCAAAGGTGACATCTCCATATAGCAGTTCAGCCAAGATTCTGCCCGTGGGTAGGGAGGAAAGTTGCTTCACAAGCCAAACCAAGTTTATAATGGGCAAATCCCTTACCTGATACCAGAATTTAAATGAGGTAGGTGATTCCCACAAGGGTAAATAATATGGTATTGCTCCCTAAGGCATAAACACTTTCCAGTTAGGTCTCTTGTTTTTTTAGGCTTATTAATCACATAAAATTCCTCAATTCCTATACACATCAGCAACCAAATCCTTTTCAAATCTAGCAGAACCACATTTTAGGATAGTTTGCATCTCTTGCCATGATTCTAAATCATTTCAAGAACAGTCTCAAATCAAAATATTTTACAATACTGAATTCTAAGATTTTGAAAATATATTCCAAGATGCAATTTATTTTTAGTCAATACATATATTGGTGACACAGGTTAATAGCAGGGTTATCACTAGATTATTAACAGGTTTACCATGTCCAGAAGCAGTATTTTATCTGTGGAAATAATGATTCACTATAAAAATGTGTTGCAATATCCCATGGGAAATTACATAATATATTGCAATCTGCAACCAGAATGGAATTCATCCTTTTTCCTTCTTCCCTTGGTACTTTCTAAAGTGTAAAGGTAATATCACAATTTGGCTTTGTCCTAAAACACTTCTGGAGATCTGTAGAGTTTCTCTTTTGGGGCTGATGGGGGAACTTGAAGGAGAGCAGCATACAAATATTCTCTCTGATCCATTAGCCAATGTAATTAGTCTTCTGCCTAGTACCCACCCTAGTACCCAAAAATGATAAAAAGAAGGAAAATAATTATACTGTACATAATATACAAAGACACATACAGTATGTTATTTATGTAGGCAATTGACATATGATAGGTGTACCACAATTCTGTGGAAAAGGCCATAGTTTTGGAGTTTAATGTACATAACCTACATACACCCCACACCACATATCATTTGAAAGCTTATTTTATGACTTTTTAGGTGAGGTATGATGTGGAGCTGTCAAGAGGTGCCATAAACCCATAGGCAAGCTGAAACAGTGGTACCCAAAATGAGTGTCATTTTTCGTACAGTTCCAGAAACAATGCAATATGACTATTACTACATTTTTTACGGTTTATGCCAACACCTTTATGTGGTGTTTAGTGCTCAAAGCTACCAAATGGCAATGTATTAAAATATTTTGTATTGGTTTTGCACAGGCAAATATTTTATTTTTCCAGAAATGATGAAGCTCTGTAGCATGTGGCAAAAATGGTGGCTCATTACTAGTGCTGCAAAAACTGAAGGAGAAAGACTCTAGGGAGGTGTATTCATTTAAAATGGAAATGTGCCACTTCATGCTGGTGGAAATCTCAGGTATGAAGGAGATGGTAAAGACATCAACATAGAGACTATTGATGGAACAAATACCTTCCATTCAATGACTAGAGTAGGATTTCCAGAACAGTTTGAAGGTAGACCACCATTATAAGAAATATCACTGAACGGTGGGAAAGAAAGTCACTTACTCTGCCTGGGCAATCAAAGTCTCTTATATTGTACGCAGCATTTTAAAAAAAAACCTAGAACATGTCTAGAGCCTACTTGTCATGAAGAAGTACTTGAAAAATCTCGTCACCTATGAATGAAAGCTGTCCGGGATCTCTCCCTGTGTCTTTTAAGATTACTACCTTGTGATATCCTACCAATACCAAATGACATTGATATTGTTCACACTCAGGTGATTCCATTTTGGAATGGTTTGAACCACAAGCTTGCAACAAAGAAGAGCACCTACACAGCAGTTGCACATGTACTTATTGCGGATGCTAATCCAGCTGACATTGTCACAGTCTGTACTACAATGCTTAAATACAAGGACATTTCAACAGCTCAAGGATATGAGCATTCCATTCACACCATGGATCAACAACTGTATGCTGTTGCTCAGCAAGTGAAATGGATTCTTCCAGACGAACTTTGTACAAATGTGATTTGCCTGGACAATTTTCACATCAAGTGCTGTTTTATTGACTACATTGGGAAATTTGGGGGAGACAATATTGGTAGACAATCTTAGACATCCTTCCAATGTGTTTGCAGCTTGACCTGCAGATCAAATACTTGCTGATAAGCAATTTGACTATGGTGAGGCTTCACTCTAGCATTGATGGCCATGAGTGCTCTGAAATTTTACTCATTTGTTAAACGGTGTGAGCATGGAGGAAATACTCATATTGTTCCTGCATTTGTTTGGCAAATGGTGGCTGATAATCATAACATGTTTGAGTCTGAAGACACAGAATCCTTACATATCATTAAAAAGAGCTTGATGATGGTGTAACTCAGCATATGCTACCCCTACTGGAGGAATTTCAGACACAAGAGTATGCCTTCTATATTCAAGTTCTGGGATCATTTTCTCTGAGTTCTACTTCTAAATGCACAGCAGAGCAAGAGGGTCATTGGAAAATTCACCCACACACATAGCATGCCAGGCTTCCATAATTATTTACTGCAAACAGGCCCAAATATGCCAGTTGGATACTAATCTACATTCTTGATATGTTAAATTTCCCTGAAGAAGTACACAGTGCTTTTGAATCTGGGGAATTTGCTGTGACTCCGACTCCTGTTTTTTTTTTTCAAAGGAATTTGAAGTGACCTGGGGCTAGAGAAAACTGTCCGATTCAAACAGCTGCAGTAGGATTGTAGGACTGAGGAGAAAGAAGCCAGACCTTGTCAGATGGACCCATATATGACATGTCCTGAGTAAATATGCAAAATCCTATGAGACAAAGAAGTGGCCTAGCAAGAAATAACAAAGTCCACAAACTAGTCCTTGTCTCTGCAATGAAGAGGGATGAAGGGCATGTTACAGCTCTTATCAACTACATCATTAATATGACAAACCCATTTGATGCTGAATCACATCCAGAGGGGCTCATCAACATATGTACTGGACTGCATGTAATATCAGATGTACAAAAGTATATTGAATATAGCAGAGGAATGGAGAAAGGGGGCTGCTGAGAGGAAGGGACATTAATGATGCCAAAGGCACACAGGAGGTGCCAGAGAAAGATCAAGAAGGAAACCAGAGATGGAAATGGTTGGCACTTTATCCTCTTAGATTGTAAAGTCTTCAGGGTAGGGACTGTACCTTCATTTATACAGCACCTAATACAGATGACCACAGGTCCTGATTGGAGTTGCTGTATATAGCTAATATAAATATTATATACTACTAATAAAGCATCCCCAAAAGGAGCAGAATGGAGCACGAGACTAGTCCCAGTTGTGCTAGGAGAGGGGAATGTGCATGGCTTGTTAGAAAGGGAAATAACTCAGTTTATTTTCTTTTTCTGGCAAAGAAAAAAGTGACAATTCTACGATGACTGGACTCTTGACAATAGAACTGTTTTTTCCTTGAGGTCCTGTAAGTGACCTTCGTGATCATTTATTCCCTTTTTTCTTTTGTTTGTTTGTAACCTTTTCCAACTGTCTGTCTCTTACTTGGTATCATTTAAAATACTATCTCCTTTTGTTAATAACCTTGTTTAACTTTTAATCTCCGAAACCCAGTGCTGTTTGAATTGAAGCAATTGTTAACTCCAGTTAACGTGACAAGCTGTGCATTTTGTCTCTTTAGAGGAGCAAACTATCTTTCTCATTCCTCTGAATAGTCCAGGAAAGGTCTGGACAGTGCACAGCACACAGTTTGGGGGAAACTTGGAACTGCAGGATGTTGTGTCATCTTGCCAGGTGTAACCAAGGCTGGTGGCAACCATGGACTGACTGTGTTGCTGCAGGAGGCAAACTGCTGATGTCAGAGAACTGGATCAGGGTTGCGCAGCACACAGACATGGAATGCAGGCTTGCTGCTGACTGTGAGCATCCCAGGCTGCAGGAGCAGAGGATTTAATGCACTCAGGGTTACTGGGCAAGTGGTGACAACTGTTCACTGGTCTAGATTGCACCCAAAAATGTGACACTACGCTATTTAGATCTTGAAGTACAAAACATGTCTCAGATGCTAATAACTTTATCCTTTGTATTGAAATAGTGCGACCAAACTTGAATTTCAGTTTACTAACTGAAGATATTGGGAAAATACCCAGGAAATGGGAAAGAAGGGAAGACAGAGAGCCTTCAAGGTAATATAGTGGGAGCAACAAATAAAGAGGAACCAGAATAATCAGGGCAAATTTGGCTTTCATTTATTTTATTAATTTTGTACTAAAAAAGTGAAGATTAAGTGATTATTCAATGTTTAATCAAACTGGCAAGTGATAAACATATTTGACATCATTTCCTCTAATTAAAAGGTCATTTATGTTTTGCACCATATGGTGGCTTATTGTTATTACCATTGGTTACCAACCCAAACAGTTTATCTGATCTTTCTGACATTCTACAGACCATCTGGCATCGAATTTATTCTATTACCTCCATTACTGACTTGACAAATATATAACTCAAAGTCTGTAGAGGTGCAATGGTTTCTTCTCTCTGCCAAATATTCAGAGAGACTTAAAATTCTGATTGCCTCCTTGAGTTGAAGTGTCCCAATCAGAATGCATGTGTTTACTTACATACCATTAAAGATGCTAAATAACAGAAGCTACTTTGGTCTACTTATGAAAATGTTTCTTAATGAACTGGAAATTAACAGAAAATGTGTGAGTGGAAAAGCACAGTAAATGTGTATCTATCAGTGATCATTTGGAACTGACTTGTGCCATATGGGCCTGATGCAAAGCCCACTGAAGACAAAGAAAGTTCTATAGACTTCACTTGGGTTTGGATTAGATCCTATATGAGGACATTTTATGGGCAGGGCAAAGCTACTTCCCAGGAGAGCTCAGGACAAAACAGAACTCAGGAGACAGGATTTTTCAATCAACCTTTTTGGCTTTTTATCCAGATGATGCAGTTTTGTAAAAATTTAAGTGTTGAAAACAATTTGATTTAAAAACAAACAAACAAACAAAAACTGTTTTACTTAAAGTCAAAATTTTCTACGAAAAAATAAAACAAAACAGTTTCATTCAATCTTTTTCACAAAAATAAAGTGGACTTTTTTCTACCAGCTCTACATCTAAGGGAATGTTCAAAATGGATTAAAAATTAGGTCTATCTGTTCTTTATGGACATGCAGGAACCATTTTTGATCTTGGAGAATCTAAAGTTAGGTAATATGTAGAGGTGATATTTTCAGGCGTGCCTAAGTAAATTTGCCCCCTAAGTCCCATTCTCAAAAGTGACTTAAGCACTTGGTAGCCACAATTGCAATAACTTTCAATGAGACTTTGCCTCCTCACTCACTTAGGCACTTCTGAAAATGGAACTTAAGATTTTCAGAAGCACCTATTCTTAGCTGTCTGTATGGACAAATAAGTGCTTAAAATATTGTACACATTTCAGGAGCCTAAAGTGTCCACTTAGGGTGAATAGGTTTAAATATTGGGCCCTACAAACCTGTTCCTGCTCTTTGTGAAAGTAGTCTCCCTCCCCTCAACCCCATCTACAGCCTGAATGTCTTCTACCTTAACTATTTTGTAACAGGCTGTGTAACCATTTGTGTATCACGCTACTATCTTCCATCTCAGAGGCAGCTGCATTCAGTGGGGCTATGCATATTGTACAAGTTTTGTAAAGTGGCTGGAATCCTTCAGGATTGAAGCATATAACTCAAGGATAGCACAGAATGGAAGTATAACAAAGATTTATATAATAATTTTCTCTTAAAAACATTTTGCCTTATTAACTCTCAGCACCTTAGAATCTTAAATAAGAAGCTGTCTTATTAGAATGTATCAAAATATGTAATAGAAATTCGTACCTTCTGTTGTATAGGCACCTCTGAGAAAAAGTGTAGAGGTTATTTATTGTCCTAGAAATGCACAGGGAGATTCCATAAGTAAACACCCTCCTATCTAAAGACTAGGCTCCTTAGAATGGCAATAGCAACAGCTGGTTAATTATGGGAATGCTGACACCATTGCAACAGATTGTGTATACATTCTGCTGCTGCCTAATTATGAACTAGATTGTAACTAATCTACTCCAAAAAATGGGTGGTACATATCTGCAACGTCCCAAGAGCAGAGTCCCAATTTCCTTCCTGGTCTCCCCCACCCCCATCTTGATCCATGGAGGCGTAAAATAATGGAAGTAATCCACAACTGGTATAGGCTCAGAATACTTCCTTCTCTGCACTAGTTCAGCTCCTCTGACTGGCACAATGTGGGGATGAAGTTTAGGCTCAACCCATTCCCCATCCCTCCCCTTCCACACAGGTGAAGAGAGACAGTAGCAGTGCCTTAATCCTCTGCAACATGTCCAGTGATCCAGGTATTGCACTGAGGTGAATAATGCCTTATATGCTGTCATAAAGGCAGGTCACAATCCTGCTCTCAGTTGGTTACATTATCTCCATATTGTATGAATGTATCTGCATGTAGGTCACTTCTGTGTATTGCTCTGTTTTACTTTAAACAGGCTTTACACTGAAGTGCACATTTCTGCCTAAATACACCTTTATGATAATTTTACATTGATTGCAAACTCTGTGGGGCAGGGGCCATGTTTCATTATAAATATACATACACATACACACACATACACACACACATGCACACATACACACACAGTGCCTAGAACCATGGACTCCTGATTGGGGCCTAATAAAAACTGTGTGTGTCTGTCTGTTTATAAATACAGACATTCAGGAATACTGAATGTAAAATATATATATCCTGAAGTGAGTTTCATAATACCTAGTGAAGCTCTCTGGGAGGACCTTGGTAAAATAAAGCTTGTTCAATTCTTTTCAATGGGACAGAACATCCGTTAGACCTGATGATGTCTTTTCAGCCTATTATGCAGTGAAATAACTATGTCCTTCACCTCTTATCTCAACGAAAGCTCTGTTTGTTATCAATCTCTCAGGAATGACCTTTTCCTATGCTGCTGAATCCAGTTTTTATTGTTCCTAGAAAACTCTATTTCACTTTTCACGCTGCTGCAGGTAAAACCTTGTAAAATAAAATAAAATAATAATAATAATAAAAGAGCATTATGGCTTCACATTGTACCTAGCAGGGATCAAAAGATTTATATAAAACTAGCCTCTTGCCAATAGCTACTCTCAGTGCAACCTACAAGGATGTATATGTGTGTGTGTTTTTTTTAAACAGACAAGGTGCTGCTTGCAAAGATCAGCAGGCTATATAACTCTCACAAATTTCCCAAAAGGCACTGGCCAAATGCTCAAGATGTGAAGAGACAAGTAATGAAAGCTTTGAATTCCCATTTGTACTGCTTATAAATGCACCATACTGATAACTCTTATTGCCAAGGGCAAATGTTAACTCAGGTAAGAACTATCAAGGGAACAAAAGTGAATCAGCACACATCTGTCCAGTTATCAATTTTCCAAGGGCAAATCACACAAATCTAGAGGTCTCTCACACACAATGTTCCATAAATTAGTACTTCCAATATTTTTTATTTTGCAGAAAGAAACAATTATTAAGGTCATGTAAGAATAATCACATAAGAGCAGGAGCAAAGGGGGGGGGGAACAGAAATCTGAGGCTCTGCATTGCTAATATTTTTTTTTCTTTTTTGGGGGGAAGGGAGGGAAGGTAGAAGTTGTAAAAAGCTTTATATTGTTAAATAATTCCTCCTTCAAGTGTACCAAAGATAACTAATATAATTACTCTGAATATTCTAACTTTAAGGTTGGAATTATTTAGATCACTTCTGCTTTGATACCAAAGGAACAGAGAGGTTGGTTGGATGATGGATGTAAAGGTAAATTGGCAAATCAAACCTATTTTATGAAGTGATTGCACATTATCCTCTCATTTGATTGGACAAACACTACTACCAGAAAGTTGCAGTTCTGTCATATTAGTAGTCAAGGAAAAGATTATTTTTTTAATGTGGATAAAGGCATTTTTACCTAACATTTTTATACTATATTTTAATAATTATGCCTCTCAGAAATGTATATCTTTATTCTCCTCTGGTATTCGTTATAACATGTTGGAGGTGATACATTAAATGACATAAACCATCGTAGTTGCAGGCTTTAAAAAAAAAAATCAGAGCGCCCAGCTGTGCCACCCTTACTCTCCAAATAGGGCATGTCTACACTTGGAGCTGGGGTGTGTGATCCCCAGCACATGTAGCCGTACACACCCTAGCTCTCATTGAGCTAGAATGCCAAAAATAATAGCATAGATTTGGTAGCAAGGGCAGTGGTGAGTTGTGGTATGGGCTAGTGGCCCCAAGTTCACATCCACCTAGATTCTGGGGGTATGTACAAGGAATGGCTAGCCCATGCCACCACTCATCACTGCCCGTGATAGCACAGCGACACTACTATTTTTAGCGTGAAAGCTAACAAGTGTCGCCAAGATTCACAGAAAGAAATATTCTATTCAGTGGATATAAGGGTGGCAAA
Organism: Terrapene triunguis; assembly: GCF_002925995.2. NCBI lineage: Eukaryota > Metazoa > Chordata > Testudines > Emydidae > Terrapene > Terrapene triunguis. Next base: position 18,732,425 of record NW_020664561.1, on the reverse strand, counting down.
AAATATCAGACCTAAATGACAGCTCTCCCAAACAGCACAAATACCAGTAAGAAATCTATTTCTTATTCAATTGTTCAGCAAAAATTTATTCAAACCATCTTTGCCTCCAACAGTTGAACCATAACAATGGGAATAGGATTTTTCAGCAGTTAGTACATGTGCCTGTTACTACAGCATGCAGAGTAAACCATACAGCAAGACTAATTTGGATTGTACTGCCATGCAATGATACTGTATAGCTATGCAAAGAAACCACCTTGCAAAGGCTACCCAGATCTTGGGTTCAGAAACAAAATGGTAAAAGGGCACAGTACATACGCTTATGCTTCCTCTGTAGCAGGTAGATGGGGACTTGACAGAGCCTTGGCTCCACTCCACACAGCTGAACCAGCATAAACATGCTTGCTTCTGGACTGGACCAGAAGCAAACTGCAACTGCCAACACAGTCTTCCCACAGAACAAGCAGGGGCAGAATGGTGGCTCAGAGAAGGATTTCTGAGTCACAGTGTCTCCCAAGGCTATTCCCAGGGTCATACAACTTGCATACTGCCCATTGTTCAAGGTTGTGCCTGCAGGCACAATCTAGCCCACAATGACCCATTTCCTAAGGACTGCTATAGATTTTGTATAAAGAAACAAAGACATTTATATCGTCCCCCCCCCATCCCTCCCGCCCCCCCGCCAACATATATAAATTTTCAAACCAGAATGTAAAACACACACTTTTTGGAAGGAATTGCATTGTTCTGTAATTAGTAAATATGAATATTAGGTCCCGCAGCTGAAGCAGCACTAACTAATTAGATGGTTTTAAGATACTACTGCTTTCAGACTGAGAAAAGTTATAGAATTATAAATAAAGAGTTTTTTTAAATAATTTAATACTTCAAACAATTTATTGTTACTGTCACTAGATGAAATTCAGGTGTTTTATTATTACATTGTCACAGAACTAAAGAGGATAAGACTCTCTGAAATCCAGCCAATAATAAATTTCGAAGTGATACTGAGAACTGAATATGGCAATAACTCAAAGTTGTCATAAAAGGTCATGATTTCCATGATTTTGAACTGTACTGAATAAAGTCCCACTTTCTATATTTTTATGCTGGTATTAACCTGTTACACTGCATATGAACCAACACTAGACAGCTGAAAAATGGACATAAAATGCCTAAGAATGGGTAAACTACAAATGCAATAATCTGTACAGGTGGAGGCAGATGCTCCAATTGGATTAAGGCCAATTAGACCCACTCAGGTCTGTAATCCAGATGAAAATCACAAGCAGAGATATCCCCTGGCATAAGCAAACTCTATGCTGGGGCACCTGTACTATGATGAGCCGTCTACCTCTGTCCCTTCAACATAGGGAAACAGAAGGGTGTCTCTGAGTTCTCCTCTGTGACAACAATCCTCTACTGGCATTTGGTCAATTAAAAAAAAATCCATAAAATGTAAATCCTAGAAGTATCCCAGCTACTGCTTCAAGTCACTTCAAGGCTATGTGTAGACTTCTTGAACTCCTCCTGGACTAAGCAGTGTTCTGGCACAGGAGAGAATCTAGCCAAATAATTTGGGTTAGTGACTGGATTTGGCCATAATTAACCACTACCATAAGATGTGTGTTCTTACTCGGACAAATTTCACATGGTCTCAACTGTGGCATCTATGTTCCTGGATTCCAAAGGCAGAATACAAAACAAAAAAAACAAAAAAAAACTGTCCCTTTCCTGAAGAATCTCTACAACATTTAGGATTGAACATTTGTTAGTAGATAGAACTCTAATAAGGGATGTAATGATTTGACATAGTCTAGATTGGATGCCTCTGAGCCTATGTAATTCCACACTGATGAAACCTTTACCAAAGATTTAATAGCTTTCATATTAAGTTTATAATCAGCCATTAAGATCTGCAGCTCTTCATACTATGCAAAGCAAGTGTAGCCACTGACATTAAAGGAATAAGGATCTTTAACTTGCAGCTCCATTATGACAGTGTTTTCTAACATAATGCCAGACTAGTCCAAAGAGAACCACAAGGTTGAGCAGATGATCAATGTGAATGGAGAAAGCTGCAGGACTCCAGACCCATCAACCCATTCACACTTCAAACATGCTGCTGCACCTGCAGGTGAAGTGGCACCTGGCACCTTGGAAGTTACTCATTTTTCCCCGATGGGCCCTAATCTAGATGGCTGCCCAACCTCCTCTTGTCTGCTCCCGTGAAACTCAGCTCACCTTGACTTTGCACCTACATACATTCACTCCCAACACCTTGTAGCCTTCTGGTGAAAAAAAATGGGAAGATAGAACCGGGCTACTAAATAGGATGGCAGAAATAAGAGGAGAAGGGTCATAAAAATACAAGTTAAAAAACCAAGAAGTCAAAGGGTGGAAGAAAACAGTGAGGACAAGAAGAAAACAGCAATAGTGTCACCAGTCATATCAGGATATAGAGCTTGGAGCACATGGGTGTACCCTTCTGCCAGTCCACATATTCAAGAAATCAGAGTTAGGGAGTCACAATATCACCACACGGTTGCCTCCATTCTTATCTCCCCCAACTGGTTTTGTGAGGGTAGCAGGTGCTTTCTCTCTCTTTTAAGACAGAGGGGGGTCCTCTGAGCTCTTTAAGTTTGATTACCCTGTAAGCTATTTTCCATACTGATTTTACAGAGATGATTTTTACCTTTTTCTTTAATTAAAAGCCTTCTTTTTTAAGAACCAGATTGATTTCTCCTTGTTTTAAGATCCAAGGGGGTTTGGATCTGTATTCACCAGGAGTTGGTGAAAGGAGGGTGGGAGGAAGGAGGGGGGATGGTTAATTTCTCCTTGTTTTAAGATCCAAGGGGGTTGGGTCTGTGTTCACCAGGGAATTGGTGAAAGGTTTCTCAAGGCTTCCCAGGGAGGGAATTCTTGTGATGGTGGCAGCGGACCAAAGCTAAGCTGGTAGATAAGCTTAGAAGTTTTCATGCAGGCCCCTACATTTGAACCCTAAAGTTCAAAGTGGGGATACAGCCTTCTTTTCTATCTTTGTTTCTGGCGCATCATACTTGCGCTTGTAGATGGCTTTTCTGGCATACATCGCTGATCGGGAATATTTCCCAATTCCTCGGGCCAGCACTGGGTTACGGCTTGCATGGTGCTTTTTAGGCTTCTTTGCCTTCTTCCTGAAGCAGCTTGCTAGTGGCCTGTTGCTGGTAACAGGACCCTTGGCTATCAATCGTGTCCCTCTGCGCAGGACTCACCAGAAATTCGTTATTGCCACATCTACCAAAGTTGATATCTCTGGGGTGAAACTTCCAAAACATCTCACCGATGCGTACTTTAAGAAGAAGAGGCTGCGTAAGCCCAAACATCAAGAAGGCGAGATCTTTGACACTGAGAAAGAAAAATATGAGATAACCGAACAACGCAAGGCAGACCAGAAGACAATATCACCAGTATGATATAATTGGACTATGCTAATTCATTTTTAATTCCTTCAGCTCTGTCTGGGCTGTGGAAAAAAAATGTGTGGGTGGTTGAAACCTAAGAGTTTATTCCAACCACTAAGAGAAAATATACACTTGCAAACAAACATTGGATTTTTATGTAAGTAAAAATGCCAGTCATGTATCTGCTGTAGATAGCTCAAGACAACTGGTTTTTTTTTTTAGTAGGCCTGGCATCCTGCACACCAGAGTCTCTATCCATAAAGTTAAATGTTTCATACCCTCAAATAATCAGTTTTGTTATTTTAAAACTATAACTTTCTATGGAAACAGCTTGAAGAAACATGGAACCTAATCCAAAGCCCATTGAAAAGAGTGGAAAGATGTCTCTTGGCTTCATGTGGTTTTGGCTCAAGCCCACAAAAGGATGCTTCCTATGAATTGCGCAAATAAGAACAAGTTGTGGCCACCTAATCAGTGTACATCCTTGGGCAAGTCACTTAACCTCTGTGCCTCAGTTTCTTCACCTTCAGAACTGAAGCAATGGTACCTACTTCACTAGGGTGTTTTGAGGCTTAGTTGGTGAGTGTTTGCAGAGCACCATGAGATTTACATGAAAGGTACTACATAAGTGCAAAATAATTGCAATAAGGAATGTAGCAAGTAATACAAACTATTTGACTGGCTAAGCAAAAGGCCAGTATAGATATCTCTAAATAGTGTTAAAATAATCTGTCTCTTTAATAAAAAAAAATATACTTCATATTGTAGAATTATTTCATTTTCAGCAGGGGTCCAAGTGACTAAGAACCCGGCGGTGCAGTAAATTATTTAACTCCCTTAATGCCCAGTCCTTTCACTTCTCTCAAAGCTCCTTCCCTAGATTTATTATTTTTTTAATTCCCACTGTTCCCCAAATACATATATGAAGTCAAAAGTGAAATATTATTAAAAGCTATTTAATAATTTGGGATAGAATGAAATTCTACTCTTAATTTTAAAAGGAACCCCACCATTTAAGAGTATCTTTAAAAGAAGGATATTTTCTCAGGATCAAATCCAATATACACTCATTTCTAATCTAAACGAATATATTAAACCCAAAAGAGAAATTGGAGGAAAGATATATTCTACAGTGTTTATGTTTACCCTTGTCTCTCTCACCTAGGGTCAATGACAACTGGTCCAATACTCTGGGTTTTGTCTTTGGTAAACACAACCAGACAACCTCCATTCCCTTGGCAGAGCTCTGAATACCTTGTTTCATTCAGAGCCTCAAAATATGGAACTTTTCTGTTCTGACCTCCCACTTTTCATCATCATTATGTTCCATGAATGATATTTCTGTGCTGGTGAAATTCACTTTCATTGTAATGGGGAGTGACTCCCTGTAAAGGCAATGGGTGAAATCCTGGCCCCACTATAGTTTTGCCATGACGTAAATGGGGCCAGCGTTTCATCTAATATTTCTGGTAATGATATTATGACACAGTGATGGACTATACATCTCTCCTCTACTTTGCTATATCTTGTCAGGTATTCTGCATGTGAAACACTAATTTAAGGCAGCAGTTGTTTTAGCTGATCAAAGGCAACCAATATGTGCTCAATACACACACAAAATCACGCTGTTTAAGGGTTGCCAGCTTGTTCCACATTTAAGGCTAAATTCTAGGTATTTTACTAATGCAGGCAACGTATCGTTGGTTGGAAATTTCCCAATGGAATGTTTTTCCATAAGAAAATTCCAAGTCATTGAAAGTGAAATGTTTCACAGAAACGTGTCAATTTTGAAAATCTTCCAATGGAAACCTGCTTAGTTTCCTGCTCCACTCCTCAGGGTCCCACCTAAAGAACTGTCTCATAGTCAGGACCCCATAACTTTTGTGGTCCAGACTCTGGGCCAGTTGGCTCACACAGCCTGAGGATTCAGCAGCCCCAAGGTTCAGGCAGCACAGGAAGCCAGTTGGCTGTGGAGCTGAGAGCCTGGAAACCCAGACAGACCTGGCTCCCGTGCTTGTGGGCTCCCTAACACGGAACTGAGAGTCTGGAAGTCCTGGGATGGGTTTTCAGGATCTGTGACTCCGAGGCAACCCCACTGTGCAGACTCTCACAGGGCTTCTGGACTCCTGCAGCCAGTTATCTCCCCAGACTGCCCAACCTCCGCAGCATGGGGAGTCAGCTGGCCTGAGTAGTCTATTAGCCCAGGGAGTCAGCTTCATTAGGAGCCCTGAGGTCCCTGCCCTGGGAAAATCCACATGGTGGAGACACCTGGGATTCGCAGATCCAGGAAGTCCCCCTGGTGCTGACAAATGGAAACTGACAAGAATCGTGTCAATTACAGTCAACAGCTGTCAAGGAAACAGGGTAACAATTACTTTCAGAAACAAGTTTGTGTTCTTGAAACAAAACATTTTCAGATTTCTGTTCTGTGAACATTTTTTAGTTTGGGTCTCTTTGTCCTGATACAGTATGAAATATTTTTTCTAAAATTTGGAAATTATTGCAAACTGGGTACCAGAGCATGAATGTCTACGTTGCAATTTTATAGGTCTACAGCCCAAGCAAGCTAACACAGATGAGTCATTGTTAAATTGAATTAATGGAGATATCCTATCTCCTAGAACTAGAAGGGACCTTGAAAGGTCATCAAGTCCAGCCCCCTGCCTTCACTAGCAGGACCAAGTACTGATTTTGCCCCAGATCTCTAAGTGGCCCCCTCAAGGATTGAACTCACAACCCTAGATTTAGCAGGCCAATGCACAAACCACTGAGCTATCACACCCCCTGATAGTTGTTTCCCTTTAGGCTGATGCAATTTCCCTTGCAAAATTTGCACAGGTAGTTATGTTGCAGATGCAAATTCAAGTAGTTGCAAGTTGAGATTCTTTCTTAATATAGGTAAAAATCAGTTAGTTACATATCCAAATACCCAGATTTATGGCTACAGTTCATTTTTCAGGCTCAGATTGTGCATGCAAACAAGCATTTTAAACCTTTAAGACTCCAGCTGCTTAGATGCTCCACTGATGAAGGGAATACAAGTGGCTAGATCAATTGTGTTATCTGTATATTTCTTTGTATTTTCTCCTCTTTCCTATATCCTTCCTAGGAGTTACTCTGGGAACTGAACACAATGTTCAGGGTTCTTTTATATCCGTAACAATGCTATTACCTTGCTAGAGTCACATTTGATCACCCTATATTTACATCCAAGAACAATACTTGTTTTTGTTGTAATCTCATGTATAATTAGCCCAAAAGTCTTTAATTCACTTTATGCTCTCCAGCAAAAGGTAATGAACAGCAAGATATTAGTCTCTATTAAGAATAATTTTGCTAAATACTAATCAAATCAAAACATTTCAGAAAACAAGGAAGATCTTAGACTCACTCCTCAGAAACAAATTCATTTAGGACTTTTTGTTTATTTTAAGGTGTGGGGGGGAGGACAGTTCTAGCAATCTAAGAAAAAGTACAGCAAAAGAATATCATCACAAACAAACAAAAACCTTTACTTATTGAAAAGATCATTCCCTGTGTTGATTGCTTGACTGGAAAAAATGAAATAAAAAAAACCTAGAAATCAATAAAAATGATATTTTTTTATTTTTCAAATATATATTTCCAAGCAGATAAATTGTTTGCATTTCTAGCCCCTTAGCAACTATAGAAATAGTGTGAATAATGATTGCATCCTAATCCTAACTCTGGTTTGGTAATAACCTTACATTTCTAAATTCCTGATCTGCTTTATCCACACCATGGCAGTTTTTTCCATTATCCAGGCCCACATAAAATAATCTCAATCACAGTGTGCAACTGTCATTTATTAAATAATTGCTTCATTCCATCTGAATTTACATTAGCTTGGGGCCAATAGGGTTGTCATTCTAAGAAACAATGAACTCTTTAAGGAATCTGTCACAGGTACAGCAAGCAGAACAACAGATGGAAGGCAAGGATAGTAACTTCTGGACACATTTACAATTATGTAGCACAGAAAGCTTCCAAGAATTATTTGCAACTAAAATTCTTTCCAAAAAATGTCTTAAACAATTCTAATAAATGTAAGTAAGTAATATAAAAACAAAATATAGAATCATAGATATTAATCACAGAAATGTAGGGCTGGAAGGGACCTTAAGAGGTCATCTAAATTTTTTCCTCCAATACCTAACCTAAATCTCCTATGCTTGGAGTGTTTCTATTTTATATTTTAGATGTTCTATTTGTAAGGGTGGAAACTGAGCTATTTGGCTATTTCGAGCTGAAATCAGGCTAAAAAACAGTGGGTTCTAGATGAGATTCACTTTGAAATTTTGTTTGAACTCTCCCCAAAGGGAATCAGTGTCCAAACCATCATACACAGAACATATAGTGACCATATGAACTACCCTGCAAACTGAATCCATGAAGTGTGTTCAGATGAACTCAGAATCAGAAACCTTGTGCACATGTCAAATTGTATTTTATCACTGCAATGCTATTGACTATACAAGGAAAATCCATAAGGCAAAGAGTCAGGGAGTCTCCTGAGAAAGATTTATTTATGCTTTCTGGGACAGGCAGAATAGAAATGTATTATTTTAAAAAGAAGGATATTCTATCATGTTCTGCATCTATTTCAAGGGGATATGTTCCCTCTTGAGTCACAAGGATATTGTCATTTATCTCACACTAGCAGTATTAAAAGGACCAATTTTGCCAACTTTTTGCCAACTATTTGGCCCAATGTGATCTTCAGGGATGGTCAGAAGATCCATTCAGAGCCCCACTGAAGTCAATAGGTTAGTGTATGAACAGATCATAAAGCAACATGGACCTTATAGCCCACTGAAAAATGATGGGTTTTAGGTTCAGAAACAATGTTTTTTGCTCTTTGAGCTCTGTGTCTCTCTAGTAAAAACACCAATCATTTCTCATGTCATTATAGGAGCCAGACAAGCATTACTTTCAGATTATGATGATCATATCTATAATGACAGCTTCTGTTTGGTTATAAATACATGAGACTTTTTTAAAAAAGTTTTAAACAATAGTTGTAGGGGTTCTCCCCTTAAGTACCCCAATTTTTTAAACCACACAACATTTAAAACATTTTCTAAATCCAAAAAATTGAAACAAATGTTAAAAGGTTCACAAAGCTCCAGCCTGGGCTCAAATTTTATAGCCCTGCAAGTCCAAGTCGGCTTTTTTTTTTATTGCACTGTAGCCAGCCGTACCCTGAGTCTCTTCCTACTATGAACCAAGTTTCCAGAAAGACTGTCCCCACCTTTTAGGCTTATGCAATTTGCCCTTGCAAAATTTGCATAGGTAGTTATGATATAGATGCAAATTCAAGTAGTTGCAAGTTGCAAATCTTTCTTAACATGGGTGAAAACCAGGTATGTCCAAATACCCAGATTTACAGCTTCATTTTTTAGGCTCAAATTGCATCTGCAAATAATCATTTTAATCCTTTAAGACTCCAGCTGCTCAGATGCTCCACTGATGAAGGCCATACAAGTGGCTAGATAAACTGTGCTATCTGTATATTGCTTTGTATTTTCTCCTCTTTTCTATATCCTTCCTAAGAGTTACTCTGGGAACTGAACACAATGTTCAGGGTTCTTTCTTATCTGCAATAATGCTATTACCTTGCTAGAGTCACAATTGATCACCCTATATTTACACCCAAGAACAATACTTGTCTTTGTTGGACAAGCAGCCAAAGTCTCTCAGTTTATGCTCTGCAGATTGGCGTGTGCCCTTGACTTTTGCATAGGATATTTATTCCCTTATCCTTGGTGAAGTCCATACCTTTATTAAGTATTGACTCATTTCATTGAATGCTATCATCTTACCAGGTCACTCTGCAGTTTGAGCACTGGAGCTCTCTAATAGTGTGTTAAACATGTCCTGACACACTAAATTGACTCATTTATCTTCTGTGAACTTTTTCTATGGCTTACAAGTTTCATTGCTGAGTGATCCTAATGTATAGATGAAAATGAATAAAAGAAAAGCATCAAAATAAGGACCGGTCCACACTTTAAAATTCAGATAGATATAGCTACTTCTCGCAGGGATGTGAAAAATTTAAATCTTTGATTTCTGTAGCTATGCAAACCTAACCCGAGGTGTAGAGGCATCTAGATTGATGGAAGAATGCTTCCTGTGACCTAACTAGCACCACTCGGGGAGGTGAATTACCTACAGTGACAGAAAAAAACCTTTGTCACTGTAGGAAGCATCTATGCTACAGCATTACAGTGGCATAGCTATAGGGCCCTAGCTGTACCACTGTAGCATCCATCATATAGACGCAGCCTAAATCTTTTACATTATGTAGTATGGAACAATTTAACTATTTTTGCACAGCTTAACATCAATAGCAATTTTAGAGACTGGATTTAGAATTTTTATGGCAGAGAGAAAAATATATATTTCTTAATAAAGATGGAGAAACATCACATTTTAGGAGAAACAAATATTTTTTCTTTCCAAATATTCATTATTTATATATACACATGGGAAATTCCAGAAGTCCCCAAGCAGGATCTGGGCCCCATTGTGTTAGATATTGTACACACAGAGCAAGAGAAAGAAAGGTACCATACAAGCAAACTGTTACAGGTCCAAGCACGATGACTGCCATTTTGTCTGACACCAAGAATCTCCATAGCTAGAATCATAGACTTTAAGGTCAGAAGGGACCATTATGATCATCTAGTCTGACCTCCTGCACAATGCAGGCCACAGTATCTCACCCAGCCCCTCCTGTATCAAACCTGTGTCTGAGCCATTGAAGTCCTCAAATCATGGTTTAAAGACTTCAAGGTGCAGAGAATCATCCAGCAAGTGACCCGTGCCCCACGCTGCAGAGGAAGGCGAAAAACCCCCAGGGCCTCTGCCAATCTGCCCTGGAGGAAAATTCCTTCCCGACCGCAAATATAGCGATCAGCTAAACCCTGAGCATGTGGACAAGACTTACCAGCCAGACACCCAGGAAAGAATTCTCTGTAGTAACTCAGATCCCACCTCATCTAACATCCCATCACAAGCCATTGGGCATATTTACTGCTAATAGTCAAAGACCAATCTCATTATACCATCCCCTCCATAAGCTTATCAAGCTTAGTCTTGAAGCCAGATATGTCTTTCGCCCCCACTACTCCCCTTGGAAGGCTGTTCCAGGACTTCACTCCTCTGATGGTTAGAAACCTTCATCTAATTTCAAGTCTAAACTTCCTGATGGCCAGTTTATATCCATTTGTTCTTGTGTCCACATTGGTACTGAGCTTAAATAATTCCTCTCCCTCCCTGGTATTTATCCCTCTGATATATTTGTAGAGAGCAAGCATATCTCCCCTCAGCCTTCTTTTGGTTAGGTTAAACAAGCCAAGCTCTTTGACTCGCTTTTCATAAAACAGGTTTTCCATTCCTCGGATCATCCTAGTAGCCCTTCTCTGCATCTGTTTCAGTTTGAATTCATCCTTCTTAAACATGGGAGACCAGAACTGCACACAGTATTCCAGATGAGGTCTCACCAGTGCCTTGTATAACGGTACTAACACCTCCTTATCTCTACTGGAAATACCTCGCCTGATGCATCCCAAGACTGCATTAGCTTTTTTCATGGCTATATCACATTGGCGGCTCATAGTCATCCTGTGATCAACCAATACTCCGAGGTCCTTCTCCTCCTCTGTTACTTCCAACTGATGCGTCCCCAGCTTATAACAATAATTCTTGTTATTAATCCCTAAATGAATGATCTTGCACTTTTCACTATTAAATTTCATCCTATTACCATTACTCCAGTTTAGGAGGCCATCCAGATCTTCCCGTATGATATCCCGGTCCTTCTCTGTTTTGGCAATACCTCCCAGCTTTGTGTCATCCACAAACTTTATTAGCACATTCCCACTTTTTGTGCCAAGGTCGTAATAAAAAGACTAAATAAGATTGGTCCCAAAATTGATTCCTGAGGAACTCCATTAGTAACCTCTCTCCAGCCTGACAGTTCACCTGTCAGTATGACTCGTCGTAGTCTCCCCTTTAACCAGTTCCTTATCCACCTTTCAATTTTCATATTGATCCCCATCTTTTCCAATTTAGCTAATAATTCCCCATGTAGAACCGTACTGAATGCCTTACTGAAATCGAGGTAAATTAGATCCACTGCATTTCCTTTGTCTATAAAATCTGTTACCTTCTCAAAGAAGGAGATCAGGTTGTTTTGGCACGATCTACCTTTTGTAAAACCATGTTGTAATTTGTCCCAATTTGTCCTTAACTACTTTTTCCTTCAAAATTTTTTCCAAGACCTTGCATACTACAGATGTCAAACTAACAGGCCTGTAGTTGCCCGGATCCCTTTTTTCCCTTTCTTAAAGATTGGAACTATGTTAGCAATTCTCCAGCCATATGGTACAACCCCTGAGTTTACAGATTCACTAAAAATTCTTGCTAATGGGCTTGCAATTTCATGTGCCAGTTCCTTTAATATTCTTGGATGAAGATTATCTCTCCCCCCCCCAGTTAGTCTACAATTTGAACATAACATCCAGGCTCTCCAGCTCAGTGCTGTAACAGACTCACCATCATCTGCGGACAGGACTCAGGGAGATACACAACACAAATCTATCCATGTGTTATATAAATCTTAGTTACTTTCAAAAATAACATTAATGATCCCTTCCAGCCCTGCCTTTCTTCATTCTCTAGGGATGCCAGTTAGCCTATTCCACCACTGCTGTCCAAATGTACAGCTATTATTCCACTCTGCTAAGCACAGAAATGGATGTAAAAGATGGAGGAAAAAGAGGAGACATGGATGTCACCAGTATAATTGAAAGAACTGTAGAGGGATGATGTCTGCTGCACTTTCAATCCATATGGTACAGCCACTCTTCCTTCCACCTGCCTCCCAATAGAACTTGGGAGGATAATGAAAGGTTCCAGCTTCTTTGGGGGCTGCCTGTTGATGGAACTGGGAACCGGCCTGGTCTCTTTTGCTTTCAACTAGAGCATAGTTGATAAAATAATCTAGTCTGTTCTAAACAAACAACACTGATCTTATTTAAGACATGCATATATCAAAATGGTGGGCTCCAGAGCAAAAAAAGTAATACATTTTATGATAATTTCCACGTGTAACAACAGGCATTGAAACACCAGTTCAGTAGATGTGGAATTATGTGAATGTATGAATATGTTATGACATTTCAACATGCCATTTTCTCCATATCACTATGCACCATGAGGTTGATTCAAAGCTCATGCAAGTAAAATAAAATAAAATGGCCTATACATCTTCCTACCTGTACAGGAACAAGGAGGAAACGGACGAGTGTGATATTCATGGTTCCTTTTATGCTTCTGAGGCAGCAGAGCTATATGCTTTTCTGTATTCATTAAAAGGCAGCAATCTAACCCTTACTGGAAATTATTTAGCAGACAGCCAGGAATGGAGAGCTTATATTGTACCATGTTCCATTTAATAAAAGCAGTTTTTCTCTTTAAGGATGATTTTAGTTTGCAAATAGCAATTTAATTTTTCTTTCCAAAATACTGAAAATGATCAAACCACATAATGGGCTAATTTGTAATATTATGAGACATAAAACTTCTATTTTTAAGAAACTCTTGTTAAAAAATGGCCAAATTAATGTTTTTGAAATTCACTTTAAAAAAAATTAAAATAAAATAAAGGTCTCAAAGAGTATTGTCTTCAATTCCAAGTTTCAGTCTTGATAGAAACCAATAAAAAAAATACAGTGGCTAGGGAAGAAGTGTCCCTAATTGACTATGCAGACAGAAAATAAGTATTAAAAGCACAAACACCCAATTGGGCCTCAACTTTTGAATCAAGGTCACTATACTCCACAAGTTAATGCTGCTGTTTGAGGTTTATTGTTTTATGTTCTTGAATGTTACGGTATTGAAAAGGATCTAAGTCCCAGGCTTCTATACAAGATCTCTTTACTCGTACGTTGTCCACACCCTTCTACTTGTCATCATTACTTCAAAGCACCGTGCATTCCACACTCCATGTATTTCAATCCTTGGTTCATTGTCACATTCCAAAAATGCAAATTATGTTTTGGTGTGTGGGAGGTAAGCATATCTGTAAGTAGATGCATGGCCTTAAATCATAAGTGTCTGATCTTCTTTGAGTATAAAATAGATTTCAACCCAGGGGGACTGATAGATTACCATGTTTTGTATCATTAGTCTCTTACTGATGTGTCAATTCATTTGGTAATGGTTTCAAAGATCTAAATGATCTGGGCTCTGTGGCCCAAGGAATCTTGGTGTGGAGAGAAAGTTGATATCCAGGCTTCCTATAAAGACGATGTCTGAATACTCAGTAGTATACCTATTAGAACAATGGGTTGGGGAGAGGGGGTTCCCAAAGGAGGCAGTGTCATGGAACAGCTGCTGCATGTGGTGTTTGTTTTTGCTTTGCTTGGGGCACAGATTGTATAAATGCAGCACACACCCAGGCATGAGGCATTCCAGTTTCATAAATCATTCATTTGAACAGATGTTATTTGTTCTCTCATATTCTAGGAATATTTTCTTGATGAGGTAGCAACTGGCAAATGCCCCCTGACTCTGTTTCACTTAGGTTTTCAGACAATTTACTACCTGTTACTTGACAAGAAGCAGCTCAACAAAGCAAATCAGAGAGTTTATACATTTTGTTGCAATCTGATTTTCTTTAAGACGCAGCAGGTTTTTGACAAATATATCTATTTTGAATAAAGCCCCCCTGGTTACAGTGTTGGTTCTTCCACTGGAGCATCTGGGAAACTGCTCCACTTGAAAGAGAAAAAAAATGTCAGGGTAAAATACATGTTGCTTCATCCCTGTTCTACGCACCACTTGCAGCTGTGAATTTAATGGAATTGCTCTTCCACCGGAACATATCACCCATTTGGAGGCAACTGATCCAGTACCCAGACTGCATTACACATGCCCCAATAAAGAACTCCTTTGAAAGGCAGATGCCCTTTCTGAAATCCTTGAACTGATCCAAGACTGCCCCTTAGGTAGAAGCCTGAACAAAGCCCATTGAAGTCATTGGAAAGTCTCCCATTAACTTCAATGGACATTGGAATTGACCCTTAGTGAACACATAGGGAACTACAATGCAAACTAGGAGTTTGATTTAGAAAAGGCATTGCCAATTCCAGTTCATATTTGTGTGCATTTCCACCCAAGTACTAAGGAGGCAATGCAATTTTAAAGGTCTGCCCCACTTCATTGTTCTTTCAAATACTGCTTTTTTTAAGACAATAACTAAGTAAATTGCATACATTTGCTCTTCAGGATGTCACACATTTATACATGTAAATTATGCAGCGATGGCTAGAACTTTTGGTCTGGGAATGAATATGCATAATAAATATTTGAAGATTTGTTTTTATGAACAGTGATTAGAATGGAAATACAGCATTTTCTAATCTTTAAAGAAAAGAATATTAACTTTTTCATATTTAAACAGTGGGTTTGAGAAGTTGAATATAATAGAACAAGAAAGACAGTCTTCACTCTCATTTCCATGCTTTATGATCCTTCATATACATCAGGCATACTAAAGGATTGCATTTGGGTCAGCTCACTAGCCCTGAAATCAGGGTTCTATATTACAAGAGATTGGGTTTCATTTCCAAACTGAATTTCACCTTCTGAGTTGCCAAGTTAGGTGAGGTACTGCTTCTGCAGCACTTGTGCTCCTATGCAGCTAGGATGGATACGCTCATGTTGCGGCTGGGAGTTGGAACTCCAGTCATTATTTTCCTTTTTCCAGCTCTTCCGAGTTGGAAAATGGAGTCATGCATGGAGATGAGGACTAAACTCAGAGGGAAAACAATACATAAGTGCATGGGAGTCCTCCAGGGCACTGAATTGGTAGAATATGTATGTTCTCCCTTTGAGACATAGGGCTGGTAGTCACATTGGCTATAAACTGATCAGCCATTTTCCTGTGAAGATTCTAGCAAGGTGCTTTTACACCTCAGTTATTCGGAGCTTCTTAAATCAAACACACTATAGTAAGATACATGATAGCTCGATTGATTATGTCTTCATTATTCAGTTGTCCACCATTGACTAAACTCCTCAAGTTCTGTGAGCATTGTTATATTAATTTCCATGGCATAAATGGGCCTAAAGTGTCAAAGGTGTTAACATGACCCTGTCACTTTTTTTAAACCATTTTTAACAAGGTTCGGGATTTGAGAGACCTCAGCCTGCTTAGTACCACAGCAAAGAAGGTTAAGGGGTGACTTGACTGCTGTTTAAAAATATCTATATGGGGAACAAATATTTAATGAGCTCTTAGATCTAGCAGAGAAAGGTATAACACAATTCAATGACTAGAAGTTGAAGCTAGACAAATTCAGACTGGAAATAAGATGCAAAATTTTGAGTGTGAGAATAGTTAGGCACTGGACCATAACTGACTTTTTTTAAAATCAAGATTGGATTTTTTTTTCCTAAAAGCTGCACTCTAGGAATTATTTTGGGGGAAATTCTATGGCCTGAGGTATACAGATCAGATTAGATGATCAAAGTGGTCCCTTCTGGCCTTGTAATCTGTGGGGGGGGGGGGAAATCATTAAAATATATTATTTAACCTTTTCTTAAAGATGTGTAAAATGAAAGAAAAACAGTTAATATTTTATATTTCAAATGTTTTAAATAAGGCTTTCACTTTAACAATATCCTTTGTTCCCTTTGGCTGTAGAGAGTCTTTAGAAGGAAAAAAAATCCCCTTAGATGTTAATTGTTCTTTTGGGGGGAAAGATTAAAAATTAGTTGAGATTGTCTGGAACTGGCAAAAATAGAAAATGCAACTTCTGTTTTTAGTGTTGACTTTTACTTGCAGTCTTACTGCTGGAGAAACACTGGCATCACACAATCTTATTAGCCACTGAGAGACCTGGCAAACTTGTGCCAGTATCAGGCTATGTAAGGGCATTGTTTTTAGCTGCCTCTCAGGTCACAGGCTTACATCAGTATTTTGCAAAATGTACAGTCTTGGCTGGCTAAGCTAAACTCTTACTAAACAGAAGGCAAAAAGGAGAAGGATAGGAAAGAATAAAAAATAAGGTGTGGAAGGAAAAGAATGCACAAGAGGGTGAGGGGAGATGAGAAAGTTTCACATCCCTGATGGTATTTGAGATTTAGCAGGAAAGGGTCGAGATGGCGAGCTCATTGGGCTCCCACTCTCTGTCCTGCCCTGAATTTCTCAGGATTACGGCAAAGATGGTCCAACGGTGTTATGGTAGATTCCAGGATTGCAGGAAAGGTTGAGGGTAGCTCTCTGCAGTGGCTGTTGGTAGACAGTTGTTTCTTCTAATTTTCCCCAAAAAGTCTTTTAAGGATCCTAAAATAGAGTGACAGGTGAAATAGCCCATCCCCTTATTATTTCCACCCCTCTCCCCAATTAAGGCTAATCTCTGGCACACCAATTTTGGCCCATTCATTTCCAGTCTGACAATTTTCTTGTTTACCAAGCATAATCTCACCACAGTCCTGGAATCATATCTGTTAGCCTTTTTGTTTGGAAAAATTACATCTGTTTCCCTTTTGCGCCTTTTCCCATCAATATGTGTTGTTAAAGGTTGTTGTGACATTTTATGAGCTTTCACTCACTTTTCAGAATTGAGCTCTCCAGTAGGGTAAATTTGTCGTTTCAATTATCACAACAGCATTCATTGCTCTCATTGCAAAAACTAGAGTGAAAAATCTTTGGTTATTACAAAGTCAAGTCAGGAGAGGATATCCCTATTATACTATGGATATTAGGTATCCAAATTATAATAGGTTCTGATTGCTTCCATGGAAACAACTGGCATTTCTTATAATTACAATATTGATAGGTATCCTGAAAACAGACTGGGGGATAATAGAGCCATACTGGGTTATCCTGATGTAACTTAAATTTTGCTATGGCCCTAAGCACCAGTGTTCACACCTATACACTACTGCAGTGATATCTGTACAAAATATGCCTTATGAGGTATCACATGAAAGCTAATAACATGCTGGTTATTATAACTGGAAAATGCATGTGTTAATATTATATATGAATTTATGAATTCCATCTGTATGGAATTACTAGAACATGTTTAAGAACAGGCAGTCTAGCCAAAGTAAAGGTTATAAATAGGTCTGTCCTACACAAAGGAATGTGGGTTTGCCTCAATTTAACATTAAACAAAGCTATCAAGCTAAAGCAGTGGGGATCATCCTCTTGCTGAATTTAAGAGACTGAGAATGAACATGACTTCTGCACCCCAGAGACACAGCAAACGGAATCCTTCCTGAATTGTAAGACAAAGGTATTCCCCCTTCGGAAATATAAGGAACAGAAAGAGAGTCCATCTTAATCCTTCACATAGGAGACAAAACACACAATTTTTAATCTGTAATGGGTCATGGCCAGGCTGGCCACTAAAGAGCTGGAAAGGAGACAGAGTAAAATAAACCAACTTAAACAAAAAGACTATATCTTGCTAGATTAAGTTTTCAACTGTTAGAAGTGTGTATTCACTTTTATTTGAATGTGACCATCTCTATCTTACTCTCTTTTACTGGGTAAATCAATGCTTTTGTGGTAATAAGTTTGCTTTACTTTTACTATAAAGCAATTTGTTTAAGGAGAAGAGGGTATATACCCCAGAAAAATGAATGAACTGTAATGTACTGACTAACAGAGCAGCAAACAATATCTTCTGTGAGTGCATAGTGATAAGCACTGTGTATTGCACAGAAACATCTCTGAGGAGCTCGGGGGCTGGAGTTCACTGATTGTTACCTGCTAGGGAAAGTTTGGATAGGAGAGCCTTGAAGAGTTTGCTGGTGAGGAAGGTTGGTGTGGCTGGGGATTGACACACAGTCTAATGTCTAGCAAAGCTCACTCTTACTGAGGCAGAGAGGTAATACAATTGCTTACAGCTCTGGGTATCCCCAAAAGCATGTTACATTGGCTCACAGTTTGACAGATGTTAACAGGGAATTTGAGCGGTTTGATTTTTGCTCAAATCTTAAATTTTTTTCTTTTCCTATTTAATTTTTTTTTTTTTTAAGATCTTCGTGAGTTTATTTCATTTCTTTTGTTGGTTGGGCTTTTTAAAAAAAAATAATGCATTTGTTCAGTGTGAAATAGTGACTTCAAGAATTTGATTTTAAGTTCCCGGCTACTCTGCATGGCTGGCATTTACACAGAAAACCCACTCTCTCACAAAACCTAATGAGAATCCCTGTGAATTTTAATATTAAAATCCTTTTGCCTCAATGAGAAAAGTGAAGTTTTTTTCTTTTCTTCCTTTTTTTGGGGGGGTCAGATCTCATGATGATGCCAGTGATAACCCTTGAGGCCATTCCTATCCCAGTCTAGTTTTGCTAATCATTTTCAATATTCTGTGGACACTACACCAAGATCCCTTCTTAAACTGATCAAAGAATGTATATGAAAAAATGAATAAAGAACAAAATGAATAGATTTCTGGTAGTTGATAATACACCTCACTCCTAGGGTAGAGCACATAAATTTTGCTTACTATATTATGACAAGGATCTTGAAAGGCTGGAAGAGCTATGAAGAAGATGTAGAGGATAGTTCACTGACCCAGTCCTTATGCAGGCAAACATTCTTGTGACTTCTCCCAGTGGGACTGGGTTCTATGTGGAGAGGTGAAGAAAATCAGATTTGCTTGACTCAGAAAGCAAGACTTTATATGCCTCTGTGATGGGATGCAGACACACTACTTGATTTCCAGCAAGCAGGGAGTTAATTCCCTACTCTGGTCTCAGGCAGGCATAGCAGGTGGAGCAATGAAGGATAGCTGGGGACAGAAGGCATAATTATGAACCCACAAGTAAACAAGGAAATTATAGTAATACAAACCAGAGGCTACAGCGACAGAGAGGAAGAGCTTTTTGAAGAGACGAAGCTCTGCAACTAGTGGCTGTCTAGTTGTAACCCAATCAACTGGATTGGGTTTCTGTTAGACTCTCCCAGCCAAATTCTGATGTTACATAAAACAATGTAAATCCAGAGTAACTGCACTGAGCATCTGTGACACTATTCCAGAGTAACACAAAGCAAAACATGGCCTGCTATTAAGTACAAGCACTTGGTTTCCTTCTTTGCTATAAATGAAAAGCTTCTCTTACATTGCTGGAACAACTAAACCGCCCTCCCCAATCCATCTCCTTTTCTGAATACAAGGTTGGAGTGTGAAATTTAGCCACAGCCCATAGAAAGGGGTCGTGCAGAGTTGAAATGCCCCAGGGGAATTCTGGAGGCATTCTGTAGTTGAGCTGCTGGCAGACCTGGTGCCAGCTCATGCCAGAGCCCCAGGCGGATTCACTTGTGCATTAGTATCGATCAAAGTTATTATTATATGTACAAAAGTATATTTCATGAAAACTACTGGGATGTTACTTGCTTTGTTTTCACTTATCTGTATCCCATTGTAACGTAGTAGCAAACATTTACATTGTGCATACCCCTGTAACTAAATAACCCATCAAATGAGAAAGAAGCCTTGTGGAATGCAAATGAAGAACTTTAACAGAAAAGTGCTAATTTCAAAGCAAGTGGTCATTGTGTCTGATGATCAGAGGTCAAAGACTCAAAATGCATTCCTCACTCACGGTCATCATGTGGGTAATGTCACTGTCCACTTGTTTAATGTAAGAAGAAGCTATAAATATGGATTCCAGAAAAGATCATGGATCTCTGGATGGTTTGGACTCTTACAGGGAAGTGTACCACATGCAAAGTGGAGATCCCCAGAGATGATATGGGTACCCTGAAAAGACTTTTGGGAAACTGGCAGTTTATTACATTACAAACTGACTCACCCATACATATATTTTACCTGTTTTAACTGCTCAATAATGCTCATTTCCTTCTCTTAGCTAACAAACCTTTATGTAGTTTACTATAGAATTGGCTGGCAGCGTTGTCTTTAGTGCAAGAGCTAGATTGCCACTTGATCTGGGGTAAGTGACTGGTCTCTTGGGACTGAGAGCAATCTGATGTAGTGTAATTTTTGGTTTAAGTGACCTTTTATCACAAAGTCCAGTTTGTCTGGGTCGAAAGATAGACGAAAGAGTCTAAGGGACTGAGAGTATGTTAAGACTGGCATAGTGAATCCAGGAGTTCACATGTATCACTGGCTTAGTGAAATTTAATTATAGAACATTCCATTAATTGGGGTGTCTGCCCTGTTTTTGAAAGTCTGCCCTGAAGTAGGCACTCACAGTTGTGAGCCACTCCAGACAGCATGACGGTGGCACTAAGGAGAGCTTTATGGCATGTGAAAAACTCTTCCTCACCTTATGTCACCACACAACTGGTCTATTGGCTGGCACATAGATGGGCAAAGCTAAGGCTCCACATTTCATAGAATCATAGACTCTAAGGTCAGAGGGACCATTATGATCATAATAATATAATAAATGGAGATATCCCATCTCCTAGAACTGGAAGGGACCTTGAAAGCTCATAAAGTCCAGCCCCCTGCCTTCACTAGCAGAACCAAGTACTGATTTTGCCCCAGATCCCCAAGTGGCCCCCTCAAGGATTGAACTCACAATCCTGGGTTTAGCAGGCCAATGCTCAAACCACTGATCTATCCCTCTAGTCTGACTCCCGCACAATGCAGGCTACAGAATCTCACCCACCCACTCCTGTATCAAACCTGTGTCTGAGCCATTGAAGTCCTCAAATCATGGTTTAAAGACTCCAAGATGCAGAGAATCTTCCAGTAAGTGGCACGTGCCCCACGCTGCAGAGGAGGCGAAAAAACCCCAGGGCCTCTGCCAATGTGCCCTGGAGGAAAATTCCTTCCCGACCCCATAAATATGGTGATCAGCTAAACCCTGAACATGTGGGCAAGACTCACCAGCCAGACACCCAGGAAAGAATTCTCTGTAGTAACTCAGATCCCACCCCATCTAACATCCCATCACAGGCCATTGGGCATATTTACCATGAATAGTCAAAGACCAATTAATTGCCAACTTAGGCTATCCCATTATACCATCCCCTCCATAAACTTATCAAGCTTAGTCTTGAAGCCAGATATGTCTTTTGCCCCCACTACTCCCCTTGGAAGGCTGTTCCAGGACTTCACTTCTCTAATGGTCTAATTTCATCTAATTTCAAGTCTAAACTTCCTGATGGCCAGTTTATATCCATTTGTTCTTGTGTCCACATTGGTACTGAGCTTAAATAATTCCTCTCCCTCCCTGGTATTTATTCCTCTGATATATTTGTAGAGAGCAAGCATATCTCCCCTCAGCTTTCTTTTGGTTAGGTTAAACAAGCCAAGCTCTTTGACTCTCTTTTCATAAGACAGGTTTTCCATTCCTCGGATCATCCTAGTAGCCCTTCTCTGCATCTGTTCCAGTTTGAATTTATCCTTCTTAAACATGGGAGACCAGAACTGCACACAGTATTCCAGATGAGGTCTCACCAGTGCCTTGTATAACGATACTAACACCTTATCTCTATTGGAAAAACCTTGCCTGATGCATCCCAAGACCGCATTAGCTTTTTTCACGGCCATATCACATTGGCGGCTCATAGTCATCCTGTGATCAACCAATACTCCGAGGTCCTTCTCCTCCTCTGTTACTTCCAACTGATGCGTCCCCAGCTTATAACAATAATTCTTGTTATTAAACCCTAAATGCATGACCTTGCACTTTTCACTATTAAATTATATCCTATTACCATTACTCCAGTTTACGAGGTCATCCAGATCTTCCCGTATGATATCCCGGTCCTTCTCTGTTTTGGCAATACCTCCCAGCTTTGTGTCATCCACAAACTTTATTAACACATTCCCACTTTTTGTGCCAAGGTCAGTAACAAAAACACTAAATAAGATTGGTCCTAAAACCAATCCCTGAGGAACTCCACTTGTAATCTCTCTCCAGCCTGACAGTTCACCTTTCCGTACAACTCGTTGTAGTCTCCCCTTTAACCAGATCCTTATCCACCTTTCAATTTTCATATTGATCCCCATCTTTTCCAATTTAGCTAATAATTCCCCGTGTGGAACTGTATCAAATGCCTTACTGAAATCGAGGTAAATTAGAGCCACTGTGTTTCCTTTGTCTAAAAAATCTGTTACCTTCTCAAAGAAGGAGATTGGGTTGGTTTGGCACAATCTACCTTTTGTAAAACCATGTTGTAATTTGTCCCAATTACCATTGACCTCAATGTTCTTAACTACTTTCTCCTTCAAAATTTTTTCCAAGTCCTTGTATACTACAGATGTCAAACTAACAGGCCTGTAGTTGCCTGGATCATTTTTTTCCCCTTTCTTAAAGATGGGAACTATGTTAGCAATTCTCCAGTTATATGGTAAAACCCCTGAGTCTACAGATTCATTAAAAATTCTTGCTAATGGGCTTGCAATTTCATGTGCCAGTTCCTTTAATATTCTTGGATGAAGATTATCTGGGCCCCCCGATTTAGTCCCATTAAGCTGTTCGAGTTTGGCTTCTACCTCGGATGTGGTCATATCTACCTCCATATCCTCATTCCCTTTGTCATCCTACCATTATCCCTAAGCTCCTCATTAGCCTCATTAAAGACTGAGGCAAAGTATTTGTTTAGATATTGGGCCATGCGTAGATTATCCTTAACCTCCACTCCATCCTCAGTGTTTAGCGGTCCCACTTCTTCTTTCTTTGTTTTCTTCTTATTTATATGGCTATAGATCCTTTTACTATTGGTTTTAATTCCCTTTGCAAGGTCCAACACTACATGGCTTTTGGCCTTTCTCACTTTATCCCTACATGTTCTGACCTCAATAAGGTAGCTTTCCTTGCTGATCACTCCCATCTTCCACTCCTTGTAGGCTTTCTGCTTTTCTTAATCACCTCACTGAGATGCTTCCTCATCCAGCTTGGTCTACAACTCCCGCCTATGATTTTCCCCCCTTTCTTGGGATGCAGGCTTCTGATAGTTTCTGCAACTTTGACTTGAAGTAATTCCAGGCCTCCTCCACCTTTAGATCCCCAAGTTCTTCAGTCTGATGGTCTCTTTCAGGCAAATTTCTTTTGCCCTTCTTGAGTACAGGAGATGCAATTGTTTCTGGCCTATATTCTCTTTGGAAATCAGGCAGAATTCCAGGAATCCTTCACTTTACAAAATATTTCCCCGTGTTGTCAAAAATTAAATGAAGAATTGTTCACAGTACCTTTGGTCAAATTAAGATCATGGTCCTCTTCTGCTGCAGCCTTTTAAGATACTGACAAATTGAGATTGTGTTCAGGGTAATGTGTTCCATAAACAATGTTAATATAATAAATGTGCTGCTTAATGTTTTCCCATAAGACCAAATAAAATCTGATCATAAGTGGATTTTCAGTTAAAACAGGGATACCATAGCTATATACTAACATACTACACATCTGAAGACTAATCTTGAATTTGTATCTCAGGCAAAATTCCCTTTGAGAATAAAACCTTTTTCTCATCATAGCTTGGCTCTCTCCACATATAGATTTTAACTGGTATTCTAACAAAACAAATACATATCAGAGCTACTCAATAAACAGGATAGATGCCCTGTCTGATCTATGTGATCATACTGGTAACTTCTGATCCCAGATAACAGTTTCTGGAACATTTCCATGATTTGAACAAATCTGATAGTGATCTAGGAAAGGTAGAGTGAATGTACCACAGTTCAACATTCATTAGATAGAAAGGAGTAAGAAGAATAACCTTAAATGCTGACATTTTATCAAGGTGTAATAATAAAGCTGTAGCTTGAGTCTCACCCCATTCCTTTATGTCACAAAACTGCAAGCTGGTTGCAGGAGAAAGTGATTCCCTTGAGGAAGCAGGAGAGAACAAAATGGGCCTAAAAATAACCTCAAATATTTTATCTATAATCTTAAAATGCTCAAGTTTAACTCTTATTTTAACTCATGGAACTGACTGGATAAAGATATCTTACATTTTTATGGGGCCTCTAATTCCATAGGTTACACCACATTTGAAAAATAGTTACCTGTAAGACACAGGATGAAAATAAACCCTGAAACAATCCACAGTGCCCGATGCAACAGATGAGCAGGAAACTTAGGGCCACAGGACAGGTATGAAAAATGGCATGTGATTTTTAATCCCAACACCGAGCAAAGTGGACTAATAATTTTCTTCAAGACGTTCACACATTAAATTGCATGTTATTCAATTTATTTAACTCAGATGGATCAAAGATTGAGTCAATCCCGCTGAGGATTTGAACCTGTAGTCCTATGTAGTGTATATATTTTTTTAAGCTTCAAACTTACAGTACTTGCATTGGTGTAACATGCCAGTCACTCACATCTTACTCTGGATGATGGTGGTAGTGATTGATACACAGACAATAGTATACGAGAGAATTTCCTAGAAGTGTTCCACTTGTTTTTGACCCCAAAATTGCTTTTACATTGCATGATATTACAAACCCTTTTCTATAATAACTCACCCCCACTCAAAACAAAGAGAGCTTCTGTTAGGTGATCTTACATTCTTTCCCGATAGGTGTATGGTGGAAGCAGGTAACTTGTGCCAAGGACACAACTAATATAGATTGTGGTCTCATTGTTACAAAGTTAATGGAAGTTCAGCAAATATTCCTTTCAGGGACTTATCAGTGTAGTGCAGCATATGTCAATATCTGAATTTATTAAATAGATACTATGCATGTGTGATGTTAAGATCAGTACACAAGGAAATAGGGAATTTGTGCTCCTCTTGTTTAGTCCCTGAATTCAGTTAATTTCTTTTCCTGTAGCCTAATATCATTTTCACTAACTGATCTAAATCCAAATCTGGAATTTAAGAGGACACTTCTATGCCTGACAATGATGCAGGGACTAGTGCTGGGCAGTGGAACTAACTGGTTCTTCACAGCATAATCTTCTCATTCTCATACATGTGTTACATGCTACACTTTCATGTAGTTTAATACAGAAGAATTGGGTCATAAATGGGTATGGAAGGTTACCATACACATTTACAGTTTGTTTCCTTTTTCTTTTACTGTTTAATAGCTTCAAGTTGTGGATTCTTAATGTGTTCCCAGTATTGAAAAATTCATTGTTAACTCATATCTTATACTGCAGCTTTCCAATATGGCTCTATCAATTTCTAAGCCAAAAATCAGAAGAATGGTACAGCGGAAAGAGCACTGTACTATATCTTGAAAGACCTGGGTTCCATTCAGTTTAGACACAGATGTCTTGTATGAACTTGGGAAGTTATTTAATCTACTCTGTGCCTCAGTTCCCCATCTGTAAAATGGTGATAACCCTTACTTCACAAGTATGTTGTAAGAATAGACTCCACTAATAGCTGGGAGGTGCTCAAATACTATAATCATGACAGTGATCCTTTAAGTTTAATTCTCTCTTGTTGGCATTTACAGTTCAATTTTAATAATAAACATGTAAAATTATACTGCCCACTATTCCACAAAGATCCAGATCCCAGCACTACAGGTGCTTGCCCATAACAGCACAGGGTGAGACAAATGGCCCATATACCACAAAGAATGTCCAATGGATGCCACACAGAGGTTGGCCTTTTGGTATGACACTCCCAACATCCCAACAGACACTCTCTTCCACTCTGGGATTAGCTCCTGTGAGTCAGTGGAACAGGTACTCTGTACAGCTAGTTACTTTTGAAGTCACTCAGGAACTATGATGTTTAAAGCATCAACTCTTTAATATATGGAGATATACCTATCTCATAGAACTGGAAGGGACCCTGAAAGGTCATCAAGTCCAGCCCCCTGCCTTCACTAGCAGGACCAAGTACTGATTTTGCCCCATATCCCTAAGTGGCCCCCTCAAGGATTGAACTCAGAACCCTGGGTTTAGCAGGCAAATGCTCAAACCACTGAGTGATCCCTCCCCCCCATGTGTCCACTGTGTGGCAGGAGTCAGTACTGCAGTGTAGGATAGGAGATGGGAGAGGCACAGAACAGAATCCAGCACATGGAAGAACATTTGTCCTGGATCCTGACATCTAAATTTAGCTAGTCACTCCACACTTCTGTGCAGCAGGACCTGCTTCAGTAGAGTAACAGCAGCCCAGAAGCCAGTATTAGGTCTTCTCCTTCCATACCTTAAATGGGGATGGAAAAACAGTGGAGGGAAACTTGCTGCTCTAGCAGGAGTGGCTTATGATGCTTTAAGCATTGCAGTTCCCAAATGACTTCAAGGGTAACATGACTCATGGTGAGTAAGGCCACGAGGCATGGGTGAGAGGTCTAGTGCTGCAGCCTTTGGGAGACAAACAGGAAGCCACCATCCCCCCCCCTTTTTTTTAAATGCTGATTGCAACACATGCTGATCCCTTCCAACTGCAACCATGGCACGTTTGGGAAAGCGTGGTTGCGTGACCCAGATATCACCAAACAGGGGCGGATTACTTGTTGAATTGTTTGCAGTTTAAGGGCTAGCATTGAAAACTTCCCCCGTTTCCCCTAGATGATCATATGCGATATCACTCTCCTGAAAGTAACAAAGGTGGCAAGGGAGCAGATGCTGCAAGCGTCTGAGTACAGACCTGGTCCTTATGCTGCAATGCTGTGTGCTGCAATGATGCCAGCAGAGTTAATACTGGAGTGGTGTGGGAAAGTGTCCTACCGTGATGGACAAAATAAGGCAGCACTTGCAAAGGATTGCAGAGTACCTCCATGAAAGCTTCCTAGAGATCTCCATGGAGGATTCCCAGGCCATCTCTGTGCACATAAACAGTCTTTTTCAGAGCTCACCCTCTACATAGCTGGAGTATCTATCAATACCCACCACACCTACTTTTTTTGTTCAGATTAAACATTAAAAATAATAATGTGCAACCCCTACAGTTTGATTAGAAATGTATACTCATCAGAGGTGCTCTCCCCAGCATCATGCTCTGCCACCAACTGGTCCTGTGAAGGGATGGGCTCCAGGGTTAAAAACAGTTCTTGGCTGTTGGGGAGAATGGATCCTCTGCTTGCCTGCCTCACATTCTCCTCCTCCTCCTCCTCTTGAACAATGTCCTCCTTGTTGTTGCTGGAGGTCACTAGGAGCTCCTGGAAGGTATCCATGGAGCATTTTGGGGTAGTGGTGGAGTCGCCACCGAGAATCACATGCAGCTCCTCATAAAAGCAGCATGTCTGTAGGGCAGAACCAGAATGACTGTTCACCTCCCTTGTCTTCTGGTGTGCTTGCCGAAGCTCCTTTATTTTCACGTGGCACTGCTGCATGTCCCTGGTGTAGCCCTTCTTTCCCATACCCTGCACAATTTTGGCAAAGATGTCAGGGTTTCTTCTGCTGGATCGGAGTTCTGCCTGCATAGACTCTTCTCCCCACACAGCAATAATATCCACCATGCTAGAGCACATTTGCGGCCTTGAGTCTCCATGATCAGCTGTGCTAGTGAGCTCTCCACACTGATCAAACAGGAAATGAACATTCAAAAGTTCCTGGGGCTTTAACAGGGGAGTGGCTGTTTCCTGTGTACCTGGCTGACGTGCAGTGGAATTGAAAGTGCTCCCCAGAGCAGTGACAGCAGAGCACTATGGGACACCTCTTGAGGCTAATTCATTAGAATTACACAATGCAGTGTCTACACTATCCTCATGTCAACTCATGGATGTAGAATCAATTCTACAACTCTTGCAGAAGTGGAGTACAGAAGTCGACTTTACAGGCCACTTAGGTCAGCGGAAGGGACACACACATTATTAAATTGATCTAACGCGCCTTATGTCGACCTAACTTTGTAGGGTAGACCAGGCCTTAGACTTAATAGTCTCTTTAAGCTATTTGGCCTTGAACATCACACAGCTATTGTGAAATACACTGGTCTAGTGCATGTGATCATGTCTCCATCTAGTGACTAGTCCCAACCACTATATAAAGCCTTCTACTGTCTCAAAGCTTAGGGAATTCTCCCTTTACATAAGTGATAAATACAAGTGTTTTTGGTGCTGAACATCCTTAGCATGATCCAATCAATAGCTGTGGTCACTGTATGTGTAGCACTTTACAAACATTGATGTATTCATCCTATTAACACGTGATGGAAGAAGGCAAATATTTTTACTCAGAACTAATCTCATGCACACAGGTGTTAAATGGATTACCAAGGTCACAAACTTCTGGTGTAAAAAACATAAAACAGATTTTCTGCCTCCCTCTCTGTGCTTAGACCACTAGAACATCTTTCAGCTCCTCACAATACATTAAAGTGCATCTGGGGTTCAGACCAACATTGGTTTCTAACACCATCTTTCTTTGCCATTTGTCAGTTTCATAGACCTTTCATAGCCACAAGAAAAATATTAGGGTTACATACCCTGATGTGCATGGCTGAGAAAGTTGAGATGCATACTAGATTTTAGTTACTATGTCTCATAGCTGTCAACCACAGCTGTGTAGCAAAAAAAGTGTTTTTTCCTGAATACTATAGCAAATGCAGAGCAAGTTCTACATTGACAAACACACACACACTTTACCAAGTGAATACTGGATTAAAGTATACATGCCAAGTCAATAGAAAATTCAATATTAAAATATATTCAAAGCTATGTCTGAACCAAACCCACTCTTGTGTCTGCCTAAGGGACCTTGGTAAAGATACTGTATCAGGGTTAGACAAATATAGAAATATTGCTAATCTGTGTTCATTTGAGTAGAATTTCAAATAATGACTTAATTCTTATCTGGAAAAATATCTGTGATATTAACTTCTGGCTGTCCTTTATTGACTTTACTGAAATAGGGAAGCTGAAAGTGAATAGCGTGAAATATGTCACAATGTAACTCAAAGTAACACATAAGACTTACAATTACAGTTTGTTGTTTATTTGTACTACAGTAGCACTTAGAACACCCAACTGAGATCAGGCCCCATCATGCTAGGTGCTGTACATACAAATAGTGAGAGAATCCTTGCCCCAAAGAGTTTACAGTCTAGACAGACAAGAGGGTGACCAGGGAAACAAAGGTCCACAAAGGTGAACAGACTAAATCCAAGTTCACATAGCATCTCAGTAACAGAACTGGGGATAGAACATATGCAATGGTGCACAGAGAGAAATGTGTTTTCCCGTTTTCCTATTCATAACCAGGAGACAATTCTATTAGATAATGTGTGGAATACAGATGAAAGATGGCTACCTAACTGAGTAGGTTCACACACTCACACACACACCCATAATAATACTGGGTCTTATGTTCATATCAGTCAGATGGCATGGAGAAGTGTATGTATCAAGTTACAAAGAGAACAAGGAAACCCCTGTGTGGATTACGGTGCAGTTTAGTTATGATGGCTGAGGACTGGGAACCCGGGGACCCATTCTGTTCCCAATTCAGCCATGACACTTTAACTTTACTAAATCCAAAGCCTAAACTTTCCGAAACATGCACTAATTTCGGGAAGTTTAATTCAACTTCACAACTTCATTAAAGCTGATGGGGACCTGGAGATGTGCAGCATCTCTGAAAACTCAAGATTTGTCTCTCTCAATTGGGCTCCCAAGATCAAGTCATTCCCAGCTAGTGAACATTTTGGGAGCAAAAAACTGGGCCCTAATATCTGAGTTTCAATTTTCCCAATATGTAAAATAGGACTAGAAAAGTACATTTCCATCTTTATAAGAGACTTGGATATACTTCAATGATAGATACTAAGCAAGTACCAAATATGAGTATAAATGTCTAAATAGCTCATTCCCAATGGGAGGAACAGTAAGCAGAGAAACATGTAACTCCATGCTCCAATTTTTCCCTTCTCTCACAGGCTCTTCACCTTTGCTGCCCTCTTACGTTTTTCCCCTATCCAACTCCTCTCTCATCCCCATTCTGTTCCCTCTCCATTTAGCTTATTCCATCCCAAATAAACTCCCACCCAACCCTACAAAAATGATGGAACTAACATGACATTTACTGCCATTGCATTGTTCAATCTGTTTGCATGTTATATCCCTCTCCCTACCTTGCATTTGTGTTGTCTATTTAGACTGTAAGCTCTTCCAGCAAGGACAATCTACCACTTTGTTTGTACAGTGTTTAGCATGATGGGGCCCCTTAATTGTTGGCCCTTCGGCACTATAGGAGTCATGATTCATAATGATAATAATAAACTTGCCCATGGTGACTTTTGTATTGCATTGCAGACGGTGCCCTGTTCAAAAAATGTGCCTAACATCTTGTTCAACGCAATCTCGGAGAAGCCATCAAGACAACAATCTGGGGCCATTGATTGTCTCTCAGCTGCCACCCAACCCCATGGAACAATGGACTATCTAAGCAGAAGCCGAGAGGGAAGGGAGTGGAGAACATGGCAAAAAGATACAGGTTATTTAAGCATGTGTGCTTCTTTGTGAGGGAGGCAGACCATTGCAGGTCAGAGGTGCAGGATAGAGGGCAGGGGAGACTTTGCCTTGTCTGAATGCTGCCAAAATTTGGACCCACAGAATGAGAAATCAGACTGTTGGAAGGTGCATCTCAGGACTTTTGTTATTTCACAGAGATCTATATTTGCTTTTTACCGTTAAATTGACTGTGGTTAAGAAAGTCCTTTGCTACGCCTGTGTTCCTTGCTTTTCTGCTACATTGTCACCAAGGGGGTTAAACTAGAAGCCCAGAGTGTCCATAGTTTTTGTTGAACTCTGTGGGGAGCATATCTAAGTGATTTGGGGAGATTTGAGTGTCTAGGATGGCTGGACTGTATAGCCCATACCAAGGAAGTGGCATCAGAAAAGAGGTCTGGACTGGGAGTATGCCCTACAGAGCCATAGCTAGAAATAGTGACTAAATTCTGTGCATTCCCAGTTGGCTTAGAAGCACATGGGATCTGGCCATTGGGTCCCCCTGCAACAGACTGGTGACCATAGAGAGAGATTCTAGCTGAGGTTGACACACAAGGAACTGCATGCTCTTTAATCTGGACATAAAACCTTTCTGTTGCTCCACCAAGCTACTGACTAATAAATAAATACATATAAATAAAATACCCCAAAGAATTCTAACCAGGAAAATTAAAGACAGAATTGTTTTTTTTAAATCATCTCGGGTGTTACTTTCTGGATTTAAGGAATTCTGCTGCTGT
The DNA here is from genome assembly GCF_002925995.2 of Terrapene triunguis. Lineage (NCBI taxonomy): Eukaryota > Metazoa > Chordata > Testudines > Emydidae > Terrapene > Terrapene triunguis. The sequence goes on along the minus strand of NW_020664561.1, from coordinate 18,700,844 downwards.
AAACTGCTGACATTTATTTACTTTGCATTGAATACATAATAAAAATCTTAAGCCAAATTCTGAGTCCATTGTTCTGTTTTTATTCAGGCAAGACTCCCATTTGGGACAATCTCACCTCAAACATGGAGCGAGTAAAAATCTGAGAGAGTGAGTATTCAGCCCAAAGTGAAACATTTGTCCTTGTGTTTCTTTCCCAGATATAATAAACTAGTTACTATACTATTTAATTAACAGCTTCTCTATAACCGTTTTCTAACAAGGTTCCAGTAAGGTAAATTTACATCAGTGGGACCAGAAGGAAAAATAAAAAAACTTGAAAGACTGGTCTTCAGATCACTTTTCTTCTTGTCTAAAGATACTCTGCCTCATTAATCACAGCTCTTAATCTAACTCTGAGAAGTAATAATTGGTTACATTGATTTTTTTCTGTATATAGATTTGTTCTAGCTACTCCTCATTGGTTGTCATTCAATCGCTGCTCCAATGCTTTTGAAATATTCTAATTAGAGACATAATTTCCTTTAGTTATAAGGGTCAAGATAGTAGTATAGTTTGACAGTTTTTCTGACCAATCAGAATCTAAAAGGTGATGGAACTACTGTACCAGCCACCATTTTATCTCAAGGACAAGAGGCCTTTTAAAAGGAACTTACCCAATAAATGTTTGCATGCTTGCACAATACAGGAGGATCAGAGGGCTTTATAGTAGATATATAAATTTCTACCAGGACACTGCATTTATCAGACCCATTACATGGAAGATAGTAATAACAATACTACAAATTGTTCTTCAGATGCTAATTTGATATTTCTAATTATTAAATGGATTTCTCTCATTTTGAAGATACTTCTCAGCAGCAATAAGAAACTCCAGGGATTTTGGCTATCATGAGATAATCACACTCTTGGGATTAAAAAGCATTTGACTGTATCATGTGCCTGATAAAGCCCCTGGGGCTTGTTTACATCTTGATAACTACACCCTGTAGGGTTTAATTGCTTTTCTTTTAATACATGAGATTATTAATTTAATTAGATAATGATCTTTCTATTGCCCTATTTAAAGTATACTTTTTCAGCTTCACTTAGATATCTATGAAGAAAAAAACTATCTTTATAAGATTTATTAGTTGCATAAGCAGATTTTGGGGATTCATGTGCCATTTTCTATTACAATTTGAAAAGTCATTTTGAAAACATTATAACTTTTAATTAAAGGTATTCCTAGGTTGCGACATTAACATGTTGAGATTTCAATTGTAGTGCGCTTAGTGGAGAATTATCAGATTCTCATGAACCAATTTGATACTTCATTGATACTTTCACAATTAAGGTTCTGATCTGGACATTTGATCAGTTTGGGTAGGCCTTTGTGCTTCCACAGAGTTCCATTGGAATCAATGAATTCTTAAAAGGAACAAGGATACATTTACAGGATTGGGTTTTAATTTGTTAAATTACATTTTTAAAACTGGATTTAAAATGTTTTGCACATATACAGTATATTTAGAGCTGCAATTATATAAAAGGTTATATATTGTGCCTCTTACCTGTTACTCAACATAAAAAAAAAGAACTACATAATATTGTATATTGATATCATCAGAAAGTTTTATTCTCACTGTTCTGAATCTTTGTGTAATAATAGCACTCAGAATCATCCAAGATAGGAGTTCCATTGAGTTAAGCACTGGACAAACAAATCATAAGAGACATTATAAGCCCCAAAGAGTTTATAGTCTAATAGGTTAAGAAAAAAAAGTATGGAAGAAAGGAAGTATTTTTAAACTTAATTTTACAGAAAATATTTGTCATGGCCAACATTTCAAAACCCAAAAGACTACATTTATAGTTCTTGTTTCCAGATTCCCTAAGCTGTCCAGAGAGCATGGAACAGTCAGTCAATCAAAAAGAATGTGCAGTAAGGTTGCAATGAATGGTAATGCCTAAACTTCCAGAAAGATCAGTTTTGAGTTTTATTTCAGAAGAGAAACAGGGTATCTTTATCCCTAAAAGGAAGGCTGCTTTTCCATCTTTAAAAACAAAACTGCCTTAAAAAAGACATTTAACTGAAATATAGATATTTTTCAAGAGTTGCCAAATTTACCCTCATTCACACTGACTCAAAATGGAGGGTCTACCACCACTTAGCTCAAAAGGATCATTTCTCAAAATACTGTAGCAACAGGATACAAGACTGACATAGTCTTAAAGATAGTAATATATACGTCAAAACTGAAAATACTTGAAAAAAGATTGAAATAAGTACAATCTTTCTCCTTTCCCCTTCAACTCCCCCCTCCATCCTCTACTTGTAACTTATTTTCATAGCAAATCTAATGGCAAAACATTCTAAAATATCAAATTGTTTATGACATGTCAGGGACTATACTTAACAGCAGCCTTATGCTATAAAGTATGCATTAGTAGAACAGTGATAGACTGAATCTTAGAATGACAACACTGCATGTCTTAGATCCCACAATACATACAGGCCATGCAATAATGAGCCAATTAATGCACTACCTGTAGTGTCTTGCTGCCTAAGGATAAGCAGCTACTATGCTGGATAGCAATTATGTAATTTGCCCAATCAGAGAAGTATAGAAATGGTCACAGTGGGCTTGGGTTGGAAGTGAACTGGAATAAAAATGTGTTACAAGTAAAGGAAAACTGGAACTAAATAGTACTTTTCAGTTTCCTTCCCCCATTTCCCCCCCCCCCCCATGTTTATGCATCTGTTTTTATTTTTGTTTGGAAATGAGGCTTGCATATTTCCTTTTCAAATATCTGTAGGTTAACATTTATTTTTCATCTTTTTAATTTCCTTTTAGTGTGCAGTAAAGTATTTAGGAAAATGACTAAAACAAAACATGAAATAAATTCATACAAAGCTCTCCAAATATTTCCGTTAGTTTAAAGACCAACTAGAAAAAGTGCAGAAAGATGATGCAATGACAGCAGCAGGGAAGTGGTGGGGAGGACTCAATGAAGGTATACCTCTACCTCGATATAACGCTGTCCTCGGGAGCTGAAAAATCTTACCATGTTATAGGTGAAAACGTGTTATATCGAACTTGCTTTGATCTGCCAGCATGCGCAGCACCTCCCCCCACCCCCCGAGCACTGCTTTACTGCGTTATATCCGAATTCATGTTATATCGGGTCGCATTATATCGGGGTAGAGGTGTACACATAAACCTAATGAATGAAACTTTTCATGACTGTCAGCATATTTCTCTAAACAATGAAGAACAAAGCTGATTAGGGATTCTTTAGCCACCTGTCCTCTTTCATTTATTATTTACTTTTTAAATGAACAAACCAACGGGTATATTTGAGCTTATGTCACACTTCACTCCTGGGCTGGCAGTGGCCAGGGGCTTTGCAGAGGAAAAAATGCTCCTAATAATCCATTGATGTGGCCATTTTATGAGTTATTTATCTATATTACGGTAGTACTCTAAAGCCCAAATTGAGATCAGAACCCCCACTGAACTAGGTACTATATAGCCATATAGTAAAACAAAGTCCTTTCCTTGAAGATCTTATGAAACTAAGTAGTCATATTATCACCATTTTACAGATGGGCACCTGAGGCACAGAAAGAATCATAGAAGTGAAGGACTGGGAGGAACCTCAAGAGATCATCTAGTCCAGTCCCCTGCACTCAAGGCAGGACTAAGCAATAGCTTGTCCAGTGGTTTTCAAACTGCGGATCTTAACCCAGTACTGATTCAAGGAATATAAGGCACTGGGTCACAGTGGCTCTGGTCAGCACCACCGACTGGGCCTTTAAAAGTCCTGTCAGCGGTGCTGCCCAGCTAAGGCAGGCTAGTCCCTACCGGTTCTGACACTGCGCTGAGTCCCGGAAGCAGACAGCAGCAGTTCTGGCTCTTAGGCGGCAGGGCCACAGGGCTCCGTGCACTACCCCTGCCCTGAGCACCGACTCTACACTCCCATTGGCTGGTTCCCAGCCAATGGGAGCTGGGGAGGGGCAGTGCCTGCAGACGAAAGCCACGCAAAGCCACTTGCACACCTCTGCCTAGGAGCCAGACCTGCTGCTGGCCTCTTCCAGGGCGCAGCACGGTCCGCGGTGCCAGGAGAGGCAGGAAGCTTGCCTTAGCACCCCCACTGCGCCGCTGACTGGAAGCCGCCCGAGGTAAGACCACGCCCATGCCCCAATCCCCTGCCCCAGCCCTTTGCTCCATTATTGTTCTTGGTACTGAAGTTAAGCTGACCAGTCTGTAATTACCTGGGTTGTCTTTATTCCCCTTTTTAATTGATTGGCACTATATTTGCCCTCTTCCAGTCTTATGGATTCAGACTTTAAAGTCAGTCTATGCCTACACAGCCGACGTTAAAGTGCTGCCGCGGCAATGCTTTAAGGTGGCTGTGTAGTCATGGCTCCAGCGCTGGGAGAGAACTCTCCCAGCACTGTAAGAAAACCACCTCTGCGAGGGGAATAGCTCCCAGTGCTGGGAGTGCAGCCAACAGTGCTGTAGCACTGTCTATGCTGCCACTTTACAGTGCTGAAACTCGGATTGGTCAGGCGTGTGTTTTTTCACATCCCTGAGCAAAGAAAGCTTCAGCACTGTAAGTGGCAGTGTAGACAAGGCCTTAGACAGGACCATCATGATCTAGTCTGACCTGCACATTGCAGACCACAGAACCTCACCCACCCCAGTAATAGACTTCTAGCCTCTGGCTGAATTACTGAAATTTTCACACCATGGTTTAAAGACTTAAGTTACAGAGAATTCACCATTTACACTAGTTTAAACCTGCAAATGACCGATGCTGCAGAGGAAGATGAAAAAACTCCCAGGTCTCTGCCAATCTGACTTAGGGGAAAATTCCTTCCTGACCCCAAATATGTCAATCAGTTAGACCCTGAACATGTGGGCAAAACCCACCAGGCAGATACCCAAGAAAGAATTCTCTGTAGTAATTCAGAGCCCTCCCCAACTAGTGTCACATCCTTCATGACTTTTTGTAGATAATGGCTAATGGCTCAAGTATATCATGAGCCAGCTGCCTGAGTATTCTAGGATGTATTTCAACAGGCCCTGCCATCTTGAGGACTTCTAACTTGTCTAAGTAATTTTTTCCTTGTTCTTTCCCTATTTTAACCTCAAATGCTACCTCATTTTCACTGGTGTTCACTATGTTAGACGTCCAATTGCTACCAACCTTTCTGGTGAAAATTGAAACAAAAGAGCCATTTAGTAGTTCTGCCATTTCAACATTTTCTGTCATTGTCTCTGCCCCCCTCATTGAGTTAAGGGCCTACACTATCCTTGTCTTCCTCTTGCTTCTAATGTATTTATAGAATGTTTTCTTGTTACCCTTTATATCTTTAGCTGGTTTAATCTCATTTTGTACCTTGGCCTAATTTTGTCCTTAAATCTTGTATACGGGCTCACTCAAAGTCGGCTGTTGCCAATTCACAGTTGTTTCTTTATGAAGTTATTTTCGGTTTTAATTTGATGAATCCTTTGACATCTGGGAAATAGGGGCCTGATCCAAAGCCCACTGAAATCCTTGGACATCTTTCCATTAACTTCAACATGTGTCAGACCCAGGCCGTAATCAAGGAATCTTGAAATCAATGCAAATATTGTTACTGACTTCAGTGGCTTTGGATGAAGCCCTAAATGAGCATAAGTAAATGGCCATGAGCAGCACTGAGATGTTTTCCCCTTTTTCTCAGTTCCTTATTCAGTAACATACACAGAGAAAAACTGCAGACTTAGACCAGATTAATCAAAAATAAAATATAGGTTCCAGTCTTAAATTTGTAACGAGAATGGGATATGTTCATATCATTTTTGTGCCCTTTGTGATTGGTGTCATGGAAATGAATTCACACTTATTTTCAATCTCTGAAGTATATTCTTAACTCACCGTTCAGGGATTCACCTGTGTCATGTTACTTAGTGTTAATGTGCCCAACCTGAGTTAATTCCCATGAAACCGATCAGACCTACAAAATGGCTACTCTAAATCTATTCTTGTAACGATGATAGGGAGAAATGGAAGTGAAAATTATTCAAATTTAAGTCACTCAATTTTAGGTTCTCCTAAAACCCACTAATAATAGAGGGAGGAAAAGAGGTTCATATGATTAAAGACTGATGTATACAGTATTGGCAGATATGTTACATGGAATGTAAAAGACACAGGACTCAAACTGTGCTGGTGAAGGACCTGTGCTTGTGTTGTTTATGATCAACCAAAGTGAGTTAGTCCCGAGACCCTTAGAGTTCTTTGAAAAAATTGGTTAAACTATATAAAACATAATGAATCCCATTTTTCTGTCAAGAGCTTGGTCTATAGTTCTTTAGAATGATTAGATACCGTGTGTTAACAAAGCAAGTTAGCCAGAAGGAGACTAATTTCTAGTATGTCCAAAATCTGTTCTTCCTTGAAACTAACAAACTATTCCTATTTTTTCAAGTGTTCTTCTCTGGCTTTTTATAAACTTCTTAATGAATTAATAAAAACAATGCTTCTGAGCCTTATCAAAGATTTCTAAGCAAAAATCATATACAGCCAGCTCAACGGCTGGTCAAAATACTGAGTTTTCAGGGATGTATTTTCCTCCAGTGAAAATTAAGTTTTGGAACTAAGTATTTAATCAAACTCAAAATTTGGGGGAAATTTTGACCAGCTTTAGGTTAATTTGAATAAGGGGCCAATTCAATGCCTATTGATGCCTTTCTTTTTACTTGAATGGGTTTGGCTCAAATCCTGATAGATGTTATAAATATATCAATAGGAAATATAGTAGGAGCTAGAAAGTAAGTCCATTAATAAGACAAGAAGTTGATGTAATTAATGATGACTCAGAAATCACTGATAAACTAATGTTTGCAATGTTATTGCAGTTGCCTCTCTCCCAGGGTATCAGAGAGAGAAGGTGGGTGAAGTAATATCTTTTATTGGACTAGTCTGTTGGTAAAAGAGACAAGCTTTTGAG
>NW_020664561.1:18684023-18688862 GCF_002925995.2 Terrapene triunguis | reverse complement strand
GGGTTAAACAGGGATTGGGAATGGCTGAGCCATTACAAACATTGAATCTATCTCCCCTTGTAAGTACTCTCACACTTGCTTCTTATCAAACTGTCTGTACTGGGCTATCTTGATTATCACTTCAAAAGTTTTTTTTCTCTTACTTAATTGGCCTCTCAGAGTTGGTAAGACAACTCCCACCTGTTCATGCTCTCTGTATGTGTGTATATATATCTCCTCAATGTTTCACTCTATATGCATCCGAAGAAGTGGGTTGTAGCCCACGAAAGCTTATGCTCTAATAAATTTGTTAGTCTCTAAGGTGCCACAAGTACTCCTGTTCTTTTTATGGAAATATTGTGATTTTACTTAATTGCCTTATAAAACAAAATAAGTTACCTTTAATACTGCAAACATTTAGTTATTTCCCACAGTAAAAGTAGAGAAGTACCAGGGGATACTGCAGACAGAGAATAAAATTGTATTTTAGGTTAGCTAACAAGCTTTTCAATACTACTGCTTAAGAATTATGTCATGCACACATTACTTATGGAAAACAACACATTTTGGATGTTAGAGTGCTAGGCAACCATAATTAAAATACATACATATATGAGAGTGGTTCTATATGCCTCTATCTATACTCAGTCCTATTCCCATTTTGTCCCTGTGATTTTAGCTATTGTATTCAATGGATCAGGATTGGACTCTTGGCTTTACCTGAAATAACAGACTTGCTGAACAACTATGTGGCTGAGAGAATTGCTGGTTCACATTGTAAAAAAGAACAATAATTAAGAAATACAGGTTGTTGTTTTTTTCAATGCCTTCCACTATATTCATCAAAAGAATGTCTTTTGAACCACCCCTTGTTTCTAGAGCATATATTTGTAAAACAGTGCCAGGGATGTACTGGACAAAAAGATCTTCCAAGTTATTGATGTCTATAGAGGTTCTATAAACACAAATATTTATTTTTAATTTGTATACTATTTGAAGTAAGTTTATTACAAAAATAGGGAGGATAGCTTTTCTGGTTTTGGAAACATGCTTGCAGAACTAAGAGAAAAGCATCGAGTGGCAAGCATGGTGTTAAATCTCTTGGGTTTATCTCTAGAAAGCCTTTTGAATCAAAGCCTCCAAATAAACTGAGTTCAGATCTTAGGGATTTATATATATTCTCCTGGCACTTGAATTCATGCAGCTGTTACCTATAAATGAGAAAGCCTCTGCTTCTTCTGTCTGATATTCTATTATTATAAGTCTGAGTAAACTTTTTTTTCGCATGAGATGTGAAAAATAAAGCCAATGTATAGAATTCTGAGAATTAACACACAAAAATATTACTTAGAATATATGTACAATGCCCTACATTTTCTGAAGTGACTAGTGATTTTTGAAGGCTTCTGTTTTTAGGTGACCAATCTAAGACTCCTTAAGAAAGGAGCTTGATTTACAAATGGTGAATGCTCGGCACTTTCTTGACTGAAAGAAAATAAGGCAAAAAATCATTAATCAGTTAAGAAAATGTAGGGGAAGCATCAGCAGTTATTTCCTCTCAATGAAAAGGAATGATCTGAAAAACCTTGGATCACAGACAGTTATCCTTTCTCAGTAAAGCCATAAATTAGCAATGGAAAGGCACTTGCATTGTCAATATGAAAATTAATGGCTAGCTTCTGCCCTCCCTATTCAGGGAAAACTTTCATTAACTTCAATGGGAATTTCATCTGAGGAAGGAGCACAGGAGCAGGCCTTGTGAAGATAAAGAGCTAGATGAGAGTTTCACAAACTTTTCAAAGCTGACCCCCTCTTCAGAAAAATAAAGTCAACTGAAACCTTTGTCAGCCCTGCCATATGTTAAAAGCCTACTCAATGTGAGTGGTCACTCTTAGTAGAAGGCATAGAACTTCATACTTGTTCTGTCATTTATCATAAGCAGTAAAATAGTTAACATCATTGACATTTAAAGGATAATTGGCATCTGACAGTTTTCACATGCATGAATGAGGCAGTTTACACCTCAGACTTACTGTTTCAGGCTGTCTGCAAACTCAGCCAGTCAGGGCTGCATTGTTTAACTCAGCTTATGTTTTCTTTGCAGCCCAAACAGCCACACTTTTTCTTTTAAATGAAAGCTATCAATCCAGAGAACAATGGAGAGGTTTGCTGGATCTTCTCTGGCTAGTCTTTTAGGTCCCAACAGGGCTTTGCCCCACACACTTTGAGAAACATCAGGCTACACTGAAACTCTTTCCCTCAGACTACATGGCCATGTAGGGGAGTTGGAACTACCATTACACTTCTGCAGAGGCTGTCTAGACACAGTAGTGAGCTGGGTACTCACCCATTTACTCCCTCCAGGAAACAAATGCACCGGGAGTGGGAAGAGCCCTGGCTCAACTTTCCTGTTATTCCATGGCCATAGTAATAGCGCCATTATGATAGAGGAGGAGAAGTTTGCTTGAGGTATGGGTCAGCAGTTAACCACTAACTTCCTTCCCCTTCCCCCTGCCACGGAAGCAAAGAAGAATCAGGGAAGGAATTGTGACTTGGGTGTGTGTTCTCTGTCACAATGCCTCCAGGGGTTTCTCCTTAGATAGTTCAGCATACACACAAACCCTTGTTCAGAGTTATGGCTCAAATCACAGTCTAGCCCTAAATTAAAAATATTCAAAATTAGGAAGTGTGCAACAGGTATAACTTTTGAAACCTGGATTTCTGTGTAGTTATTTTGAACTAAAAACTTGCCCGTATAGAAATTATTCTCATATACCCCATAGCTCAAGAGAGCAGTTAAAATCTGCATTTAAATAGTGATGTATGAGGGGAAACTGCACAGGAAGTTTGTATCAATTACAGACAGTATTTTTTTATAATGTTTGACCTTCACAAAAAACAACCTAGCAAGATTTAAAAAAAAAAAAAAAAACATTAGAGAAATATTAAATTTAATGAAAACTGAAGACTTGGCTCTTTTTCATCATTATTTCATAAAAAAACATTTTATTGTTCAAAGTCATCTGTATATACTGATTCTGATTTTTTTCTTTTTTGACTCTGTACTTGAAAATAATTTTAATTTAAAGCTCACAATAACACAAAATGTCCTGATTTTACCATTTAATAGGATGATTTGGGATTTTGTTTTTAAAGAACAATTATTCTTAATTTTGTACACTCTATAGTCAAAACAATATAGAATAACACTGTGTATATTTTCTTGAAAGACTGAATGAACTTCTGTTTGGCGGTATTAAGACATAGGCTATGTCTATGCTGCACATCGTACAATGGTGTAGCTGTGCCACTGCAGCCGCACCATTGTAAGGTGTGCTGTATAGCAACTCTTTATTGCTGGGAGAGAGATCTCTCTTGGTGACAAAATAAAACTACGTCCAATGAGAGGCAGTATCTTCTTTGCCAGGAGAACACAGCTCCTGCTGACAAAGCATTATTCACACAGGTGCTTTTCGTTGTTAAAACTTTTGTTGTTCAGAGGAGAGGTTTTTTTACTCTCCTGAGCAACAAAAGTTTTAACGATGGTATTGACTGTATAGACAAAGTCATACATACAAAGGGCTTGATTTTAGAGTTGGTTGAAAAGTTAACAAAAAAACTCTTTTCCACTGAAAAATGCCATTTTGTCTAAACCAACATGTTTTGAAGAAATGTATTGGCTTCAACAACAACAAAATTGTATAGGGAAGGTTTCTTGGGTCTAGGATGGAATTTCAGATCAAAACCGAGAAAGAAAGAGAGAAGCCTCCCTATCCCCTCAATAGCTCAGTGGGTAGAACTCTCGGCTGGAAAATGAGAGAGACAGGTTCAAGTCTGTGCTCTGAATCAGGCAGACCAGGTACCTGAACTTAGGTCTTACACATTGTAGTTGAGTGTGCTAACCACCAGACTATTGGTTGTTCTGGGGCTGGGTTGATTCATCTTTCTTATTTTTTGTGAACATTTTCAAAATATCTTGTTTTAGTTCCATATTTGAATGAAAAATGTTGCAATCTCAATTTCCTACAAGCTGGAATTGTTTTCCAGCCAGTCCTATTTGATCCAACACTCATTGAAGTAAAAGAGAGTCTTTCCATGGACTTCGAATGGCCATTCGATCAGGCCCAAATTCTGGCTCTCAGATGGGAAATTGATGCATACCTGGACACAAGCATATGCAACACAAGGAGTGTTAATATATTTATGGATTCTGGCTGACAACATCAAGAGCAAAATATTCAGGTGGTGATCAGGATACGCCATTTAAATCCACTTCCCAGCCATATTAACACCCACAGCAACCCTGCCTGTAAGAAAAAATAAGTAAGGCAAAAATGCTAGGAACTGTGGTAGCACAATAGATTGAAAAGCATGTGCTTAACTTTATTCATGTGAGCACTTCCAGTGAGGTTAGTGAAACTCATGTGCTTAAAGTTAAATACATGCATATGGTGTTCCCAGGATCAGTCCCTATAAAATCAAAAAGCTGATGAACTGAATGGTTTGATAGATGACAAAGTGAGCAACCAGTAGATTACATAAATACACTTTGCAGATACAGGAAATATTTCACCTGGGATGGGACATAATACTTAGCACAAAATCACGGGGAGTATATTCTAAAATTCCTAGGACAGAGTTGAGGTATTATTGTAATTAAAAAACATGATGAACAATAGAAAAACTCTTAATATTTTTACATCTGTATATGTTAATTCTACTCCATATCAGATAGAAACCAACAGCTACACAATGAACCAGCAGAAATGTGTTTAGAACTCAGGAATTTGTGTCTCCCCAGCCATCGCTCGCACACACACACACACACACACACACACACACACACACACACACACACAC
>NW_020664561.1:18624627-18684013 GCF_002925995.2 Terrapene triunguis | reverse complement strand
CACACACACACACACACACACACACACACACACACACACACACACACTATATATATGAATGTATTTTAGTCACCAAAGTCAGTCAAGTCCATTACCAGAAAAAGTCATACTAACCCAGGATTATGCAGTGTGCTGTGACTTCTATTTCTGGATAAATGCTGTGAAAAGTGTGACTAATGCACTGTAAAATTTAAGAAGGTTTGAAATGTTAAGTGGCTGGCTGGGATTAGGTGCTTCACCAAAGTCATTTTTGCTCATATGCAGAGGGTTGAACTGATCACACAGTGTCCCTCCTTTGGCCTCAAATTTTGAAGTAAGGGAATATCTTATTAGGAGGGACCTTGGAAACTTTCCATCTGCCTCACTTTGAAGCACTGAGAGAGAATCATTCAACAAAACCATGTAGGTAAATCCCTGAAAATTGCTTTCCTGTGAACATAACAGCATTTATTAAATATTGGTTCCTATTGTTTTCTCTTTCAATGTTTATGGGATTTTTTCTGTATTTATTCTTAGTATTACATACACTATATACTTTTAGTACTGTTTGTGTGAACTTTTAACCAGGTATTTCATATTAAAATATTCATGTGTAGTGCAACTTCCAAAGACGATTTGCAAATACTTTAAGAAACCATCACTTGCTTTTTCACCCTAGTAAGATGACTTCATGCTTTTGAGTTATAATGCACTGTGCTGTATAGTTAGTTGAACATTGATTGAGTTACTGTGCTGGTTTGGTTAGCATTACAGTTGGTCAGACATTTTTCAATTGAACGTTTTATCATTGGAAATGCCAATTTGTTGAAATCTAAACATCCTGTGGAAACATGTAGATTGAGACGAAAAACTTTCAGAAACCTATCTGGTTATTGCCAAGTCATCTGCCCACCTCCCCAGCTCATTGGCATCTCACCTGGCAGCTCCAAAGTACTGCAAGTCCCTGGGCTCTGCAGTATCCTGCCTGGCAGGGAGCTTGGGAGCCAGGGCTCTCAAGCTTTGTGGAATTCCACCAGGCAAATGACTATGGAGCTGGGGCTACCAGAGATTCCAGACTCCCAGCTACTTGGCAGGCCACTTGGTGCACTGGTGCAGAGCTGGGGCTCTCCCCAAGAGGCTGGCTCCCCAGCTCTAGTTAGCCCTCAACCCACGCAGCTCTGGCTAGCATTCCTTGGCACACACTTTGGCCCTGACCCTGCAAACACTGACACAGATGCTTACTTTGAAGGACATGGTTAGTCTCAGTTAGTGTGTATATATAGCAAATAAACAAAGAAAACCTTGTTTTAAAAGACTCTTAAGACTGCAAAGTCGATCACTGAAAAGTTAGAAGCAACTGAAGCAAGATTTCCTGTGTAATCTTAATTCAGCCCCCGTGTGCCTATGCATGATACTGTCTTTAAATACATGATCATATACCTCCCCCCCACACACAGCCTTTTCAGTTTCCTATCTGTACAATGGAGATATAATACTTCCTTTTCTTTGCTCAATATCTGTTTCCCCTTGTAGTTTAATGGAGAATTTGGGTTTTTTTTTAATTCTGCTGCAGTGATTTTTTTTATTCTTAATGCATGCAAGCACACACACTTTTCTGGAGGGCTTATACACACCTGCTCCTTTTGTGCTACATTCCACATCACAAATCCATTTTTTGCAGTGTTGTTCCCTTTGAGCTTGTAGAGAGTCCCCTAAAAATGCTTCCAGCTAGTGGTCTATCTATTTTGCAGCTATAGTGCAAGTGCTAAGCTACAGACTCTCCACAGACACCAGTACTGTTGCGGCCTCAAACAATATTCTGTATATTTAAACAAAATGTTTTCAAAATCCTGAGTCCCATCCATTTGGGAAACACTTAAAGGAAAGCTTACCTTCAAGCGTGTGCTGGAGGCTATTGCAGTAAAGAATTTTCCTGAATTGTGGCTTTTTTAAATTCTAATTTGCTATAATTTAATTTCTTGAAGCATCTATCTTAGAGATGATAATTATGAAAGGGACTTATTGCAAAATAGGTCACTCACAAGTGCACATGGGATTGGGCCTTTTGTTACCCACACATCTGTTATAAGCACCTTTGTTCCTCAGGAAGTCTGAATTCATACAGTGAGTTTGCATTAAGCTGATGACTCAAAAAAAGTAAAGAAACTCATGCACACAACAGAAGAAATGATTAACTATTTTCTCAAGGAGAGTTTGTCAGTGAGGAAGCACCACATCCCAAAATGATCTCTTGTAGTGCATTAACCCTCTGCTCTCTGTTCTTTAGTATTTTGCCTGAGCTGAAGATTCATGAGCACAGTCAGAGATGACTTTTACGCTCCTTGAAATGTCAGCAAGGGGAGAAGGTGAACTTCTGGCTGAGGAGATCACTGAACAGTTCATATTTGGCTAACTGCATCAATAAAATTAATCAGTAATTGCATACCCAAATAAAATCACATAAAATGATTGAAAAGTGGCTAAGCCATTTCTAGGAAAAAAATAATAAAAATCTAGTGGTTCTGACCCTTTTAGTTGTTTGGTAATAGTATCTAATTGAAAGTAGACATGAGAGTAGACATGGTGGGTTCAAAAAGAGAAAGTTAAATATTATATCATGTGTATAAATTGAATTGAATTTACTGAATGAATTGAAACAATGAAAAAAAGGCACAGCTCACATTTCAATCTTCTCTTCCTGGCATAGTCAGACATGACAGGCTCTACAGATGCGGAGACTCTCTCACCAGCAGTGGCTTGCCTGCCACAACACAGCCTGCAACCAGTACAAATCAGCCATAGAATTCACACTTCCTTACAGATTCACCCCGTAGTCCTGTGTGAGCAAACCTTGCTGAGGAAAGTAAGCCAACCTAAGTTTTAAAGGTCTAGGAAACAATGATAGGCTCTGTAGTTGCTTAAGAAATAGTGCATGTGCCAACCAGGTATGCACACACGGTTAATCAAGTGAATGTGGGGGAGTTCAATAGAATATCCATGCAAGCTCATCTGGAGCCATCCCACTTCATAGCGTCAAAACTATTTGTCATTATTAATGACAGATTCAGAATGATAGAGTGCAGTGGTCCTACAGAAGAGTATATAGTTTAGGTGTTTATATGTAGAACTTCTGATTTAAGAAAAGGATCAATTTACATGTGCAGACTATTTTATTATTATTATTGTCATTGGAGTAAACCTTGATTATTCTTTTTTCAAAAGTAGGCAAAATAAGAATTCTGCATTGTAAACAAAGCATTTCTCAGCCACATCGTCTGCAAAATCATGGCCCACACAACTTCACTGTGGGCAGTCTAATTACCCCAGACAGCCTCAACTTGCTTTAAAAAAAAAAAATCAAGAGTTTCTTATTTCGAGGAATTCTTGATGCATTTCATCATTTAGATTGAGCAGAGACAGAATAATTTGACCACTCATGGAAAAATGTCAGAGCAGAATGGAAGAAAATCTCAACATGGTGGGTTTTCTCTTCCCATTTCACACTTTGAAGTTTGGGTGATCTAGAGAAGCTTTATAAATTGTGAGATGGACCCTTGCCCTTTATGGTTGTTGAAAACCAAAGGAAGAGAAACTGGTCTAGCTATTGATTCAGTGTGTTAATACCTCCCTTAAACAAGCAGTGGCCAGGTCATTCCTCAAAAATGTCCCATCTTGGGAAGCAAGTAAGCCAGAAATTATTGTTCTGCCTCAAATACTGTGGATTTAGGGAAAGTCATCTAGGAAGCAGTGAGGGAACAACTCTAGCTGCACCTAGAGTTCATGTCTCTGATTCTCAGCAGTTGGGGTTCAGACATGTCACTTGGGTATTGAACTTAGGCTGCAGTGGCATCAACAGTCAACGCCATAATAAGCTATAAACCAGTTAAAAGTTCTGAATTTAAGATAAAAAAATGGATGAATCTACTTAATGTTTTAACAAAAGAGTTCTACAGCTCTGTATGAGAAAAGTACCATAAAAATATAGATCTGGGTTCCTACTCTCTTGCACCCTTATGACGTTATTAACAAAATGGGTATAAAGTATTTCCAGATTGAAAACAGTAGGCTTATACACACTCTTTGCAGAGGTGTCAATGGTTATGCACAGGAAAACCAGACCCATAACTTGAAATACAATATGCTTTCTCTGAGAACAGAATATACCAAGCTGTATTTCAGTCCTATTTAAGTATATGGAACTAGTCAATTTACTAAATCCATAACTCATGCAGCAGTGGGGCACCATCTGACTCTCTGATGCTCTTCAGCTTCCATTAAATACCTAGAAACTAAGTTTTTTAAAAAGTTTCTCTTCCTGGGCTGGCCAAGCATTATGTGAACACTGAAGATCCCATGGCACCATTCACAAGAATCAGAGATATTTGCTTTGGTGTCAAATCCAAATAAGAAGTTCTATTTTTAAAAAATATTTTGATTACCTAAATGCCTTTTAAATTTTCAACTGTGTATGGTCATCTTCATTTACTGTTCTATACTATATTGTTACTATGCTAATGCTATCACAAAGAGGCTGCATTTCAGTGGAAGGCTAAGCAATTTGTATTTACATTTCGATAAAACATTTATTTCATACCATCACTTATTTTATTGGCATGAGACAGTCTTATGTCACAAACGCCATCATGTATTCTATATCTACACAGACAAAGGAAGTTTGCTAACTTTTAAAAGCAACATTAACCTTCAGAATTAAAGGCATTGCATGGAAGATACTGTATTATTTTTTCACGTCTTGATAATTGTATATTTGTTTAAAATGAATTGAAACATTTTCTAACAAGTTCTTGAGTGCTGGATCTTCATTTCAGCACAAACATTTACATACAAAAAAGTAGAGCATAAGAAAGACCAACTAAAGCTGTTGCTGTGAAAAATAAGTACTGTAGCTATATTTAGGAAATGTAGTGCTCTCCCTTCACCTTCCATATTCCTCATAATGCTTTAAAATTCAAGGCTGATCATTCCTTCCCCTTCTTCATAGGCTAGTGAGGCTGTAATTAGTGGAGACATGGGATGGCCAACCAGTTTAAACACAGAATATTGAAAAGGTCAGTGCAGTACAAGGCAGGAGTTATTTATAGAACATGCTGGGCATTTAAATTTTCATCTACTTTTTCATGACAATGTGCAAAAAAAGAGGAAGCTGACAGCAAATTAATTCTTCTTCATGATAAGTTATGTTAATGAGATTGAGAAAATAGTACACAATTATCCCACTCACTACTAGTTTTAAAGGACACTGAAGTTTCTCCCCCTTCTCATTTATTTTTACCCATTCTTTTAAAAAGCCCTCAAGAAATTTGAAACTGAACTCATTTCCTTATTTATTTTTTTCCCCCATTCATTCTGCACAATATCTAATTCTGCCCTGAATTCTGTCCAAATTCAGTCATTGTTTGGCTTGTTTACCCAAAGGTTGAATTTATTCCTCAAGAACTGTCTTAGAAATGGGTGCAATGATACAGGCTTTGCTGGGTTCCATCCCAGTGGAACTTTTCTCTTCACAGCCCATCGGTTCATAAGCTATCAAAAAGAGCTGTGTGACTTTTTTTGGTCAATGTACTATTCACCAAAAAAAAAAAAATGCTTTTTTTGAGTGAACCAAAACTATTCACAAATTCAGGTCAAATTCGGCATATTGTTGCTGATGAAAAAATCATTTTAATAAATATCAAGATTTTTCAAAAAGATTGTTTTGAATCAACATTCAAATAGTTTTGTTTGACTCAAATGATTTTCTTTTTTTGGTTAAGCAAGGGGAAAAAAACTGAAAAAAGTTTTGTCTCAAAGCAACCAAACTGTACAAACCCACCTGGGATTTGAGTGGCTGGGTTATGATGCTGTGGCTTCACGGCTGTAGTAACTCAAAGTAGCTAGATCAACTAGCTTGGGTATGTCTACAGATGCTGCAGTCATACCTCTGATTGCCGCATAGACATATGCTAAGGGTTGATGGATGACAGTAACTTTAATAGCTTTTGTGTTCGCTTCCCATGAACACCCTAGTCAACATACTTACTGGCGAGAAGCCTCTGAGGCAGTGAATTTTAAGTCTCTACTGAAGAATATTTATGGATAACCATGAGTATTGGAAACCTAAAAGCTAAGATATACTCTCATCCAATCATAAATATTGCACATTCCAAATAGCAACCCTGTGGAAACTGCTTCTCCCCCCTGTGCTGTGACTCATGATTTGAGTAGTTAGCACAGCATTGCAAAGTGGCACCTTATGTTCCCTGGTTTCTTTGAAGATTCATGTAAAGCAAGTAACAAAACTTATTCTATAAATTTCTCTCATCCTGTACCAATCACCAACACCTTAGCACTCTCCTGGTACAGACAGACCAACCACTTCCACAGTGGCGAGGGTAGTTCAGCCTTTTTCATTCCGTTTTTGGCTTCAGTACCTAATTAAGCCAGATGGGATGGTGGATTAGGTGAGGAAGTCATCAGTCCCAGAGCATATTAAGACCACTAACAAATTTACCTGGTCTCTGAACATACCTGTGTTTGGGAATACTGTATTTTTTTTAAATAGTTCATTCCATCTTTACCACACTCTGCTTCTACTTTCAATATTGACATTTTTCCTTTTTACAATTATACTTTATAATGCTCTCTCATGCGCATATGTGTGTATATATTATATATAAAACCCACAGGCTCTGTTAATTCTGTCTTTAAATTCCAATATTAAAAAATGCTGCTGCCTCAGCAAACACAAACCTAAGTAATATGTTTTTAAAAGTTTTTAAACTTTCAATGACTTTTTGTAAAAGGTTTACTATTTCAAGGGGATGTAACAAGAATTTCTATTGACCCTGGAAAAATGCATATTTTTGTGATTTTTCTCCGGGGCTGAAGAATGCCTTGAGCATGACAGCTATTTCCAGAGGTTTTCTTTACAGCAAACTGTTTTCATGTTTATCCATGCTGAAATAAATTCATTACATGAGGTGTGATGCAAGCTGTTTACTAATGCTGAGCTTCTCCAGAGTTTCACAGTAGCTAGGGAGAAACAACTATAGAAAGCAATCAACTTTATTTCCCCCCTCCCACACCCCTTCTCCTGCCCCCTCCCCCCCCTCCCCCCCGGGCAATTCATGTTTTAGTGCTTACAGGGGTGGCTGCAGTGATCAAAGGATGAGAAGTGAACTCTCTGAACTAAGATGACCAAATAAAACATATTTGCACTCCATGATCCTCCTGAGATGGTCAGACAGTGCCAGTCAATGGCAAGGGCTGTATTCAGTGCATACAGAAGGAAGTGGAATAGAATCTGAAGGATTAATAATTTTGTATTTTCCTATAGTGCAGCAATACTCAAGCCTGTAGTCATGGAGCTGTACCACTGGACACAAGCAAGATGCAATAAAGTGATGTGTGGGTTAATTTAACCAGTATAAGAACCCATTATAAATGAACTGATGAAGATTGCACAGGTGGCATGCTAAGTATCATTTAATTTCAGATGTGGGTTGCTAGGTGTTAAAGTCTCAGAATGGTTGTTATGATTCATAAGATCAACCTATAGCTAACTCCTCACTTCTTGATTAGTGAAAAAAGTGTTTCTTCACATCCCTGCCACCCCATAGTGTAATAAATCCTGGACCACCTTGTGTCAATATCACACTTACTCTGGCCACTCAATTTCACAGGAATTGGAGGGATAGAACTCTGATCATACACCATTTGAGTTAAAGGAGGATCTCTATACTCTGTTGAGCTGTTCTGATTCTCTCCAGTTCCAAACAGAGCTGTACATACCCACTGGCAGTTAATTACAATATGATTCTTGGACCAGTCACCCTTAGGGTAAGCCAGTGGAGTCACACTAGGAATGAAGTTGGTCTACCAATACAAATGTGGATATAATCTTGAATTCTGGTAAATTGCTGTAACTTCTTAGGGGAGGGATGATATTTTTGGAAAAATGCACTGAAACAATCATCTTCAGTTGGCATCCCAGGCAGGAGAGAATAGGCAGGACCATAGGCAATGATGGAATTTAGAACCCTTGAACACTTTTCTCAAACTACTTTACACTCCCTGGCTTAAATTCATAGGGATTAATCCTGCAGGCCCTCTAAGCACAGAACTCCCACTGAAGTCAACAGAAGTTCCTAACTATGGTATTTATATCATTGTAGGATCTGAACACCTCACAATATTTAATGCATTTATTCTCGCAACACTGTTGTGAGGTAGAGGAATGCTATAATCTTCATTTTACACATGAAATACTGAGCCACAGAAAGACTAAGTGACGTGCCAAAAATCACAGAGGAAATTTGTGGTACAGTTCCTGGTTACCATCTCGACCATTCTTCCTCCATCCCGTGGCCCCTCCAAGCATACAACTCCCTAGCACACAACCCAAGATATGGTCCCGCAGCCTCTCCATGACTGGACTGGGCCTATAGCTAACGAAGATTTAAATTCATTAACAACTCTATAAAACACTAGAAACCTTATCTGCATTATACCTTTTTACAGTTGTCTGATTATGGGTAAATATTAAAAATTACTACTAAACAACAGTGATGACCCAGATTCACTGAACTCAGTGCTAGAAGGTATGAATTATAGACCCTCCTGGCCCAACCTGTCCTCGGGCAACCAAAGTTGTGATTCGGCCCAAGGTAAGACACTCTTAATCAGGGGCACTTCATATACTCTCCCTCAGGATTTTCTTCCTGGGAGGCAGCTTTTATTTCACCAGGGAGTCTGTAGGAGCCCCAGCACTACATGCTACTATGGGGAGATGGGGAAATCAGCATTTTCCTCTGGACACTTTGTTAATACCCACTCTCCATTCAGCACTGCTCACATTGGGCCTCTGCTGGCCCCCAATGGGATACAGAAAAGAGGAAGTCACTTTGCTCTGTTATGATAACCCATTGACAGTCTCTCTCTCAGGGGCCCTGTGTCTTGGTGGATCCCAGTATAAGTTAAATATATAAAGGATGTTTGTTGATTACCCTTTATGACTACTGTACTGGGGCAATTGGAAACAATTTCCTAAAATAATTTTACAGTTTTTTTTTTATTAAAGGTACAGTCTCTTATGCCAATTCTAATCCAATAACTCCAATTGAAGTAGATGCATTTACTGTTTCTAAGTGCAGACTTCCCAGAAAACTTTAAAAACATCAGTATTAAAAGATTTTCCATTCATTCACTTCTTGCTTTTCAGCTTTAAAGTTTGCTATTTTACTGCCAAGGACACAGACTCTACACAGCTGACCCTGGTAAACTCAGTACAGTCATGTTTCACTGAGCTCCTTAACTATAACATGTTTCATATTGTTCTAAAAAAGCATATCACCACCACCATAAAAAAATAAAGAAGCAAGCATGAACAGGAGCTACCATTCCTTGAGAAAATTGTAAAGAAGACAGGATGAGATCTGAGGGAAGAAACCTCACAAATAAGTGCATACTGAACACAGGTAGAGACTATACTTTTCAGTTTAGTGGTCAAATGGAAAAAAAAATGTCCAACACAGGTGTTTTAAAAGTTGGTTTGAAGAGACACGTCAAAAATATCAAAACAAACTTTTCAACTGCTTCAATTTTTTTATCCCTTATTTTTTATTCAGCCAACACTAATCTCCAAATTTCACCTGAATTCATGAATAGTTTTGGTCACCTGAAAACTGCGTTTTTGGTGAATTTATTATTCAACCAAAAAAGCTTTCCCAGCTCTCCTGGTAATGACTGTATGATCCCAAGGACTGGTTCTGCTTCAGTCTTGGCTTTGACTATGTTTAAGACAGCTGCTGGACTACTCTAAGATATATAACTGGAGCAGGGTCCTCAATAGATTCTCCCATTCTCTCTTTGGCAAACAAACCAAAAGCCCATTTTTCTCACTGTTATTTCACAAGGCTAAGCCCTATCTCCAGTAACAAATGACCTGATGCTAATCCTAACTGTTGATGAATGTCTTTCTCCCAGTTCCATACTCCCCCTCCCAGCTTGCCAACCTACCCAGTGACAAGTGTCTTATTGACTCCCAACTAACGCACTCTACAGACATGCAGCCTAAACTTTCTGCCAGCTGCTAAACCCTTCTGCTGGCATTATCCATATCCTCCCAAACTGCTGGTAAATTATAGGATTATATAAGACTGACACCCAATTTTTCTGGGGACCCCAAAAAATTAAGCAGCCATAAGGTTTAAGCTCCATTACAAGCAAATTTTCTTTTGAAAACTCTTGCTAAGCTTGCCAGCAAGTAACCTTTCCACTCCCCTGTCAAATGAAGTGGAATTACAGTGAAATAATCTTATTGTAGGAAAATGCCATAAGTGAGAGAACTTATTTTCTTCGCCCTCAGAAAAGGAGGTGGTAGTTCAGGTTGAACTACAAAGATAATGACTACCAAAGAAGATTGTGATTCATAGATGCTTGAATTGGCTTTTGAAAATAAACATTTTCTATGGCAATATGATGTTTTTTTCTCAAATGGACCTTTGTCAGTTATAATAGAATGATAGCAGATCACTGAACTCAGTATCTAGCAAATGAATAAAAAGGGAGCTCTGACCATTCTTTCTGCCTGAAACTGTGTAGTCTTAATATTACATACATACATACACACACACACACACCCGTTAGATCAGGGTCAAAAGATGCAAAAGGTCCTTTTCATTTATCTTCCTCAACTAGTACTCAAGAAAGTTGACCTGATTAAGCTGACCTTGTTATATTCATTCATTTCTAACCCCCATTAAGCTGCAAATGCAACTGCTACCATTACTAAGGCTTGGAAAGATTAGAGTATAGACTTTTGCTTCAGCTCCTAGCAGGCAATAGTTACCATAGCACCACTCTACTGCAAAGCATCATCTTCACTCAGCAAAGGACAGTGTGCCCAATTCTCCACTCCCTCACATTGTTTTTTAAACCAGTGTGACTCCACTGAAGCAAATTAAGTTGCATTGGCATAGAACTTGTGTCGTGGAGGGGGCAATCAGGCCCAGGATGCTAAACTGTGCTTGAACATTGTTTAAATGTGATCACAGCAAGTCTGATTTATAATTTATTGCATGGTTGAACCTGCTTTTGTGGAAACAAGGCTGGTGTTACAGATGACATAAAAATATTTATCATTCCTCTTAATCCCCCGCCCCCTCAAAAAAACCCAACAAAACCTGTCAGAGTATAGCTGCTCATGTCCCTTTGCTCTCCACTTCCAGATGCTGCTTGTGGAAGGGGTGCCCCTGAAGGTGCTAAAGCCATGCCGAGGGGCAGGACAATGAAATCACAAGTCATCATTAAAAAACAGTGTCCTATCTATCTACTTATGTAGCCTATGCCTACCCTAGTCTGTGAGTATATGGGAAATAAAGCCTGTGTAAATATGAAGACTATTCTAGTCACATCTGCCTTTTCTAAAGGTGGGAATTTGTTGTGATTTATTTCAGCTTCTAATTTATATGTAATGGTTTCAAGAAGATAATAAGGATAAAGAAAATGGAATTGAAATGAATTTACTGCTCCCCCTTTACTTTTTTAATCCATTCCACATGACCCTCATGACTCGAGGCTATCCTAGATAAATTATAAGTTCTTATGTAACATTTACCACCACATTTATTCAGGTAAGTTTCACTCTCAAGTGACAGGTATTTAATCTTTTTTAGTGCAATGACTACCAAAAGAACAACAGAATGTAATGTAGCTTTTCTGTCAAATTATTTTAAGTTGTTATGGGTCTGTCTCATGCAGAGTCCTCAGAATTGATACTGCAATCAATTTAGGATTTAAATGAATCTTTGAGGATTCTTGATTTTCCAGGAAATCTCTCTGGAGAATTAGGTTTTGCTATTGAAAATTGTAGTTTAATACCTTCCTAAATTAAGCCTCTGTGAGCTATATTAGTTGCAAAGTACTCAGTCCAGTTACTAGATAGCCGAAGAACACAGTAGAAGTAATAAGTCTACTGTTGCTTAGCCCTGATCTACACTATGAATTTAGTTCAAATTTAGTGGTGTTAGATCGATTTAACCCTGGACCCGTCCACACGATGAAGCCATTTTTGTCAACTTAAAGGGCTCTTAAAATAGATTTCTGTACTCCTCCCCAACAAGGGGATTAGCACTGAAATTGACATCGCTGGGTCGAATTTGGGGTAGTGTGGACGCAATTTGATGGTATTGGCCTCCGGGAGCTATCCCAGAGTGCTCCATTGTGACCGCTCTGGACAGCACTCTCAACTCAGATGCACTGGCCAGGTAGACAGGAAAAGCCCCAGGAACTTTTGAATTTCATTCCTGTTTGGCCAGCGTGGCGAGCTGATCAGCACGGGTGACCACGAAGAGCTCATCAGCACAGGTGACCATGCAGTCCCAGAATTGCAAAAGAGGTCCAGCATGGACCGAATGAGAGGTACTGGATCCGATCTCTGTTTGGAGAGATGAATCCATGCTATCAGAACTCTGTTCCAAAAGACGAAATTCCAAAATATTTGAAAAAAAATCTCTAAGGGCATGATGGACAGAGGCTACAACAGGGACCCTCAGCAGTGCCACGTGAAAATTAAGGAGCTCAGGCAAGCCTACCAAAAAGCCAAAGAGGCAAACGGCCGCTCCGGGTCAGAGCCCCAGACATGCCGCTTCTATGATGAGCTGCATGCAATTCTGGGGGGAGAGGGGGCACCACTACCCCACCCCTGTCTGTGGACACCTGCAGGGGGGAGTCTCACGCAACAGGGATGAGGAAGATGAGGAGATGGAGGAGTAGGAGGATCGTGCACAGCATGCAAGCAGAGAAACCATTCTCCCCGACAGCCAGGAACTGTTTATCACCCTGGAGCCAATACCCTCCCAACCGGGGCTCAAGGACCATGAAGCCAGAGAAGGCACCTCTGGTGAGTGTACTTTTGTTAATATAATGCATGGTTTAAAAGCAAGTGTGTTTAATGATTAATTTGCCCTGAAGACTTGGGATGCATTCACGGCCAGTACAGCCCCTCCTTTTAAATGGCCAACCCAACGGGTGCTTGGTATGGGAAAGGAGGGCTCTGCTGTTTGAAACCATTCTCACATGTTATGAAGGTTGAAGAAGCCGAAAGACTGTGGCTTACCATGGTTGCCTGCAAGCCGAATTCTGTTTCCCTGTGTGTGTGATCTCCCACACCAAACCAGCAGGCCCTCAATATAAGAGGCAAAACATGACCTTGTATCGAAAGCACATGTGCTATGTAATATTAACAGCTTGGTTCACTGTGAAAGAGTTTGCCCATTGTTCTCTAAAATGTGTCTTTTTAAATACTACTCTCCCTTTTTTTCCTCCCACAGCTGCAAACGTTTCAGCGCTCCCCCATCATCTCCGTCCCAGAGGCTAGCGCAGATAAGAAGGCGGAAAAAACGCACTCACGATGAAATGTTCTCTGAGCTCATGCAGTCCTCCTGCACTGAAAGAGCTCAGCAGCATGCGTGGAGGCAAACAATGTCAGAGTCCAGGAAAGCAGAAAATGAACGTGAGGACAGGAGGGACGAGCGAGATGAGAGGTGGCAGGAGCAAGAGGAAAGGTGGCGGCAGCGCGATGAGAAGAGACAGGATGCAATGCTGAGGGTACTGGGGGATCAAACCGATATGCTCTGGCATCTGGTGGAGCTGCAGAAAATGCAGCAGGAGCACAGACCGCTGCTGCAGCCACTGTGTAACCGCCTGCCCTCCTCCCCAGGTTCCATAGTCTCCTCACCCAGACACCCAAGAACGCTAGGGGAGGGGGGAGGAGGGAGAGGCCTCCGGGCACCCAACCACTCCACCCCAGAGGACTGCCCAAGCAACAGAAGGCTGGCATTCAATAAGTTTTAAAGTGCAGTGTGGCCTTGTCCTTCCATCCTACTGTCATCCACCACCCCACCCAGTGCTTCTCTCCTCACCCACCCCTCCCAGGCTACCTTGGCAATTATCTCCCTATGTGGGTGATGAATTAATAAAGAATGCATTATTCTGAAACAATAATGACTTTATTGCCTCTGCAAGAGGTGATCGAAGGGGGGAGGGCAGTTGGCTTACAGGAAAGTAGAGTGAACCAAGGGGGCGGGTTTTCATCAATGAGAAACAAACAGAACTGTCACACCATAGCCTGGCCAGTCATGAAACTGGTTTTCATAGCTTCTCTGATCCACAGCGCACCCTGCTGCACTCTTCTAATCACCTTGGTGTTTGGCTGCATGTAATCAGCAGCCAGGCGATTTGCCTCAACCTCCCACCCTGCCATAAACGTCTCCCTCTTACTCTCACAGATATACTGGAGCACACAGCAAGTGGCAATAACCATTGGAATATTGGTTTTGCTGAGGTCTAACCGAGTCAGTAAACTGCGCCAGCGTGCTTTTAAAAGTCCAAAAGCACATTCTACCACCATTCTGCACTTGCTTAGCCTATAGTTGAACAGCTCCTGACTACTGTCCAGGTTGCCTGTGTATGGCTTCATGAGCAATGGCATTAAGGGGTAGGCTGGGTCCCCAAGGATAACTATAGGCATTTCAATGTCCCCAACAGTTATATTCTGGTCTGGGAAGTAAGTCCCTTCATGCAGCTGTTCAAAAAGACCAGAGTTCTTGAAGATGTGAGCGTCATGCACCTTTCCCGGCCATCCCACATTGATGTCGGTGAAACGTCCCTTGTGATCCACCAGTGCTTGCAGCACCATTGAAAAGTACCCCTGCTGTTTATGTACTGGCTGCCTTGGTGGCCGGGTCCCAAGATAGGGATATGCATTCCGTCTATCACCCCACCACAGTTAGGGAATCCCATTGCAGCAAAGCCATCCACTATGAGCTGCACATTTCCCAGAGTCACTACCCTTGATAGCAGCAGCTCAGTGATTGTGTTGGCTGCTTGGATCACAGCAGCCCCCACAGTAGATTTACCCACTCCAAATTGATTACTGACTGACCAGTAGCTGTCTGGTGTTGCAAGCTTCCAGAGGGCTATCGTAACTCGCTTCTCAAGTGTGAGGGCTGCTCTCATCTCGGTATTCTTGTGTTTCAGGGCAAGGGAAAGCAAGTCACAAAGTTCCATGAAAGTTCCCTTATGCATGCGAAAGTTTCACAGCCACTGGGAATCATCCCAGACCTGCAACACTATGCAGTCCCACCAGTCTGTGCTTGTTTCCCAGGCCCAGAATCGGCATTCCACAGCATGAACATGCCCCATTACCACCAGGATGTCCAAATTGCCAGGGCCCATGCTTTGAGAGAAGTCTGTGTCCATGTCCTCACCACTATTGTGATCGCGCTGTCGTCGCCTCCTCGCCTGGTTTTGCAGGTTCTGGTTCTGCACATACTGCAGGATAATGTGTGAGGTGTTTACATGCTCACAACAGCAGCGGTGAGCTGAGCGGACTCCATGCTTGCCGTGGTATGGCACCTGAAGGAGAGCAGGAAAGCAGAGTTGCAGTGGAATCGGTGGATGACGACGGATGCCATGAGAATAGATATTTATACTGAACGACGAGAGGACCTGCGAGGTGGATTCATGGCACCAGGAGAGCAGAGTTACAACGGAAGCGGTGGAGGATGACGGTTAGCACCGCACACATTTCCCGAGTATCCGGGAGCCCATGACAGACAACATGGAGAAATTCGCTGTCGAGGCAATATCAGCAGAGCAGAGTTGCAGCAGAAGCACTGTATGACGATGACCATGTTTTGCAGTCCTATTGCACCATCTGCTGCCAGCAGCACCCAGGACACAACAGCGGTGGTGTCAGTGAGCTGAGCGGCTGCACGCTTGCTCTGGTATGGTGTCTGAAGGAGAGCAGGAAAGCAGAGTTGCAGTGGAAGCAGTGTATGATGATGACGATGGTTTGTAGTCCTGTTGCACCGTCTGCTGCCAGCAGCACCCAGGACACAACAGTGGCGGTGTTGGTGAGCTGAGCTGAGCGGGCTGCACGCTTGCCGTAGTATGGTGTCTGCATGGAAAAAAGCCACAAAACGATTGTCTGCCATTGCTTTCACGGAGGGAGGGGCGACTGACAACATGTACCCAAAACCACCTGCGTCAATGTTTTTGCCCCATCAGGCACTGGGAGCTTAACCCAGAATTCCAATGGGCAGCGGAGACTGCGGGAAAGGTGGGATAGCTACTCACAGTGCACCGCTCTGTAAGTCGATGCTAGCCACGGTAGTGAGGATGCACTCTGCTGACTTAATGCGCTTAGTGTGGACATACGCAGTCGACTGTATACAATCGATTTCTAAAAATTGACTTCTATAAAATCCACCTAATTTCGTAGTGTAGACATAGCCAAAGTTATAACGCTTAAGGGGACCAGCATAAATATTTTGGTTTGGGAAATTCTGTGCACAAAACAGACTGTTACTTGCATGCCATACTGCTAATTTTTCACTCTTCATAGCATTTAATTTAAAAATGCCTGAGGTTATGATTTCAGCAGTATGCTATAGCTTGTCTTACAAGTTCCAAAAAACGACCTTTACCCAATGTGGGCAACACTGCAATTAAAGTCAGCAAAAGGAACAATGAGCAATATAAAAAAAAATCACAATCTTTTAAAATTAAATCTAAATTACTGTGCTGGCAAGAAAATGCACTTCTAGTCATAAAATGTCAAAACAGTTTTAGGATTAAAACTTCATCTGTTCGTAGCAAAGACACATATTTTTAAAGATGTGCTAATTAAAGATTTCACTTATCTGCAGTCAACATCACTGGGAATATTTTTTGACAGATGGCTGAAATGTATACCCTTCATGATCACACATCTATGAGCCACATACTGTACCACTGCACAGTCTCCGACTTACTACCAGTAAATGCCTTCAGCTGGTTTGCAATCCCCGAGGGAACATTAAGAACATATGGGGTAAAAAAGTGTATTGTCATCATTATTTAATTGTTTTCTGAATAATTGTTGTTATAGCAAAATATATCCTCTTCATTGTGAGGAAAGATGAGTTTATAGTACATCATTCGAGTGGTCAAAATGCCTCATAATTAACTGATATTAACTGAAAAGAATATTGGCCTTTTCTGTACATTTTCCTCTTAATATATGTTACCTCTAGCAATGAAATTAGAGGGAGGACAGAAAGCTGTTTTAGATCTAATCATATTAAATACTTTGGACATGGTATGAGGGACTGGAGACAACAGAAATGATAATTTAATATTGCTAAACTATGGTGTGCTGTTGTCATCCAGATTTTGTAACATACAGCTTTGTAGAAATTGGTTAATAATTCCAAAACAATTTCCTTTTTGTTAATCTCCCTTTATACACGTCAGAAAGGCTATTTAATTAGACAATGATTATTTAATATATAAAATAGCAATTCCCTAGCACCACTACATATTGTACAATACCTATTTTTTTAGAAAATAAATATTAACAAAAACAGGAAACTGATCGGGGGAGGCAGGAAGGAGAGAAGAGAAAAAGCCCATGATCACTTTCTACAGAAATATTGTGTCAAATAGAAAAATATAGATTCAAAGTGCATGAAGAACAAGCAGAAATGAACAGAAACCTGGTTGCTTAAGAAAAGCTGATTAAGTTTTTTAATAGGTCATAGGTAGTGGATGGCACTTTCAAATAGGTGCCTAATTCCCACTGAGTTTCAGTATGACTTCAGATTACCCGTAGGCACCTTTGAGAGTCCCAGCTAGTGTCAGATGATTAGAGGAGGGGATGGCATAGAGAACTTTTCACAAAGTAACCTGAAACCAATCCAAAACTCAGCCCAGGTTCACCAAACATGTAATGCACACCTGTAAACCAAAATGGATCCAACTTGCAGCTTTGGACTATGCCATCCCTCCCTTTGGGGTTCCCCTTTTCACAAGGCTGAGGACTTTCCAGACCCCTCTCTCTTTTGGGTGTGGGGCTTTGTGACTTGCAATTCTCCATGGCCATCCAATAGCTTTCGCAATGACCTCATTCTGGGGTCCACCATTAACCATTACAGCAGTAAAGGGACTCATTGGAGCTTTGGAATATTGTTGCTACCAAATGTGGGACAAGTAGCCTGCTCCTCTAAAGAGATTTCTTTAATGGGAGTAGGCTTTTCTTGAGGAATCTGTCCAGTCCTGTTGTAAAAGGAACATGCAGGAGCTGATGAGGCTGTAGATGGGAGGAGCGAAGTTGTCTGCCTCTCAAAGTCATCAGGGACCAAATATTGGAAGCCTCCATCTTGTATGCCCAATGGGAGATTTTTTGACTGTGGGGGTGCTCAGCACTTTCTGGAAATAAGGCCCCATAAGTGTTTCTCAAGTTGGGCACCCTAAAATGGAGTCTCCCAAAATTAACTAGTCAGGTCCCGTTTCTGGGTAAAGGTGACTACAGCTACCTATGCATATACTGCATGCAAGAGCCTTCAAACATCTCAATAGCACTAGAGAGGAGGACAGATTGTTCCTTTAGGGATTCAGTGAGAAATGTTATGGTGTGGAATGGAGCTCATGAGAAATTTGGGAGTTTTTAATGGAGTTTGGCTTTGAGATTTTGTTGTTCGTTGAATCTGAAATTCAAAGCAAAATACAGAGGATGTAGGCCCAGGTGAACCAAAACTGGAAATAGAGCCTCATGCAAACAGAAAAGAAACAGCTTTGCTTCTGGGTTCCAATTCCTGGTCCTACACTCTATGATCATGAGCAACTTAACTCCCCTCTGAACCTCATTTTCCCCTTCAGTAAAATGTGTAGCAAGACTTCTCTTCCTTGCATGGGTGTTGCAAGGCTTAAATAGTAGATGTTTGTAAAGCACCTCCAGAACTTCTGGAAAAACATTACAGTTTGGTAGAGTCTATTATTAACCGAGATTATGCATAGGTTATTGAGGGACACACGTTCACAGCTGAGGAATGAATCCATTGATATTTATATACAGTAGCACCTAGATGCCCAAACCAAGAATAGTGATGTGATAGGTGTTGTACAAAACATGGGGAGAGATTGTCTCTTCCCCAAGAGAGATTACTTTCTTAGTAGCCGAGCCAGGCAAAGGGTGGGAGGTTAAACTGAGTCACAGACATGTGTAACACCACCGAGCAGGTTAGGGGCAGAGCCAGGAATGGTATCTTCCTCCC
Organism: Terrapene triunguis; assembly: GCF_002925995.2. Lineage (NCBI taxonomy): Eukaryota > Metazoa > Chordata > Testudines > Emydidae > Terrapene > Terrapene triunguis. The sequence continues at coordinate 18,664,937 of NW_020664561.1, read as the reverse complement.
CTGAGTATTAATCACCCCCAGGCTCCATAGTTGATACAATATATCCTTATTAGCCTATTAAGGAATTTCTCATTAAGCAAGTATTGTATATTGTCCAACAGCACACAGTGACTACATTACACACACAGTGGTATTATATATTTCTGCATACTATAGATAGGTGATATTTATCATTATCTTGAACAGTCCCTTATTAGATACAGCAGTCTTGAGTTACGGTGAGCATGAGTGGCAAACAGGATATGAATGCAGAACATTTCATTCATGAAGGATGTATATATTGTTACTTTCATGTGTGCAAAAGATCCATAACTCATGAGCCTCGCCTCAGAGAATTATGAAGCTCTATATTCACATCTGGGGAAACAAATCCAGCCTTCACAGGTGGGCTATTTTATTCATTCTCTGAGGATTCATTGTAGTTTACTTTACAATAAACTGTTACTATACTCATTTGGGTCCTGTCTTACAAGAAAGATGATGAGGAATACTCCAAGTTACAATATTATCAGAGCCTTCAGCACATTCTATACCAGAGGAGCATGAGGATTGCTTCCACACCCCCCTCATTTTGGACAATAATTTTACAATCTAAAAATTGTCCTCTGAATGCAATTTGTAGACCAAGTTCAGCCTCAGTAAAAAATTCCACACTCCCAAAGTTGTTGATGATACATAGACAGTGGGATCAGTAAGGGCCTTAAGACCCATTTTAGTTTTTCAACATGCATCACAACAACATCCATTTTATTTCTGCCAGATCTGAAATTGAAAGAATCATTATTTGATATTTTTAAAGCTACCTTTGGTTTTACAGACAAAAGTATAAGGCATGTTTCCAATAGGTGTGGTGAAATTATTTATCCAGCAGTATTTCAGAGGTAGATGACATTACTTGCTCCTGTCATATAATCAAGATATATATTCTTAGATTCCTCAGGATGGGGATGCTTTCCCATTTCAAACCATGCCAAGGACTTTGACAGCATTAATAGAAACAAGTTGAAAGAGGTCTACGTGCAATTCTTATTGTTCTGGAAGAAGAACTTAAATTTCTAACATTTTTTTTAAAGCAGAATGATTTATAGATTCACAGATTTTAAAGCCAGAAGAGACCATTAGACTTCATGTATACCCCACACCATTAAATTTCACCCAGTTACCCTGAATTGAGACCAATAACTTGTGTTTGGCCAAAACCTATCTTCCAGAACACAATCCTGTCTTGATTCGAAGCTATCAAGAGATGGAGAATCTACCACTTCTCTTAGCAGGTCCAGTGGTTAAATCACCCTTACTTTAAAAATTGTGACTAATTTCTAATTTAAAAGTGTCTGGCTTCAGCTTTCATCCATAGATTCCTGTTATGCCTTTCTCCACTAGATTAAGAGTCCTTTAGTACCTGGTATTTCCCCTTGTGAAGGCACTTATGTGCAGTAATCAAGTGACCTTTCAGTCATCTTTTTGATAAGATAAACAGACAATGCTTTGCGTCTGTCACTGTAGAGCATTTTCTCCAGCCCTTGAATCATTTTTTATGGCTCTTTGCTGCAGCCTCTCCATTTTTAACTTCCTTTTAAAATGTGGTCCCCAGAACTGTATGCAGTATTCTACTATCAGACTCACCAATGTTATATACAGAGGTAAAATCACCTCCCTACTCCCCTATCTATACATTTAAGAATAAAAAAATACTGTAGCTTGTTGCAATAGCATCATATCTGGAAGCTCCTGTTGAATTGCTTGTCTATTTTGGCCCCCCAAATCCTTTCTGAGTCATTGCTTTCCATCATAAAGTCCCCCATTCTATAGGTAGGGCCTGCATTCCTTGTTCCTAGAAATATAATTTTGCATTTAGCTACATGAATTTTGTTTGAACGGGCCTTAGTTTCATCTCTCATCTCTCATAATGAATACAATAGGTTTCTAAAATAAATCTTTAAATGGCCAAATACTGATCTTTGTGATTTTTCAGACTTCATTAATTTAAAACTACTCTTAGCCTATGTATTGTTGACTGTACTACCTCTGGAAAAGGTAACAATGCCCTGCCTTAAAATAAAACAGATAATAAAATAGTACATAAAATTGATATAGTGATACCTGTTTTATTTTAAGTTTTGCCACGTGAGGGGTGAGATGACAAAAATAAATATATCCCCAGCTGTACTGTTACACTGTGTCTGCACTAGAAAAAAACTTGATAGTTTATAGGCTACAATACATCTATAATGAATAGAGCCCTCAAACTATGTTGTGCATGTCAGGCTTCAACCAAAGCCAATGCAACATATGGAGGAAGGATTAGCATGTTCTTATTTTCTATTATGAACAGCATCTCATGAGTAGTATTCATGGTATGGTTGACAAGCCAAATATGTCACAGTGTATCCAGAGTCAGATTAAGGATGGGCGTGAAGGGAATTCACTGCATCATCATTAACCCTTATGCCACTAAGAGCATTTACAGACCCCTGTGTGGCAAGAATCAGGGATGCTGGAATGATTTTTACAGTGAGGGTGCTGAGAGCCATTGAACCAAACTATAAACCCTATATATGATAGAAACCACTTCAAGCCAGTAAGTGTGGCAGCACCCCTAGTTCCAGCACCAATAGCAAGAATATTTATTTGGGGACAATGATATTTGGAGCTTTATTAAAATATGTACCTTTTAATATGCCTTAGCCAAATTATGTATTGATTCCCCCTCCCACCCCACAAACCATGTTTTTCACTGAAACCATAGTTTGTTTACACAGTGGCTAGTCACATGAGCATGAAATGGTAATATATGCTTTTAGTCTTTGACTAAATTACTAAATTACTTTTTGAGTCTTTGACTATTATGTAACTTGTATTCCAAGAACCAGAAGGTATAAGATAAAATAAAGTGATGGCTTTTTCCACTTGGACTTTCTTTTAGCTCCTCAGTATGCTAATTACAATAATTTTAACAGATTTATTTGGACATAAGCGTTCATGGGTAAAAAACCCACTTCTTCAGATACATGGATCTGAAGAAGTGGGTTTTTACCCACGAAAGCTTATGCCCAAATAAATCTATTAGTCTTTAAGGTGCCACCGGACTCCTCGTTGTTTTTGTGGATACAGACCAACACAGCTACCCCTCTGATACTTGCTACAATAATTTTGATTCCCATTACACATCCATACAGCAGGTGTAAGAGATTCGAGTGTGAGGGAATCTAAGTAAAACTACCTAATGCATCACCTTAAATTGGTCAAAGCCAGACAATTCAGGAAAAATACAGTATTACATAATGACATCCACCTACATTGAGTGAATAGTAGTGGGAACAACTATTTCCAAATACTTTGGCAAATCAGAACTCAAATTTTAAATGGGCAATGTTCATCCTTCTTGAAAATTTGAATTTTGTGCAAGTAAAGGTTTGTTCTTGTTCATGAAAAATGTGGAAGTAGCCTTCTTTGCTGACAGCCACCTGCCAGCTCACAAATACCGAGACTAGCTCTCTGGTATGTGGAAGAAAACAATGTCCTCACTCTGAGTTTGAAGCAACAAGCCAGAGGCAGCTTTATTACGAGCAATTGCAATTGGTCGGGAGAGTACACACGGGCAGGGATTCCCCTCCCTAGGCAGGTCTCCGCTAGATAAACAATTAGGGCAAGTTTTTATACCTTTTGTTACATACAATAATGAGCAACAGCTGCATTTTGTTATACATATTTCTTCCTGATATCTCACTTTTCTCATTAATTCTGCCACAGTCTACATTCCATTCTTATCTAACACAAGGTCAAAACAGTATCTCTTACAGTCTGTTCCCACTCGCTTTCCACCCGCCTAGGCCCTGCCTTCAAGTCTCGCGTTATCAGAGTTAGTGTCAGCCTGACTCTTGCTCTATTCCTAGAGACTAAGGTATCTATGTTCAAATTCCCTTTATCCGTTTCTCCACTTCCACAGGTATATCTCACAGCCTCTTTCTATAATAGCCTCCTCTTATAGATTAATTGGAGTTATATGTTCTTCTCCCCCCCCCCCCCAAAAAAAAAAAGAAAAAGAAAAAGAAAAAAAAGTTTTCTAACATTCATTCCTTGGGAAGAATGCTCTCCTCCAGTCCAGGCCTTATACTCTGCTGTATGGGCTTATGGGGTCCATAAAAGTTCTGTAGCTGGCCAGGGAATAATTTTAGCACAAACCATAACCTTCACTTGCAAACTACAGTAGATGTGAAATGCCAGGTCAGAACAAACGAAATTATATATTCATACAGCTCGAGGTTACAATATAAGCCATTTTGGCCTGTAATCAGCCAGAATCCAGGAGTTATAAAAGTGACCCAAAGCCATCTTTGCCCAGCCTCTTTGTACACTGTACCCCATCCCTCAAATAAGAATCACTGACATGTTTTCTTCATAAAACACACATTATTAGTGCTCTAATAAGTCCTCTGTTATTCTCCTGTACTTAGTATTCTTCACTGCTGCAGTCCTCATCCTCCTCTGGTTCCTTCTCAGGAATAACTAGTATTGAGAAGACATTGTCTTCGGACATCTCTTCAGACAAACTGTCCTTTCTAGATACATGAGCTCATCTGCATCACCTTGTGATTACACAATAGCTTATGCCACATTTTTTTGTGCACAAAAGACCCTCCCATCTACCACTTCCTGCTTTTCCCGATCAGAGGCCCTGTTTCAGCAAGTTACATAAACACATGCTACATTTAGAAGTCACATTGACTTCATGAATCAGAGCCAAAGTTTGCAAAATAGGCCAGGATAGTCAGATTGCTGTGGTCTGCCACTAGCACAAATGCCAGGCTGTGATACTTGTGCCCATGTTAGGATTGTGACCTGGAGTTTACATAGGGTCTAAATGTGTCAGACTTGTTTCTCCTTTCACTGGTACCTCTGTTTATTGTGTGTGTTGACAGCCTGTAAGGTAGTTACAAATTGAATACATCATTAACACAACAGAATATTACTCCAGAATATCATCATGATTTTCTCTAGAATTAAATATTTGACGTTTCAATAATTTTCTGACCATTTCAAAGCAGATTAGAAGTAATAAGGAATTAAGTCTGACAGCATATTACATATGGGCAAACTGACACATGGAGAGGTTATGTCAGCTACCCATCATCCCACAGCAAGTCAGTTGCTTTAGCCCCCAACCTATGTCCCTATATATACACACACACAGACAAGTGCTGCCTAGCAGATGGGTTTCCCATTCCTCAAATCACCATGTGTGTTTAAATACTCCAGGTCAGATCTAAGTTACATATTTATCTGCTTATTTGCTGAAGCCATTACAAGATACAATTCATAAAAGTTATCTGCTGAAATTGTCAGAGTGTATATCATAGAATCATAGAAGATTAGGGTTGGAAGAGACCTGAGGAGGTCATCTAGTCCAACCCCCTGCTTAAAGCAGGACCAACACCAGCTAAATCATCCCAGCCAGGGCCTTGTCAAGCCAGGCCTTAAAAACCTCTAAGAATGGAGATTCCACCACCTCCCTAGGTAACCCATTCCAGTGCTTCACCACCCTCCTAGTGAAATAGTGTTTCCTAATATCCAACCTAGACCTCCCCCACTGTAACTTGAGACCATTGCTCCTTATTCTGTCATCTGCCACCACTAAGAACAGCCGAGCTCCATCCTCTTTGGAACCCCCCTTCAGGTAGTTGAAGGCTGCTATCAAATCCCGTCACTCTTCTCCTCTGCAGATTAAACAAGCCTAGTTCCCTCAGCATCTCCTCGTAAGTCATGTGCCTCACCCCCCTGATCATTTCCTTCTCACACACACTCATGTTACCAGGATTGTAATTTACACATTTGATTTCCCTATCCTGAGGCTTCTGATCCAGTGCTATCGAGAACATTGCTATAAGCTTGTTTCTAAGTTCTTCTCTCCAGCTTCTCTCCTTTCTATGTGAACTAAAGCTGTGGAAAGAGATTGCCCTGAAATGCTAAAATAGGGAATTGTACTGCTAACAAGCACTCTTACTCATCTGCAAGTGCCTAACATACATCCAGCATTATATAAATTAATACTCATTCAGTACAGCTGAAGTGACCAACTAGCATATTCAGTGAGTATAAGGCTGCCCATGACTTAGACATCTTTAGAAATGGACTTCAAAACCAAGGTTTGGATCCAAGGTTTCCTAAACTTTCATGACTGAGATCCAAAATTTGATTTTGGAGCTGCTATACACCTCTACTGTATTTTCCTCCTGCAGCCTATAGATATAGGTATTTGCTAAATAAGGCATGGGCATAAGTTAAGGCAGTAATGTAAATTAGCCTACAATGCCTGTAAGATAATAGCTTAGCTAAACAAGGCACAAGGCCTAAAAGCCTTAGCATAAGCAGCTAACCAGGAGAAACCCTAGATCATAAAGATATCACAAGATGGAACCAGGTACTGACTAAACTGCTCACAGGTTACCACAAGATGCTAGTTTATAGCAGCATGGGATACTTTAAGTTAGGAACATCAGCAGATATCTGAGCACAAGAGTGCCATGGTAACAAATTGACATATATGCTAATAAGCTTAATATAAAATGCCTAATAACCTATATGAAAAGGGCACCCCAATGTTAGCAGGGTGAGGAAATATAAACAAGGAAATACAAACCCCTACTGAATATGCATTAGGCATAGTGGTGTCAGCATAACCATTATAAAAGTTGTATCCTGGCCTGCATGCCTTGGAAGAGGTCAGGATGATAACCACTGGTGATGGTGACAAGGAAGATGGTGATGAAGATCAAGATAAAATGACTAACACTTCAGGTTGTTCTGAAAGGGATGGTGTGAGTATAGGGATGCTTAGACACGTATTCTGTATTATCTCGGTTTACCTTGCCGGGTTGAAGTGTTTATGACTCATAAATGAAGGGGGGGGAGAGCTCCCTTTTATGGACACCCAGCAATCCAGCAGCTATAAAATTCCTCTTAGTAGCTGTTCTCTAATTGCTTTACCAGTAAAGGGTTAAAAAGTCTCACTGCTATGCCTAGGTAAAAGGAAGTGATTGGTCACCTGGCCAAAAGAGCCAATGGGAAGGCTAGAACTTTTTAAAAATTGAAACAAAACTCCCCTTTTGTCTGTCTGTGGTTGTTCTCCGGGGAGAGGTGGACAGGACAAAGCTATTCTGTAAGAGCTTGAGCCAGGAATGAAAAAATCATCAGTATCATACCTAGAAACTACTCATTTAAAACCCCAGATATGTAAATAGATCAGGAAATGTCTAGGAAGACGTGATTAGGTTTATCTCTCATTTCTTTATGGCTTCTGGATTCCTCTGTGCTAATCCCAGGTGCTTTTGTTTTGCTTGTAACCTTTAAGATGCACCTCAAGAAAGTTATTCTTGATGCTTAATCCTTGTAGTTTCGTTTTTAAAATCTAGCAAATGCCTAAGTCCCCAGATACATTTTCTTTTTTTTTAATTAATAAAATTTACCTTTTTTAAGAACAGAATTGGATTTTTGTATCTTAAAGAGGTTTGTGCATATGTTGTTTAATTATCTGGTGGCAACAGCTGATTTCTTCCCTATCCCCCGCTTTCTCAGCCCTTCCCCAGAGAGAGGGTGTGTGTGAGAAAGGGCTTGAGGGTACTGCACAGGAAGGAATTCCCAAGTTTGCCTTCCTAGGCTCTCAAAGGGGTTCTGCACTTGGGTGGTGGCAGCATCTACCAATCCAAGGTCAGAGGGAAGCTGTTACCTTAGGAGTTTAATACAAGCCTGGAGTGGCAAGTATTAATTTTTAAGAGTTCTTGCAGGCCGCCATCATCTGCACTTGAAGTGCCAGAGTGGGGAAACAGCCTTGACAATGACTTTGCTAACTGTGTTAATAAAACTATTACAAATACAAATATTTTCCCTAAATGTGAGTGTTGCAACCATGCACGTCAGGGTGCCCAAACTCACAGTGTTAATTGGGAGTTCGTAAGTAATCAATATAATTAATACATCAGGCAATGCTCCCTATTCCTTCCTCTCCACTAACCTCTCGCCCCAAACACCACAAAGAATAGTTATTTTTCACAGTTATCCCCAACTCTTAAGATAAATGATACCACTTCTGAGTTGCTTTAATGTGTGTATTTGTAAAAAGAAATAATCTTAATGACTGGTAATGTCTCCTTGCTTTTTAAAAATCAATAACGTGTTACTAAAGAGAGAAAACAGCAACATTTACATTTCCAGTCAAGCAAGAGCCAAGAAAAACACCAATTTAGGTTACCGGTGACTGTACATGAATTATAATACATGCTGAAACATTCTGGATTTTATAAAAATCTTGTTTAAGCAATTTTCCTAGTCCTGATGTGATTGTCCAAGAAATTCATTCATTGTAATGGATTTTCAGTTAACGGCCAGCAAGAATTGAAAACTCAGGTATGTTTTCATTATTTTCTGCAGAATCTAAATTTATGCTTCGGTTTATTTAAACTGGTAAACCATTACAAAACCATAGTCATTCGGTTTTCAAAACAGAATGTCAAGAAATAATTAGTAGTGATGCTGGATGTAGCTAATGGGTCTATATCTTCATGTGTTTTTCATTCTTCTATTAAACACTCTTGTAGAAAAGCATTTAGAAAAGAAGACATTGAGAATGGCACATTTTGGTACAGGAAAAATACAACAAGAACAACTAGTACAAATTGTATGGTATGGTAAATTCCTATTATTATTTGCTGTTGTCTAGTAATTTATGCTCCAGACATTTTTTGTTGGTTGGTTTTTGTTTTGTTTTAAATTAAATATCATAAAGGGCTGTACGGGGAGATGTCAGCAAATCAGCAAAGTACCTAAAACTACTATTGCATATTTTTAAAAGCAGCCGAGTCAGCACGCTGTAAAGTGGCCATGCAGCAGCACCTCAGATTGACCAAGGCAGGAGGGGAGGGAGTTTTGGGTGCCACAGAAAAGGCAGCTTGACCCCGCATCCTTCCTGATAAGAATTGTATTGAAGTTGCTGATACATGCATTTTAGAAGAGCAGGATGTGCCCCCAGGAATGTCTATTAGGGCCTCAAGGCTGCAAACTCTGGAAAAACCCTCATCTGGTTAATCAATAATCAGAAAGAACCTCTTGCTTGACCATTGAAACTGCTTGCTTAACAAGTTTTCTTTAAGGGACATGTCATTCTATTACTAATGTATAAATAAGGGGAAAAGTTTGAGGTAGTTGGACTCTTCTGGACTCTCCCTCTGGATACATCTTGCAGTCTCCACAGGCAGACGAAAGATTTGGCCACCGGAAGCCTGCCGCTGTGCCACTTGAGAGCCACACTCAGCTTTGGTAATTATCAAGGGTTGGGGGTGTTTTTACTAACTGTTGCCGATGTGTGTAAGTGCTTGAGACTAAGTAAAGTTTAGCTTTAAGTGAAAGCACTCATGTTGTCCTGTTTGTGCCAGCATCTATCAGTCGGAGGGCCATCTCTCCCCTGATTTATTTCCTGACACCACCTCACACAGAGTAAAAGTTACCAAGAGCTTTGGGTTGAAAGAACCCTGGGTAACAGGGCCAGGATCAGTGACAGGAATACTTTCTTCTCCTTAATTCTTCTCCTGCTAGAACTGTGGAAAGGAAGCAAAACAAATCACCTTGAGGTATCCTGATAGTTTGAATGACCCATATCACATTTCAGGGCAACTGCACCTTTATTCCCTCTTTGTTGTCCCTCGAGGGCACCCACTTCAGGCTCCCAGCTTTTCAACCATCACCTCTCTTGGGCAGAGACCTGTCTCTCTCTCCCTCCTGACCAGGGTTTTTCCAGGCTGCACCATTCCCTGTCTATTACCGAGATATCTCCAACAAACCAGACCACCTACAAGGCCAACCTCTGTGCTTTGCTTTTTCCTCCAGAGGTTATGGAAGGCATAATTGCCTGCAGTTATAGGTTACCACACAGCTCTTTATAAGAAAGCATATTTATTCTTAAGGTGAAAGAATTAGAGAAAACACTAAAAGAAGATCCTTCATGCATGTTACAAAGCTTATCAGAGGTACCCACCCTCAACTCCAGCCTCAGACTATGGTAGGTGTCAGTCCTTCATTACCCACAACTGGGTTTTTCCTATGGTTACCAGTTCATAACAGTCTCAGAATCAGAACCACCATGAATACTTAAGTCTTTTATATGGCTTGGAACTTTGATCTTGGCCTCATGTAACAAGTGACCAGCAGACTAGGTTCCCCTCCTCAGGGCACAGCTTCAAAGGGCTAGATTTTTGCATAACCAGAGGTGGGGAATTTGCATTCACCTCCCCTAGATATTCCTCCAGGAAAACCATTTAACACTTTCTGTTCCAGAAGTCCATTCTTATCTGGAACATTCTTCAGTATAGTCCTTTGAACCTTCCAGCTCTCACACCTGGGACCTCTTCCCCCTCACCCTAGAGGGGACATACAATCCTGACCCACAGAACATAAATCATTAATTTAATACCCTGGGCACCAAATATTCTTAAACTTAATTCAGTAAAGTCTCCCAAGGATATGTCAGGGAAATTGGCATATACCTTTATCAGACAATGGTAATGGATTTCAAAATTTGTGTGAAGGGAAGTTCAAGAAATGTAAGCCAGAGAAAGGTGAGGGTAATGAATAAGTTATAGATATTTTAAAAAGTATAGGGAGGGATTTTCCTAAGCATTTCAGCCTTGGCATAGCAATGCTCCCAGTGTGGACAGCAGGAAATTACTAGATTTTAATGGAAGAATTGTGTCAATTCTATGTGCTTTTGAAATGTCCATCCACCTTCTCAATTACTTGTAAAGGTAATGCATGACATTTTGAAAGATAAACATTTCATTTGAAGGAGAGAGTAGTTACTCAAAGTTAAATTCCCCCAAGCCAAGGGTTCATCAGACTGACATTGTTAAAGCATGTCAGTTTCATAGCCAACAGTACACAAGGGAGTGATGTGGTCAGCATCAGATCCAACTGCCTTTGACTGCCCTAACCTAATGGATTAGGTACCCATTTTGCATTTGGGTGAACTGCAGGTGGCCTTTCAGAATGAGATTGAGTGACATTCAAACCCATGACCTTCAGGATTGTAGTCCAGTATTTTAACCAATCAGTCACCAAACCTCATTGAGAGTATTAATGCACATTACAAACCACAGGTCCTGATCCCGCAAAGATTTATGAAAATTCTGACCTTTATGCACACGAGTAGTTCCAATGAAGTCAATAGTATGACTTACATGCATAAAGTTAAACACATGTGTAAGTGTTTGCAGGATGGCTACCAGATGATTAATGCTAATTAGAGCTGGTTGAAAAATTTCAGATGGGATATTTTTTCAATTGGAAAATGCCATTTTGTCAAAACAAACTTCTCGCAGGAACAGGTCAATTCCCAATGCATTCAATTTTGAAAAAAAATGGAAAAAAGTGTTTCAATGTTGGCATTTTCAGAATGGAACAGTTCAATTTTTATAGTTCAGAGCAATTTTTTAAAAGTTTATTTTATATTAAAAATGACACGATCAAAATAAAATGCTTCAACTGAAATGAAGTTTTTGGAAATTTTGTTCTGAGGGAAATTTTAAATAAATTGGTTTTGTTCCAATTTGGAGCTAAACAAATTTAAACATCACAGAATTTCCGCATGAAATGGAATTTCTAGTTCCCACACAGCTCTATGCTAAGGCTTAACAGCCAGTAATATAGAAAAAAATACATTTACAATCTAAGGCTGATATAAATGAAGTAATAACATTTCTGATTCTCTGGTCTTCCTTATATTGCATTCTCTTTTCCCCCATCAAAATTTACCTTTAAAATGATATGAGCCAGATTATGACCTCATTTATATTGGTGTATGTCCATTAGGATTAGTCAGAGGTGAGATCACAATCTGACTCCTTATCAGAATCTAGCCACCACCTTCAAACTTATATACTTCTGCTAAAACACCTCCATCCCAACCTGCTCTGAACCATGATCCAGGCTTCCCGCAGGCATAGACTTGCAGCTGTGCTTCTATGCTATGGACAAATATCTAGGAAGAATTATGATCAGGCCAAATACATTTGTGACCACTCCACACAAGTCTGCACTAAAATGTTATGCTAGTGAATTTGCATTAGTCTATTTACCTTGTTGTTCAACCCCATATACATGGCTAATTTATGGACTTCTTAACCATATCTGAGTTTCTAAATTTATATGTACTAGCTGCTGCAAATTTTAATGTTATTTTGTTTTGTTTGTTTTAGAATGAAAGTTATGCACCTAAGTAACTTTTTATTTTTCTAATGAGGTAATTATTGAAACTAGAACATTGCAGTCAAACCTAGCCAAGCAAAGTGCATTAATCATCTTTGGCTGCATGGTTATTTAAGTAGTAGGACCATAGAAGACTGCATGAGATCCCACTGCAGGTCACAAAATGCTAGAGCTGTTCCAAACAGTCAAGAGAAAAATAGCATTACTTTCAACTCATTTAACACTTTCAGTAGAGTGTGTGTGTGTGTACACACACACACACACACACACACACACAGGGATGTGGTCCTCCATTACAGCCTCATAATGTACTAAATCTAGTTAAATATATGAAACAGTAGTGCTATCAGAATAAGAATCTGCAATGGAAACCGTAGAAAGGGCTAATGACCATAACAATATGTCTAGTCTACTAATAGGTTAATAAGTCAGTGTTTAAGAGTCCACAAGTAAGGAAATAAGTTAACAATGGGTGATGGACAATTTAGCAAATGACTCTTGAGAACTAGGATAAAATTCATTCATAGTTTAAGGCCATGTCTACACTAGAAATGCTCTGCTGATACAGGACACAGCTATATTAGCAAAGTTGAGCTTTGAACCAATATAGCAAAGCCACCACCTGTGACAGAAATAAGCTGTGCTGTTTCAAATGGTACTGAATCTACACCAGGGATTTCTGCCATAGGGTGACCAGACAGCAAATGTGAAAAATCGGGATGGGGGTGGGGGGTAATAGGAGCCTACATAAGAAAAAGACCCAAAAATCAGGACTGTCCCTATAAAATCGGGACATCTGGTCACCCTATTCTGCCATCACACCTATGTCAGTCAGTGTTCACACCTCTTCCCACCCAGACCTACAGACATATCCATGTTGGCAGATGTCTGTAGTGCAGACCTGGCCTAAATCAATTGAGGCCAACATAATGCACCAATTTCTCCCAGTGTATTTCAAAGGGAGTTACATTGAATTGTAGTGGGCAGCTGGAAGAAAGGGGATAGATAGCCCATTTGGCTGACACCCAGAACTAGAGGGGCAAAATATGCACAACATTTAGAGCAGAACAGCCAAAGCCATCTGAGGTCAGCAATACTGAGTTAAATGGATTTGAATGTATTTAATGGGGATGCAAGACAAACTAATGTAACTGGGAATATGAACCCAGCTCTCTTTTCCTTGACTTCTAAAAATGCTGCTCTACCCACATAAGCTTTGCTGCTAATTTCACTGTTAATCCAGTTATAGGAAATATATTCATATAGTAAATAAACAGACTAGAAAAGAAAATTCTGAGCCTGTCCTCCAGATTTCTTTCTCAACAAGGGAAGAACTTACTACTGGAATCTGAATCTTTCCTGATTGGTCAAAAACTGACACTCTTTCTTTTGATTTCTGAAAAGCCACTTGTATAGTGCTCTCTTAAAGACACATTACACCCATATCAACCAATACCTGTATTGCCCTCTCCATTTGATCAAAAATGTAGCCACTTGCCTTTTACTGAGACCATGCATGCCATGCACTCTTTGAATCCCTCTTTTTGCTCCTGCTTTGCCTTCACATCAGAGAATGTTCCAGTCATCTTCAATCAACTCCTGCCTTTTCCCCTGCCGGCACCCAAGTTTGGAAGCATTCCTAAGTATCCCCTAGTCTGTGATTTGTACTGTGACAACCTGGATAGCTCTTAATAGTAAAATAGTGGAACCTACCTACAGTGAATTCAGATGTAGTGAAAATTTATAGTTAATTAGAATGAATGTTCCAGAGTATGTTACTGCATCACAATTGCAATAAAGAATCCAGGTAATAAAGTTGTTCTGTGAATGAAATTGACTATAAGAAAAATTCCATTATTTTAAACTGGATGTATCTTGAAGTCCCCCTCAGGTTTTAATCTTCCCATATTCTGATCAACTCTCATTGCAATCAATAGAACTGAGCAAATGTCTACTATTTTTATGATTGCATTGAAAACAAAATGAGTTTGTTTTGATAATGTTTGTGCCCCTTAGTGTCACTGTCAGCGAATGATCCAGCAAACAAGTTGATTGTTTTTTGTGTGTGTGGAAACAGTGAATTTTAGAAAATATTCATGGAAAGTGAATTTTGAATACATAAATTATATATATATTTTTTAATTTGAAACCTAATTCTAAAAAATTATGTTCATCCAGTCAGTAAACAGATGTGCCATGTAAACTTCATGTCCAACCAACATCGCAGATCTTCAGTGTCAAAATATCTACAGTTAACATCTTACCCACAATATACAGGCTAAGAATTGTGTTCAGACAATACAGTGAATAATGAATAAAAGACTAACCTACTCGCTAAATATTTGTGAAGAGCAAATTATGTGAAATTCAAATAAGTTATTCACTATGAATTATTTGTTGAACACTAAATAGAAATATAGGAGATTAAGAATGAAACAAATATATATTTTACAGGTTTTTTTTGTTTTTGTTTTTGTTTTTAGAGAGGTGTTTCATTTTTCCATTGGGGAAAAAATGGAAATTTTGTAAGTTTAATATCACAAAATAGAGGAGGAAAAAACTCCGAAACTGGCATTGAAATGTCTTACTTACAAAAAATATTTTGACTCAGATTTGAATGTATGCTATATTCAGGATTACAAAGAAAAAACTGTTCTGAAGGAAGTTTGCTTCTTCAGCGTTACAAAGTATGGCCTCAATCCTGCATTGTGATTGCTGCACCCACAGAGTCCCATTTCTTGCTTTTTTCAAACCAGTGTATTGATATGAGACATGACAATTTGTTTAAATAGCTGTTGATCATGCCACGGTATGTTTTTATTCAGAAAATATGGCCCAAAATTGCCCAGGAGTCATTCAAATTGCACTCCAATTCCTGCCCATTTAATACTTTCTAAGGTATCAAAGTCCAAATCAAACTATGAACACACCTCTAAAATTAGGTCTGTTTTTAGCTGCAAAAGAGAAGTTGCAATGGTGACCTGTCACCTGTCCAACATTTTATCTGAGGGAAGTAACAGCTTCTAGTTAGAGGGCACATTTGTTCCCACACGGAACATGTTGGTAGAGAAATGGCATGACCACTGCTCACTATTTATCCACTGCTCACAACTCTATCATTGGTTGCTGCTATGAAACAGAACTTAACCATTTATTATTTTGGCATCCAGTGAGAGAAAAACTCTAGTGAACACTGTATGTGTATTTGAGCAATAAGCTTCAAATTTTTCTTGATTTCCCTACAGGGCTAAAATTAACATGACTGTCAAAACTTTTTTTTCTTGTTGTTGTTGTTTTTTGGGGGGGCAGGGGGGAGTTAAACAAGTATTTATTTTAAGGGAGGTAAAGCGTTCTGATTTGTTCAGCTCCTTGGAATGTATGCTCTTATGCAAAAGAACATGGAATGGTGTCAGATTATCATAGTGACATGATTTTGGATGGATTGACAGGGTGCCTTACTTTCCCCTAAGAACTAGTGGGTCATTATCAGTAAGGAAGAGAGGATGGATGACTACAATGTTTTGGTTTTTTTCATTCCCTGGAAATCTAAAAGATACAGCAGCGCAGACCTCAGAAACCTGTCAATGCAAGATATTCCCCTATCCCCGTGGACTCTCTCAAATCCTGCCCCAGAAATAGTTACATGGACTGTGAAAGATGGTGAGCTGACACTGGGTGTCTTTCCCTCTCATTTCATAGTCATACCCTCTCCTCTCCATTTTTTGGGCCTCTAAAATCAGGTTGAACATCTTTGGAACATATGTTTTCATGAGGTTTCCAGGACCTACTGCCTGCTGTCAAGCCAGAAATATCGCAGAAGAAGCCTTAATGTAGCTGTGTGACTCAATAAAGGAAGCAGGACTTGGCCCGAATTGTGTTTGTACAAAGGTTCAGAGCTATTTTCATGTAATTATAAACTCTTAATTTATAAATATGTGGTACAAAGTGATCAAGTTAAGATTCTGCAATGCCTACGCTGAGTTAAAAGATGTGTTCCAGGAATGTGGACAAGCTAAGCAAGTGCCTTGAGTTCACTCAACGCCACTAAAAGTGACTTGGTGGATGACTTTATGTACCTTCTTGCTTGATTAAAAATTTGTCAGCTCCTTCAGCTGACCTGCTTGCTTCTTGGCTTACTGAGTCAAGCAAATAACTTATGTTCTGAGGTTTCCATGTTTTAAAAAAGTCAGGCAGATGATGCACTCCCAATGGATAAACACAAAACAAGAATAAGGAATCAAAAGTGGAGTTTGCCTTTGATTGGAGACAGCCAGAATTACAACTGTGGTCATTGCTAATTTTCCTCTTTTATGATTCTGCTTCTCTTCATTATCTTCAATAATGAAACAGCTTTGTTACAGACTTTTAGTCTATGGCAGAGGGCTGAAGATAAAAACTTAACTGTGATAAACAACAGGAGAAAAAAACAAAACATTAAAAACATGGAAATAATGTTGTTAGAGGGTAACTTTAACGTGGCAACTGTGGCCAAAATAGAAAGATCAGGAATTAAAGATGAACAGACAAAGATATTGTAGAAATCCTTATTGGATGGCTGGTTTTGTAGTGTTTGGAGGCAGGTCACATTGTATCTAGACTCCTGAAATTTAGGATATTTTGGATAATAAATTTGGTTTTGGTCCATCTCCATTTCCTGTTCGCTTACTTCTAACAGGGAAGGTGGTTTGATTTAGCACTTCTATTTGGAGGGGTGGGGGGGGGGGGGGAGGAAATGATGTCTCCAGACTAGTATTACCTATCTGAACTCCTTTCTCATTCAGAGGCTAGGGGAAGCAGGGAATTAGGATACACAAAACAGTTTGAGCCCATAGGTGCTTTTTTTTGCACTTGGTAATCTTTTCTTCTCTTCCTGTCTAACAAGCTGTGAATTAGTGAAATTCTTAGCTATCTTGAAAAAATAACAGGAGTACTTGTGGCACCTTAGAGACTAACAAAGTACCACAAGTACTCCTGTTATTTTTGCGGATACAGACTAACACGGCTGCTACTCTGTTAGCTATCTTGGCATTTATTCGAATTGTCCTATGCAGATGTAAGCAGAGTCAGGATGAGCTCTACCCTGACATCTGGTGGTGAATTATGGCGAGTGTGGAAAAGAACTCCAGGGGCTGATCTTATTTGCATAGGCACACCCACTCGCCTGGCAGGAAACACAGCAACTGAAAGTGGTTACTTTGGCTGGTGTGGGATCCCCAGTTTCTCTATTATTGGGGCAGGAAGAATAAAGTTTTGTTACCCTGATTCTGTGAATCAAGGCCAGTGGAACTGTTGTATGACAGAAGGACTGAGTGAGTCCTTCACCATTACCTAAGTAGCACTTGCTTGACAAGGGGCATGGGTTACAAAACCCAGTGAATTGAGAGAGGATGGGGACAGGTACTTGTACCTGATGGTATGGGCCCCCTCTGAGGGTCCGAAACACCAATTGCACCACCTCCTCTCTCCACTGTGGAATGTCAGAGCTAACTTTGATTCCCTTAGGAGTCTAGTTACAGGCTGCTGAGCTGAATTCACTTTGGGCCAATGGTGCACCAGCACTGGGGCTCCCCTATTAAGAGCTGAAATCACAAAAGAGCTGATGTTATTAAGAGCTGAGATCACTGAGGCTATGTTAACTAGTGGGGGAGCCTGAAGCTATATTGCTCAGCAGCTGGCGGAGCAATTTGTGGGGACGACTGAAGGAGCAGCGAGCGGCGTGGAGCCTTGCGGGGCTGGTTGGAGTGGCCCAAGGAACGGCGAGTGGAGCTGTTTGCGGGGACGGCTGGAACGGCTCACAGGTCGGTGAGCAGAGCGGAGCGGAGCAGCTTGTAGAGCGGAGCAGTTCGTGGGATGGCAGGAAAGTGGACTGGCTCGTGGTAAAGGCTGCGGCGGAACCCCCACGGAGAAACAGACGGCTGGCCAGCCTCGGATCACGTAAGGTGCCCCTTAACACCCTGTGCCCCCCCCCCCTTTACTCTGGGACTGCACTGACCAGGGGCAGAGACTTTGGGGGTTGTTGGACTTTTGGGACTTTGGGTGGTTGCTGGACCCCAGAGACTTTGGGGATGTTGGACTTTGGGGACTCCGGGTGATTTTTGGGTTGCTGGATTCAAGAACCAAAGGGAAAGGACACAGCCCAATTTGCTGGGGTGGGTTTTGCTCATGGTTTGTGTTATGAATCCTGTTTGTGGTGTTTTTCCAATTTTATGCTGATGTCGTTTACCTCATGTCATTAAACATTTTCTGCTACACTCAGACTCCGTGCTTGCGAGAGGGGAAGTATTGCCTCTTAGAGGTACCCAGGGGGGTGGTATGTAATTGTCCCAGGTCACTGGGTGGGGGCTCGAGCCGGTTTTGCATTGTGTTATTGAAACGGAACCCCTAGATACAGAACCCGGCCCTTGTTGCTGCCAACTTAGATGGGCAGAAGGGTTACACACATTTGTTAAAAGCCTGTGCACTTTTCTAAATAAAACCACTGTTTAAATAAAACTAAACTTTAATAGATATAGATTCATATTCAGAGCCACATTCCAAATACAACAACTGTAAATTAAGATGGTTGTGTGATAGAAGTAACTTCATGGTTACTTAAGGTAAATAAACCAGGGTAAGACTCAAGCTTCAAAAGTATGCTTCATTATGACTGAACACCTCCAATTGGAGACTGTCAGGAATTTTCCAACAAATGTTTCATCAGAAAAACGTCAGTTTGCCAAAACCAAAATTGCTTGTGGGAAAGGTTTGATTTTTAAAAATCCCTCCTCTCTTGTGATACTTTAGCATTTCTATGTCCAATTCTGGATGACACTGAGAATTACAGGAAAACTTTAACAATGAAATATAATGGGGGCAATTTAATTGAATATTTTAAAACTTCCAGAAATATTTCAGGTTTGGTTCTAGGAAGAGACAGAGTTTTCAGTAAAAGGAATTGTTTCCTACATGCATCCATTAAACTTTTAGGAAGATGGACAAACTCAGAAGTCTCCTAAAAACTCTCCTAAAATCAGTTTTGCCAATTTGATATAAGTTGTCATTCTAATTTCAGTAGTCAAACAATTTGATTTTTTTAATGACTTAAATGATTCCCCATTGCTATGACCTCAAAAACTACTAGCACTTTTCATGCACATATGGGGAGCTGTCTCTTGAGATACAAACTGATTAACAAAAGTTGGAAAAACTGAACATGACTTTCAGACACCCCCAGTAAAGCAGAATTGCACTAAGTGACAATAAAAGCCCTTGAGAGGCAGGTGTCTATCAAGCTCAGGGGAATTTAATATTAGAGAAAGAGAATCTTCCCTTTACAGGCAATTTAAATTTCACTTCCACCAGAAAACAAATGCACTGACAGAAGGAAAATTACTTCCAACAAGGCCTTTTAAGCAAATGGAAATAAGCTAAGCAAAGCCTTCAAATCTCTCTTTTTCCATTGAGATACCTTACTTTCATTTGGGCTTTTCACTATGGGCTGAATCTTGCACGATGCTAAGTGTTAGATGAACATAGACTCAGGACACCAGGGTAATCTTTAATCTCTGCTAGCCTATAGTTTTTATACCTCTTCACTAAAGCCTCCTAATGGCCTGTCACGTCGGTGACTGTAGGAAGTCATAGCTAATGCTACAGTGAGGACTTTGGCCCCATCCAGCAAGGCAGTTGAACGATCTAGTGCAAAGTAGCCAATCTAGTGCAAATAGAAAATTTCCATACAACTATGAGACTAACAAATTTATTTGGGAATTTGTTAGTCTCTAAGGTGCCAGAAGGACTCCTCTTTTTTTTTGCTGATACAGACTAACACAGCTACCACTGAAACCCATACAACTATGCTAACTTATGTTTTGGCTACTTTTAGTTTCTGATGCATTCCTGATGGGCCCACAATCTCTTAGGTTTGGAATCTTGCTAGCTAGAATTCCCTTAGATATTACTGCCTGGGAACTGTACTGAACTGGAATCTCTAACACAGAGTTTAAGCCTGTAATTTTACAAGAGGAAGATTAGTGTTTTGTTGTTGCTCCACAGACCTAACTTTCCAGAATCCTGCATGCTCCACAATAGCAATCTGGTATTACTGCCTTCTAGAATTCCCTGTTGTCATTACCCAGAACTATCAGCTCTCCTGGAACTAACTGGCTTCTTTGTTGATAGTATCAGCAGAAGAGTCAACAACCAAAAATAATCTTCCATCCCATGGTATGAGAGCTCCACGGACAAATAGGATTTCAGATGCATCAACCCATCTGTGAATTTAGGTTTGCTTTTTTAAAGTAGTAACTATTTTTAATTAATGTAATCAAAATCAAAAATAAAATATACATTAATCATTGCTGTCAATTTCTGTATTTTTTCCTTGCAATTGTTCGTGTTTTTCTTAAAGTCTCAGCTTCTAAAGTTACAATATTGCATGAGAATACCCCGCTTTCATTGAAAAGCAAAACAGAAGAGTTTAGCCCTTGTGGTTGCTGGGGAAAGCCTGAAAATGTGAGCCTGAAAGCCTGAAAATTATGATCATCTAGTCTGATTTCCTGAATAATACAGACCAATGACTACATCAGTATTCATGTAATGGTTAACTTTTAAAATAAAACAATTATTATTATATATCCAAAATGCTAGTTCCCCCCCCAGTTAGACTGTATACATTTGTTGATTATGTTATCCAAGGACTAAATGTATACTATACTAAGTACCTATTGCAATTAGCCAAGTACTCAGATCCCATTGAAATCAAGAGGAGTTGAGGATGAGTAATGTCTCACTGGATCAGACCCTTAGGGTACGTCTAAGTGACAATGTGATTGTAGCAGAGAAGACATACCGGTGCTAGCTTTAGTCTAAACATCATAGGTCATAATTGTAGTGAAGACATGATGTCATGGGCTTCAGCGTAGCCTATCAACTTGAGTACAAAGGTACACTCCATAGTGGGCTTGTTAGCCCATGATGAAGCCCACATTAATATGTCTTCACTACTATTGTTACCAATGCTAACTAGATAAAAGGTAGCATGGATGGACATACCCATGCTACAGTCACACCTGCACTTGTAGGCTATGTCTGTGCTTGGAGCTGAGGGTGTGATTCCAAACTTAAGACGACATACTCACGCTAGCTCTCATTACTAAAAATAGTAGTGTAACCTCAACATCGGGACAGTGGCATGGGCTAAGCGCCCAGAGTGCAACTCACCTGGACCCCAAGGGTACACACTCAGGGTGGCTAGCCCATGCCGCCACTCACTGTTGCCTTCATTACCACAATTTAGTGTACTAGCTTCATGAGAGCTTGCACATGTATGTCTACATGAGCTGCAAACCGCACCTCTGGATCCAAGTGTAGATGGTCGCTGTAGTGTAGATATAACCCTAACCCACCACCTACGATGTAATATCCATACTGCTATTTTTAGCATAGTGGCTTGAGTGACGCTAGTGAGCGTATACCTTCCCAGGTTGGGAAGCACACTCCCCGCTGCAGTATAGACATACCTTTAGAGACAAAGGTAAATTTGTGACCTTTTAAATCAAAATATTTTTATTTTCCTGCCTTATTTATCACAGATCTTTGTGCTGGAGCTATTTAAAAATAGGCACAAATCTATATTTCTGAATATTTTAAAAGTATTTGAGCACTGTTTCACAAACACTGTGTGTCATATGTAAAAGGCTCACGGTAGCGTGACCTGAACCAGAAAGTAACCATGCATATTCTGGTTGCAGAATTGTGTGTGATGTGATTACTACATCACTTGGACTATTCACAAGAGTTTGTATAAGCTATTAGTGCTTAATCTAGACCATTGACCTACTTTCACAGGCTGGTATACTGCAATAGTTTATGAAATGTCTTCAGTATTTTAACTGTGTGGATTTTCTCAAGTGCCCTCGGATAATTTAAAAAAAACAAACTCAATTTATGTTTTAGAGTCTCCTGATCTTTGGGGGAGTCGGTCATGATTTTTGAATGTGTGGGGTGAGAAATGCGTCTCTCTCAGGTGATACAATGTTATTTATACTGAAGAATGGAATCTCACAGCACTAAATTTTCTGCATTTCTCTCATTTTGGGTCTGACATCTTGCATTCTTCATTTAGGCCAACAAAGGCTGAGAGATATGAATGGGAGTATTCACATGCTTAAAGTTATGTGTGTGATTAAATCTTCACAGGAACAAGGCCTACATGCTAATGAAAATCCAACAGATTTTCCGCTTCTGCAAAGACAATAGATTAATCCTAAAAGGCTACTCTGTGTTTGTACAGTGCCTTGACGGGCCCGAAGACGCTGCTTTAATAAAGATTATTAATAAAATGCATTTAAAGTAACAGAATATTCATTGTTTTAATACACATTTCATAAGACTGAGTCTTATGAAACAATGCAAACAAGGTTTCTTTTCAGAAAAAAACCAAAAAAGTTCATTTTCTGTTAATATTTATTTGCTATAGGGAATCAAACAGTTATAACATGGACTACTTTAATTATAACATGTACTCACACACACAAAAGGTCATTGTGCTTATAAAAGTCAATCTTGTGAATGAAGAGCAGAGAATTATAGCCAATATTTGACATGTGCCTAGAAAATTAATGATATATTAAAAAAATAATATTAGAGTTCATCACTACTCAAGGCACACATTGAATGATTGAAACCATGTGCCTTAGACAGAGTGATCAAAAATTAACCGTATCTTTGACATCGCTGTTGACCATCATACAGGCAGGTTACTGAATACAGACTGAAATTAGCTCTCCCCCCAAAGATGCAATAAGGGTCACTTGGTGGAAATCTGCACCCTCATGGAGTCCCACAGAAGTCATCATGATACAGCAGTCCACCTCTGCAAGGGTATTGTGACAAGTGCAGATTAAGCAGAGTAAGAGTGTCAATGAAATCATTAAGCATAACATATTTTTAATGAAGAAAACGAGGGCCCACAATCCCTCTCCAATTGAGTTAAAGGTAATTTCTGTTAACTTCAACTGAAGAAGAGCCGGGCCAATATCCATTAATTCCCAATGCACAGAGGGACTGAAAACTACTTTCAATTACAGGCAAGTGAGAATTGCAGGCAAGAATAAGAGTACCTGCGATGGAAAAGTTAAACTCATTTATCTCAAAAACTTGTTTTATGGAAATGTCAAGGAAAAACAAACAAAAACTCTGAAGGCTGAAAGGACAGGTGTGGGCATCAAGAGAAGTGGGGGGGGGCGGGGGGAAGAGGTTGGAAAAAAGCTGAAGCAGAGGGATGATTCTTAAAGTTCACAGTGTGAGGGAAGAAACCAGCTGTTAGAAGGAAGTAAAACGTTCAAAGAGAATAGGACAATTGGATTGTCATAAGAGAAATCAAAGTGAAAATTATAATAACTAAAGACTATTAGAGGGAAAAAAGATTAAAAAAAAAATATAGATAAAATGCACGAAATTCACTAACACTTCTTTGGAAGGTATACAAGAGCAAATACTTACCTTCATGCCTCCAGCTTCCATCCAGGATACATCACACGATCCATTATCTACAGCCAAGCTCTAAGATACAACCGCATTTGCTCCAATCCCTCAGACAGAGACAAACACTTACAAGATCTTTATCAAGCATTCTTAAAACTACAATACCCACCAGGGGAAGTGAAGAAACAGATTGACAGAGTGAGATGGGTACCCAGAAGTCACCTACTACAGGACAGGCCCAACAAGGAAAACAACAGAAAACCACTGGCCATCACGTACAGCCCCCAACTAAAACCTCTCCAGCACATCATCTACGATCTACAACCTATCCTGGAAAATGATCCCTCACTCTCACAGACCTTGAGACAGGCCAGTCCTCGCTTACAGACAGTCCCCCAACCTGAAGAAAATACTCACCAGAAACTACACACCACATCACAGAAACACTAACCCAGGAACCTATCCCTGTAACAAACCCTGTTGCCTACTCTGTCCCCATATCTACTCTAGTGACACCACCAGAGGACCCAACCACATCAGCCACACCATCAGAGGCTTATTCACCTGAACATCTACTAATGTGATATATTTCATCACGTGCCAGCAATGCCCCTCTGCCATGTACATTGGCCAAATTGGACAGTCTCTATGTAGAAGAATAAATGGACACAAAGCAGACATCAGGAATGGTAACATACAAAAGCCAGTAGGAGAACACTTCAATTTCCCTGGACATTCCACAACAGATTTAAAAATAGCCATCCTTCAACAAAAAAATTCAAATAGCAGAGCTACAATTAAATTGCAAACTTAACACCATTAATTTGGGCTTGAATAGGGACTGGGAGTGGCTGGCTCACTACAAAAGCAATTTTCCCTCTCGGTATTGACACCTCCTCATCAATTATTGGGGGTGTACCACATCCACCCTGACTGAATTGGCTTTGTCAACACTGGTTCTCCACTTGTAACTCCCTTCTCATCATGTGCCAATATATTTATGCTTGTATCTGTAATTTTCACTCCAGGCATCTGAAGTGGGGGGTTTTACCCATGAAAGCTTATGCTCAAATAAATTTGTTAGTCTTTAAGGTGCCACCAGACTCCTCGTTGCTTTTGTGGATACAGACTAACACGGCTACCCCTCGAATATAAGAGCAAATATCAGTTGCCAAAGATTTAGGGTACACTCTGTGTTGCTTAAAAATCACAAGAAAAAGAAACCTAAATATGCATTTTCTTTATTTTTCTATATTTATTTAACTAGCCTGTCAAACTATAAAACCAGCACTATGAGAGGAAATCAGTCACAGTGCGCCTCAGACATATTTCATAAAGGCAATGGGAATTGGTACTAAATGGCAATGAGAATTCTGTGACAGTACATTGACAGTCCTGTAAAGATCCAATAAATTCTTCCAGATTAATAATGGTATAATTAAAAATTGTGAACAAGGAAGGAATGTGAGTCCTATGAGGCAGGTGGAATCAATGGATTTGAGGAATACAGTAAAGGAAAAGTATAAGTATTACAAGAGGTGATATTATAAAAGGTAATAACTGTTTCAGATTCAAATACAGGGTCTTGCATTTCAGTGCTTCTGAGCACCCATAACTCCAACTGATCTCAGTAGAAGATGTGGGTGTTCAGCTCCTCTGGGGTATGGGGAAGGTGTTAAAAAGTATCAGCCTCGAGAGATAAAACTTTCATGAGTCCAAGTGCAGTAGGAGGAAGCTTAGGCTACATCTCCTACCTAGAAGCTAGATTCTCTGGTGATGTAAATTGGTGTAGCTTCAGTGCAGTGAAACTACACTGTTTTAATATCAGTTGAGGATCAGGCTCTGAGAATTTGCTCTGAACTTCAGAAAGGGCATTTTCCTGCATATATGGTTTCTCAAGTGCCAGATCAGTTCTCATGGGAGCAAGAAGATGGCCCAGGAACAGTCTATGCAACTATAGACTATATATATCTGTAGCAATAGATATTAAAGTTTAAGAGGAAAGACAGTGGAAAGGTATAGATTCACAGAATGTTGAAAAGAAGATGAAACCAAGGGAGCAGGATGGGAAACAGAAGCCAACTGAAAAAACGTCAAGGATAACAAAGGAGTAGAAGTCCTGTATCTTTTTCAAATTAAGTGGTCAGTACGAAGCTCCTATGTGAAAGATGACGTGTATGCCAGTCGGGATATATATGTATATGAAGCGTATTGTTTAAAAAAATACCTAGGTCACCCCTGTTTTTTTTTTTTTTTTATGACAGAACAAGTTATTACTGCTCTTAAAGTTTTGATAATATATACTACGTGATGCTGAGTAATGGTGATATTGACTAAAGATCCACAGTATTGTTACAGTGGGCCTATGGAATTCAACAGCACTAAAAATCAGTGCACTAGAGACAATGTTGTGGATGTTGGGCAAGCTCAACAGCCATTAAGTGATGAACAAAACCTCACATATAGCTGAAAGCTGTTGTATTGACCAGGGAGATGTTGGGTAAAAATGCCTGCTTATCCCATGGTCTTTTTGAGAAGTATCATAGGATTTTTAACTTTCTCCTGCAAAGATAGCTAGGAAAACCCAGTCACCTTAAAGAGGCAGCCCCAGTTAGCCTGATCAGAAGCCAATGAGATCCCCCCCCCCCCCACTAACTTCCGTGGGAGTTGGATCAAGCTCTTCATGTAATTTCCACAACACTGTGCTACCTTATTTGCACCAGGTTTAAGCCCAGATCCTGTGTGGTACTCATACATAAGACTTCTGGCCAAGAGGTGACCGTACCATCAGAGACACTGACAGTTCATGAAATAAAACACCTCCCCCCAAAATTTGGATTGTAGCCCAAGCTCCTGGAGTCAAAGTTTAGTTGGAAATCTCAGCATTACTTCTTTTTTTTTTAAATGGAGTTTCTTGCACTCATGTTCATGGAGAAAAAACTTGAAATCATGACTTGAGTGAACACCAATGACTCAAACTCAAAGGCAAAGAAAGTGAGACCCATTTTTTGTTAAGTCTAATGATTTTAAAACCAATCTCACAATTTGGACTTGATTCATGACTTTTTGAATGTTTCAGGAGGACAGTGACAACATGGTATCTCTCTCTCCACCCTAAACCTACCCTATTAGCTATGGAACTATTAACTATGGTTTGTAACCTGTCCTTTAAATCAGCTTCTGTACCCAATGACTGGAAAATAGCTAATGTAACGCCAATATTTAAAAAGGGCTCTAGAGGTGAGTCCGGCAATTACAGACCGGTAAGTCTAACGTCAGTGCCGGGCAAATTAGTTGAAACAATTGTAAAGAATAAAATTGTCAGACACATAGAAGAACATAAATTGTTGGGCAAAAGTCAACATGGTTTCTGTAAAGGGAAATCATGTCTTACTAATCTATTAGAGTTCTTTGAAGGGGTCAACAAACATGTGGACAAGGGGGATCCAGTGTACATGGTGTACTTAGATTTCCAAAAAGCCTTTAACAAGGTCCCTCACCAAAGGCTCTTACATAAATGGATTGAGAACTGGTTAAAAGACAGGGAACAAAGGGTATGAATAAATGGTAAATGTTCAGAATGGAGAGGGGTAACTAGTGGTGTTCCCCAAGGGTCAGTCCTAGGACCAATCCTATTCAACTTATTCATAAATGATCTGGAGAAAGGGGTAAACAGTGAGGTGGCAAAGTTTGCTCAAAATAGTTAAGACCAAAGCAGACTATGAAGAACTTCAAAAAGATCTCACAAAACTAAGTGATTGGGTAACAAAATGGCAAATGAAATGTAATGTGGATAAATGTAAAGTGATGCACATTGGAAAAAATAACCCCAACTATACATACAATATGATGGGGGCTAGTTTAGCTACAACAAATCAAGAAAAAGATCTTGGAGTCATCATGGATAGTTCTCTGAAGATGTCTACGCAGTGTGCAGAGGTGGTCAAAAAAGCAAACAGGATGTTAGGAATCATTAAAAAATTGAGAGAGAATAAGACGGAGAATATCTTATTGCACTTATATAAATCTATGGTACGCCCACATCTTGAATACTGTATACACATGTGGTCTCCTCATCTCAAAAAAGATATACTGGCATTAGAAAAGGTTCAAAGAAGGGCAACTAAAATGATTAGGGGTTTGGAATGGGTCCCATATGAGGAGAGATTAAAGAGGCTAGGATTTTTCAGCCTGGTAAAGAGGAGACTAAGGAAGGATATGATAGAGGTATATAAAATCATGAGTGGAGTGGAGAAAGTGAATAAGGAAAAGTTATTTACTTGTTCCCATAATATAAGAACTAGGAGTCACCAAATGAAATTAATGGGCAGTGGTTTAAAACAAATAAAAGAAAGTTCTTCTTCACACAGCACACAGTCAACCTGTGGAACTCCTTGCCTGAGGAGGTTGTGAAGGCTAGGACTATAACAGGGTTTAAAAGAGAACTAGATCAATTCATGGAGGTTAAGTCCATTAATGGCTATTAGCCAGGATGGGTAAGGAATAGTGTCCCTAACCTCTGTTTGTCAGAGGGTGGAGATGGATGGCAGGAGAGAGATCACTTGATTATTACCTGTTAAGTTCTCTCCCTCTGGGGCACCTGGCATTGGCCACTGTCGGTAGGCAGGATACTGGGCTGGATGGACCTTTGGTCTGACCCAGTATGGCCATTCTTATGTTCTTTAGTATCCTCTTTCTAAATTGGCACCACAGCTTACCGACCTGATTTCATGTTTACCTCACAACTGGTGCAAGCCAATAGATGAATTCAAGTCACTCACTCCAAAATACTGTGTAGACATACCTTGTGTGGGCCTGTCACCACTAGAAAGGGACAAAGCACCACAGTGAGTCAGTGTGAGTTATGTCTCTTCTAGGTGGCCTCTGAAGGCAGGGCTCCTGTACACCCTAGCCTTAAGTTTTGGCTCTCATTCACCTGTTCTTTTCCCCATAGTAATTATGAAATATTTTAACATTTCTTCAGCAAGAAAAAATTGCTTGGATATTAAAAAGTTGTTTACTAACCCCAGGTAGAATATAATTATTATACCAATGAAAATGAGTAGTACACCTCTAAAATATTATTCAATTAAATAAAATTATGTGGTGATGTCACACAGTATCCAATGAACCATTAAAATAAAAGCTGGTGATTTTACAAGCAGAAATGGAAAGCGTGTAGAAAGTTAAGTTTTATTTTTTGTTCCCGGCCCCCCCCATTAGATACTGTGTTCAGTTATCTGCTATTTCTATTCAAAGTGATATATACTTTGTATGTCATTCTTATTACTTTATATGATAAGTAGAGAGAATCTAGACAATTTTACTGAAAATTGAAAAATACCATGTTTATGGACAGAAGTTGTACATAATGTTTACCTTCAAATATATAAACTGATTTATTAGCAAGATGACTCAGAAGCAACAACGCAGCATAGTTCTTAAAGAAACTAAAATTATATTGCTGCAGGAAAAGTGTCTCCGTGGACTTGATTGTATCAAGACATTTAAGGAGAAACCTAATGATAAACACCCTGCTAAAACTGAATTCACTGTAAACAGCAATATACAATAAAGATATAATATACAATTAGTAAGAGTTTAAAAACCCACACTCACATTAGAAAAATCAGCCACCACTTTAAGTGGTATTAGTCAAATACAGTTATAGCCCATATCCAATTTAACCCTCTACAAAATGAAAGGGCCAAATCCTAAGCTATCTTAAGCTATGCCAGTTCACAACAGCTGAGGACTGGGCTCCAAAATCTTAAATTTAGTATTTTCATTAATAAGTGCTTGGTTCTAGATTTATACCCACATTCAGATGCACTGCATTGGTGGAGCCCCCAACATAGGTTAAAGATGCCGTCTCCAAACAGAGCCTATGGAGAAAGCAGCAATAGTAATACTAGAGATGGTCAACATTTTGCTTAGAAAGTTTTAATTAAAAATGACTGATGAAAATCTGAAAACTTTTGAAGAAATTGACCAAAAACCATCTCCCATCCTATCCAGGTGTAGACAGACAATTTTTATACATGAGGAACATCAAGAGTTTCCTATATTTCCAACAAATTGGGTCCCTAAGATTGTAACTCACAAATTTAGTGGACATCAGAAGGCTAATTTAGGGACCATTTCTGCACACCTTACTCATGCTGAGCATAACGAAGCCACAAGATGGTTCCACTGTAGTTAATGGGAGGTCAGTGGCAAAGGTTTTCAAGAGGAGGGACCTGATTTTAGTCACCAGAGTAAGGGCTTTCGTGGGCTACAGCCCACTTCTTCAGATGCATAGAATGGAACATATAGTAAGGAGATATATATACATACAGAACATGAAAAGGTGGACTTAATGCAAGGCAGGCAAGTATAGGGTAAATGTATACCCCAGCTTACCACCCACAAGCATGTAGACAAGCGCTAAGGAGCCTTATTTGAAAAAATATGCTGAGTACCTAGCAACACCCAATAAGGTCAGGGGATAGGTCATCAGAACTTTTAATGATATGAACACTTATCTTGGTACCTAGCTATAGGTTTAGGAGCCTCCTTTTACATACCAAGAGAAACAGTTTCAATAATAGGAACCTAAAGGATCCAGAAGTCATCTTTAATGCTTAACTTAAAATATTTTCCACATATTTGATTGCATGCATCAGATGAACAATAGTACCACCGAATACAATGACTAACCATCACTCGAGCAAGGCAATCAGGATTTAGACTGTTGTCATTAGTATAGAAATGGGGCATATGTAACACATCAATGATGGAATTTTAGACACTGTACTTCGATCTCAGATCTTTCATATGATTGTTATTTATGTTATCCACAACACATTCCCCACTTAATATCTTCCATAAGCTTTAGGACTGGATGATTTCTTTCTTCCTCATTTAACTTCATCAAGTTTCTGGTAGTAGATCTTGTTAGTTCTTTATTTTTTACTTCATTGTGTTGTCTTTCAAGAGCAATATGCCATTATATACTAATTTCCAGTTTGTGTTACTCAACCTTAGCAAATAAATATATTTACGAACGCCAACTGAATCACTCAGAGCAAAAATCCAATCAGAAATAGTCGCTTTCTTTGCAAAATTAAGTCTGATTACATTCTAATTGAATTTTAGGAACAAAAAAGAATAACTATTGTATGTGCTTACATGAAAATATTGCATTGATAGTACCAATTTATTGAGCTTATCTTCAAAGTAGTGCTAGTTTCAGCAATTTCTCTGCCTGCAAGAAATAGAAAAGCTTTTAGCATTTCAAAAAAAGATGAAAGCTGAACAGCTAACAGAATGTTCTAAGTGTACTTATGATTTCTGGGATTATGCAGTCTGGACATCAGTGTGATGTGTCCCACATTGATATTTTTATTTTGTTTATTCTGAGTAATTCATACCTTCCTGTCAGAATGACTAATTCATCTTACCCTTCACCCCAAAATGTTTGCACAAGTAATCTTTCCTTAAACAGGAGTTGATTCTGTGAGGAAAATAATTCTTCCCAATTTGATATTAAACTGACAATTAGTTATCAAAAACAAAATAGCAAAAGGTGCAGAGGAATTTAAATCTTAAGCTATTGAACAGATTCCCCAAGATAGAATTTCTCTTAGTATATGTTTTCTGACATAATATTTTAGTGCTTTCTTTCCCTAAAAAGTTTTGTTTTCATCATAATTCTAGTTTGTTAGTTTTTTTAAAACTTTTGTTTAGTTCTTGTCTTAATATAATCAAAAGAGCCTCTATAGTATTTTAAAATAAAATATCTGCTACATTACTTTCAAAAGTCACTAGTTTGTTTGAAAAGTAAAATATCTAAAGAATACTTCATGTTTAAAAATTTGAAGATCTTTAGTAGATATTGGTGATATGCCCCTTTACTGCCTTGGAAGCTGTATGTCAGAATTAAAGGGACTTTAATATCGTTTTAATAATTTTGAAGTCTTGACTCAAGGCTGAACAATCTAACCTTGAATTATTTGTTTGCAAAATGATAATTTCCGGTAGCTTTAAATATTTATGTTTTAAAACAATGTATTTACTTTTGGTCTAGACTAGTCTGGGATGTAGAAGTAGTTCTTTAAATGCAGCCTGTCCCTGCCATTACATCTGATAGACAGTTGTACACTTTATTAATCTGTATCTAGCGCAAACTACAATGATGGGAATTTAAACATAGTTAAACATGTTAAAGTGAAGAAATGCCAAAAGTTAAGATTGCACATTCAAACTTAATTCCGTTATTTGTGTGAATACACCTTACAATACATAGCATATGTCTATACATTACAATTGAAGCAGTATTATGCATTTTTGTCCATAATCACATGCATTTTGCAATAGCTTTTAGTCATCTTGTACTTGCAGTAATATAGTCCATGACACATGGTATGCTGTGCTCCTATTCTGTGGTTACTTGAACTGCTCTCTTTCGGTCTATAGTTCTGCTGAAGATTATCTTGTGGCATGCATTCTTGGGCTTCAGTGAAAAAGTGAGAAAATACATTAATTGTTTTGTGGAAATTTACTGTGCCATATCTTTATTGGACTGATTTTTCAACATGACAGGCCAGTCAGAGCAAAGCTAAATTGAATTTTCATCAACATTGTGTACAGTGTGCTTCATACAACATTGTTTATTTTTTGTCATTTTATAGCCAAATATAATCAAAGATGTCTCAAATTAAACTTCCCAACACTGACATAATGTTGAGAGAAATTTCATGTACTAATGCTATGCAATAGGATGTAAAGCTAGGAACAAAGGTGAACATAGTATGTTCTTCTATATGCCATCGAGAAGACAACCAAGTTCAAAGCTAGTTGTTTGGATCTGTATCATATCTATTAAAATTTGTTTAATACGGATAATTACAGGATTTGTAAATTTTGTCCCTGTGTTTAACACAGTACCAACACTCGATACTAATGTTTTCTTTAACATAGTTTGTTTGGTCTTGGTTAATATATAGACCAAATTCCTTCCAACAGAAGTTGTCAAGAAAACATATACTACAAGCAGAACAAATAAATTGAAAACAAGGGTCACATTCTCTTTTCCCATCAAGATACACTCAGTGCAGAAATGGGGTGTGGGGCAGCAAAGATAACTAAGTCACCAGTGGTACTGTTACAAAAGAAACTGCAATTCCCAAGAAATCTTGTTTCCAAAATGCCTTCATAGATTTTTAGGCCAGAAAGGACTATTACTAGTCTCACATCCTGCATAACAAGTCTAGTCTGACATCCTGCATAACAAATATTCTCCAGACCTGTTCTCTTCTGACCTGTGTTGTCTTCACTCAGTATTTTTCCCCTGCCGAATTTCTGAATTCTCACTACCCGTTTAAAAGCAGAGCATGATAGATTAAAGAGCCACCTCCTTCCAAAAAATCCCATTATCCATGTAGGTGCTTGTAGAGTGATAAAAAAAAAATCCAAGAGGTGATTTGAAGTGCTTAAGTCTCTCATTATAAAGAAATGTTTCCCAGACCTCAAATAATTCTTTTTGACAAAACTGGAAGAGATCTGTAATTTGTTATTCACTCTTGTTTTGTTCACATAGGTTTAGTCAGCCAATCAGGAAGCAGAAACAGTACCATGAGATGTAGGTAACCAACTACCCTTACAACAGAAATAGCTGAGTGAACAGTTAATCAAACCATAGCCTGAAAACTCTTTCAAACTGTTCAGTGAATTCTCATGAGTAACAAGTGCATTTGAAAACTAGGATCTGTTTACATACTATTTGCTTGCCAAAAAGACACCAAGTGTGTAACCAATGTTATTCAGAATAGTTTCGTCACCTCCCACTATGAGTTTGAGTTCATAGATGTGCATTAGACAATAACAAAATGAGAATTTGTATGCCAACTATTTGTTTTTTTCAGTGTATAAGCAGTACAAATCAGATGGATTTTTTTTCTTCTTTTCTATCATATTCTATGGTTGGTGAAAACTCAGACAAATCTTATTACCACACTCTAGAGAATACTATTTTTTCCTCTCATGTAAAATTTCATTTACGTCCTCAAATCAGCAGAAATAAATTTGATTTTAAAACCACTCAAAAGAAGGACAAATTTTGTGTTCATACCAATAAAATATACATTTGCATAAAGAAAGAAGAAATCATGTATGCCTGTTTACTATCCAACATTATTATATATATAAATAACCCTCATGCCGTGATCGTCTAAAATGGAATTTTACACTGAGCAAAAAAAAAGAGAGTTTGGGTTATAATTTGTTAATAAAAAGTTTATACTAAAATAGGGTGAAGGAAGGGAAAGGAAATGAGGATTATTTCCCCCCTTCCCCACAGTAAAATGTTAAAATGATTTGCAATAACTTTAAATAAATGGTTAGTAGTAGTACCTCTTAGCTAATAAACATATTGCAGAAGCCTTATTATCTAAACCACACACAAGCTGATAATATAGATCAGATATGAACAGTTCAGATTCAGGCATAATATGATCTCAAAGTTCCACACTTCTTGCCCTCTGAATTAGATACTATTTGCATAATAATTGTGCCAAAACAGGGAGATTGACCCAAGGTAATAAAGGAAAAAAAGAAAAACTACTTACTTTAATATTGTTAGGGAAACCTTAAAAGGGTAATTTCCTTTTATATAGTTGTAATACCACGAGACACCAGGTACCTCTATTAAAAACAACACTTAAGATTATCTGTAACTGAATATGTAGACTGTTAGAACTTGGAAGAAATGCCCTCTTCGTTGTGGCACAGTGCTTTTTAGAAATTGTTCATAATCACCTGTAAAGTTTGTTCCTTGCTTGTGTGTCTGATTGGAATAGTTTCTTAGAGATGCTACAAGATATCCATGTAAGCAAAACTCTTTTCATATACCTTACAAGATAGTTACAAAAGTGTATACAGCATAGGACACCATATGAACTAGCTGTATGATGTGCCAACTAATTCTGCAGCTGGTCATTTTGGTGAACAAGAGCAGTGGGGAACCTACAAATACTCTGCAACCAGGAGATGCAGCACTGCTTGTGGAGAACAGAAGGCCAAAAACGTGTTTACATTACTTCTATGCCCTGTGGGAAAAATCTTTGAATCTCAACTCTCTCCCCATAGATGGTGTTATTTAAGTCATTGCTGCCCTCAAATATGCTTACTGCAATACATGCCAGTTAGGTCTTTGGGTATGTCATATATGGAAACACACAAAGTTCTCCCTAGATATCCCAGAGGGGATACATTTACCAATAGCCCAATGGAGACAATGGTTCACATGGTAGATAGCTTCAAATCAGAGTAGTCAGGGAGAGGAGAAGGGGGCCTGTTGTGATAAAGATACTGCCCCTCTCGCAATGGAAAGGGGGCCTAACCTCCATGTGGCTCCAGTGGGGTAGAAAGAAAGGAACTTGCAATGAAGTCCCTGTGATTTTTTGAGGGTTAGAGGGCCCATTTAGTTTGTCTCCATGTGATGGTGAATAGACAACCCTGGGGGAGGCAAGGTTATAAGAGGTTCTGTGGATCCTCAGTGTGACCATATTTCAGATGTTGTGAGAGATGACAATTTCCTGCAATATCTTTGGAAGAGTTACTGTATTAAGCGTATGTATCATTGTGGGGCAGGGATTGTATGCAATTCCATGGGGGAGAGTAACCATAGCCTTTCCATGTACCAAAGAACAATGGGGAGGGAGGGTGATTAGGCAGATTCACTCAGGTTGAAACACCTCCAGAGAGGTACCACCTCCTGGGGAGGCTTGCAGAGACTAGTTCAAATTGGATTCTCCAGAAAACAGAAAAAGAAAAAAGTCTTGGATAAATAGCCTGAGTTTCAGCTGACTTAGAACCTCTTTCTTATTCAGCAAACTGACAGCAGTTTCTCTCCAAGAGGAGGGCCACAATCCTTAGGAAAGTGTTGGGAGGACTGATATCAACCGGAGCCCTTGTGGAGATGGGAGTGTGTGAGATCTCTGCTAAGCTTATTAGCATATGTGTAGATGTTTTGTATAATTCTTTCACCTTTAGAATAAATATGCTTGATTAGAAAAAAAAACTGTGTTGAAACTTAAAACTGTGAGCAACTACCTCATTCATATCCTTTAAAGAGAAACCAAAGCAGAGATGCAGGCGTACTTAGGCAATCTGTCTTGCTGGAGATATCACAGGGTGGGCAGGAAACTGTGCAGCCTGGAAAAACACTGTTCAGGAAGGAGTGAGACAAATGGAGGTGAGAGTTGAGGGAGCTGGGAGTCTAGAGTGGGTGCCCTTGCTGGACCACAGAGGGGGAATACAAGTGTTGTTACCCTGACAGTGATGATGCCCAAAGGGCCACTTGACCTGTGGCAATAAGTCAGCTCAAAATCAAGTTACACGAGCCCCTGGATAGTCTCTGGCCATGGCCAAGAATAGCTTATACCCCACATTCATTCCGGTGGTAGAGCTGCTGTAGGCTCACGCCATACATTTTAAGACTATAGCTTCACAAATATAAACAAGGAATAGTTGTAACAGATCTGTAAAAATATCAAAGAAAGGTTGATGCCAATAAAAAAGTAGAGTTTGGGTTTGGGTCAATTATTGGAAAACTTGGAAGCTGATTTAAAGTGTATCTATGCACTAAACAACTTGAATCTGGCAAGAATTTCAGGGTTAAGTTTTTTTAAGTGCTTGGCAGCTCCCAATTGTTCTCAATCAGTGCTAAAGTCTTTTGAATCTCTCTCTGCAATGGTTCTCAGCAAGAACTGGATCAAGCCTACTGGTCCAGCATAGACAGCCAGCTACAGCGTTTCAAGACAACAAATGCAAGAATGTAAGCTCACATCAGTCAAGCCTAGCTACTTTAAGAAGAAGAAGTTGGAAAGACCTTGCTGAAGAAAGGAATGGGGAGTCAAATATAGATAGATAGATAGATAGATAGATGTATAGAGCTGTTTCTGTTAAAGTATGAGAGACAGTTTTTGTTATCAGAGCAGATTAAGAAGGGGGAATGAAATTAAGTCTAACTTCAAAATTATTAATAAATTGAACCTGCTTGAACCATATATATTTTTTTAAATATGTAATTGTTGACAATATTTAAGGTGCACTACAAACTTTATTTTGTTACGGAGAAATTATAGTGTCTACCCTAGGGCTGTTAATCACAGTTAACTCATTCAATTAACTCAAAAAATAATCCCTATTAATCACACTGTTAAACAGAACAACAATTGAAATGTATTAAATATTTTTGGATGTTTTTCTACATTTTCAAATATATCGGTTTCTGTTACATCACAGAATACAAAGTGTACAGTGCTCACTTTATTATTTTTGAATATTTGCACTGTAAAAATGATAAAAATAGTATTTCAATTCACCTCATACAAGTACTGTCATGCTATTT
The DNA here is from genome assembly GCF_002925995.2 of Terrapene triunguis. Lineage (NCBI taxonomy): Eukaryota > Metazoa > Chordata > Testudines > Emydidae > Terrapene > Terrapene triunguis. Next base: position 18,627,826 of record NW_020664561.1, on the reverse strand, counting down.
CTATCATGAAAGTGCAACTTACAAATGTTGATGTTTTTTGTTACATAACTGCACTCAAAAACAAAAAGTAAATCTTTAGAGCCTGTAAGTCCACTCACTCCTACTTCTTGTTCAGCCAATCACTAAGAGAAACAAATTCGTTTACATTTACAGGAGGTATTGCTGCCCACTTCTTATTTACAATATCACCTTAAAGTGAGAACAGGCATTCACAATGCACTACTGTAGCTGGCGTTGCAAGATGTTTATGTGCCAGATGCACTAAAGATTCATATTCCTCTTCATGCTTCAGCCATCGTTCCAGAGGACATGCTTCCATGCTGATGATGCTCATTAAAAAAATAATGTATTTATTAAATTTGTGACTGAACTCCTTGGGGGAGAATTGTATGTCTCCTGCTCTGTTTTACCCTCATTCTGCCATATATTTCATGTTTTAGCAGTCTCGGATGATGACCCACCACATGTTCGTTTTAAGAACACTTTCACTGAAGATTTGAGAAAATGCAAAGATACCAATGTGAAATTTCTAAAGATAGCTACAGCACTCGACTGAAGATTTAAGAATCTGAATTGCCTTCCAAAATCTGAGAGGGATGAGGTGTGGAGCATGCTTTCAGAAGTCTGAAAGAGCAACACTCTGATGCGGAAACTAGAGAACCCTAACCACCAAAAAAGAAAATCAGCCTTTTGCAGGTGGCATCTGAGTATGAAAATGAACATGCATCGGTCTGCACTGCTTTGGATCATTATCGAGCAGAACCCGTCATCAGCATGGACGCATGTCCTCTGGAATGGTGGTTGAAGCATCAAGGGACATAATCTTTAGCTCATCTGGCATGTAAATATCTTCTGTCACCAGCTACAACAGTGTAATGCAAATGCCTGTTCTCACTGTCAGGTGACATTGTAAACAAGAAGCAGGCAGCATTATCTTCTGCAAATGTAAACAAATCTGTTTGAGTAATTGGCTGAACAAGAAATAGGACTGATTGGACTCGTAGGCTCTAAAGCTTATATTGTAGAAAATGTAGAAAACATCCAAAAATATTTAAATAAATGGTATTCTATTATGGTTTAACAGTGCAATTAATCACACAATTAATCGTGATAATTTTTTTAAATCATTTAACAGCCCTAGTCTATACCATTCAGTGTCACATAAAAGCAGTAATACTAGCTGTATGGATTATAAAATGTTAGCCTGAAGCTTTAACAAGCTGTTAAACTGTTTTATTAAAGTAGTTCTCTACTTAGAAGAGCTGTCACACTTCCAGGTCTCTTTTCAATAGGTCAGTTTGCATCTCAGAAGCCAGTTTTTTCTAAACAGGACAAAAATTTGGTCACTCAGATAAATCCATAGGACTAAAGCAGATGGACGGTCTTATTTTGGAATCTGATGCCAGAATTCAGCCAGTGGCTAGAACAACTCAAGGTCATTGCTGCTTTGAAAGAATTAACGGCTAGCCTTCATAGGAAGGGAGATGAGTATCAGCAACAGTATTCATGGATATGGGATCATCTTGAGATTTATGGGCTAGGTGAACCAGAAATATGGACATTCTGATTGTGACATCAGTGGAGGTCATAGTCTCATGAAAATGAACTGCAATGTAGTGCATGGTATAAATCTATACTGAATGTTGAGATGTGTCGTTATGGCTGTGTTAAGTCCTTTACACCTCAACCTTTAGCCTTCACATGAAAAAAAAATGTAAAAAGGAGTCAGAGGCCTGACTTTATACCTCTTAAGAGACCAGGCCTATGCTACTTCTTAAATCTAAAAGGAGGGCAATTCTACTGGTCTGAAGGTACAGGAGCAAAGATGCAAGCTGAACCTAAGCTTCCTTTCTACCCCTCGTGACTATTAACCTTCTACCCTCAGATCTCAGAAGGCAAGATGAAAGATTCCTAAAGATCAGAAGTTCAGCAAGATAGTTGTGAGTGACCCAGTCTATTTAGAGCTTTAAGTGTTAAAACTAAAACCTTGAACTCCATCAAAACGCCAACAAGCAGCTTGTGCAGAGCAAAGCAGCGGGTAGGTCAAAAACCCTCCACCCAACCTCCGTAATAATTGCCCTGCTGCATTCTGCACTAGCCGCAGGTAATTGACAAGCTTCTTTAGTAGCCCCGTACAGAATTTCATTTGAAGTAGTTCAACCGCGATGTCACAAAGACATGCAGTATGGTTATGTCAGAGAGTGAGAGGAAGTGCTGCAGTCTGGTGACCTTACTAAGAAACTGGCCGTGACTATGACTATCACTTGATCATCCTAACTATGAGCCAGGAGTGAGCTGCACAACACCCTCACCTCACAGTTTACAGACAAAGTCAGGATGCAGAGTGAAGAGTCACTCTGTAGTCCAATTGCCAAGTTGGTTACCTTGGATTCAAATTCCGTCATTTATATCTGTGCAATCCTGCTGGAGCCAAGGAAATTGCACAGCGTGTAAGTCAGGGCAGGCTTCAAAACTAGATAAAGAGCCTGTGGTTATGCTTCTTCATAACTTTTGTTACATGACTTTCATTGTGTGATATTGCTCCTGGAGCATTATACTGGACTTTTAATTTTGGTTTAAAGGATTTTCAGCTCCGGTCTGTTTTTTAAAGTATTCTGGAGAATATTTTAAATATGTTCATATTTAACCTGTTGAACTGGTTCCAAAAGTAGCAGTAGAGACTTCAGTGGTTTCTGAGAGCTAGAGTGGTTCCTTTTGCTGTGCTATGTTTTATGAGGAGCTATGGAATTAATAAAGGAGTGACCACAGGTAAATAACCTGGTTTTGTCTAATATTGTGGGGAGGGAAGATACAGGCAATCTAGTGCTAAAAACAAACAGACAGCGGCGCTGGAACAATTTGTATAGTGGGGGTGCTGAGAACCATTGAACCAAACTGTAAACCCTGTATGTGACGGAAACTACTTCAAGCCAGGGGGCGCTGCAGCATCCCCCGCACGCTTAGTTCCAGCACCTCTGAGCAGAGAGCATATTTGGGTTGGGGAGCGACAACCTCTTTGCGTCAGAGGGCCATATTTTCCACTGTGTATATGCTGCACCCAGCACAATGGGGCTCTGATGCATAACTGGGACTTTTATGCATTAGTGGAATACATATAAATATTTGTTAATTCTACTACAATGTTCATTTTTACACACACACACACACACACACACACACACACACACACACACACACA
>NW_020664561.1:18587903-18624617 GCF_002925995.2 Terrapene triunguis | reverse complement strand
ACACACACACACACACACACACACACACACACACACACACACACACACACACACCAGTGCCTCTAAACAATTTTTTTGCAAACAGCAAAAAGCTTTTTCAAAAAATAAAAAAAGTTTGCCGTTTCTATTAACACTATTGTTAACCTATAACATATAGATAGATGAATCACCTATCTATAAACTCTAATTATCAGTGCGGATAATGAAATTGGAACTCACTTGTGCAAGGAGATCCATGCAAAGAGCCCCTCAGGCCTATATGCTGAAATACTTTAGAGAAAGAAACAGTCATGCACTATTTCTACAGGATACTTTTTTATCCTAATGACCATTAGTTTCTGAAAGAACTGGCTTTTTTTCCTCCTGAGTCAATATGCAGTGATAGATATTTCATTAATACTGTACCTGTTGTACATTGTGAAGAACTTGTACATATAAACTGTACAGGAACACAAAGCATTTTATATTTTAGTGTTACTTTTCCTACAGCTTCTGTAATTCACAGATTCTATTTTATCAGACGGTTACTGAACGTATCAGCGTACTACCGAAAAACGTGCACGTAATACCAAAAAGGAAAAGAAACACCACACTATTTTCTAAAAACCTTAAGGTTTGTGTATTGTCCTTTAATGGATGATGTTCTGATGTGTGAAATGATTAATCATGCATAGAACACTACTAGTTTCACTTAAATGCTTCATTACTGGGCATATCCCTACACTGACATGCTATAGCACCATACTCAAGAGTTTTATGCTGCAGATATTATTTACAGCTGTTAAATTGAGTCCAAGTATTGATTTCTATGCAGACTAGCTCCTCAAGGGCCACCAACAAAATGAAGTAAAGTATTTCATGCATAGTTCAGCTCCTGTATGTGGTTTTCTTGAAAACTGGAAAGATGTCATGATCCTTTGAGACTATGAGTGCCTCATTCAAGGTGCTGAGTATCCTAAACTTCCACTGAGTTTAATGGGAGGAGAGGAGACTACTAATCACGTAGCAGAAGGTGCCAGAATTTTGTAGGGTAAGACATCTAATACCTAGTAATACGCCATCAACAAGTCAATAGAAGCTTTGCAATTGACTTCAATGGAAGCAGAATTGGGCCATAAGGGACTATGATCTGAGTGAAATGTGTGGCACTTTTCAAACTCACATGTGTGGTTCAGATTTTTCAAATGTGTTCCTTCTTTCCCAAATTGTTTACTCTTTTTACTGTAATTAAAGCTGTATAAGAAATGGTTTTCCCATTCTGCAAAAATGTGAGATTACTTTTTTCCCCCCACTACTCAGCATTGGAACAAAACGAAGACCTTTCAGAATTTTTCACAAAAATCACATATCCCCCTCACCATGGGCTTGTTGATAGCCTGGTGAATAGGGCATTCATCTGGGAACTGGGAGACCCAGGCCCAAATCCCTGCTCTGTCTGAATCCGAGGGTATGTCTACACTGTAATGAAACCACCAGAGTGGGCCCATGTCAATTGTCACAGGCTCATGGGAGGTTTAATTGCAGTGTAGATGTTCAGGCTGGATCCCAGGATCCAGGACACCGAAAGTAGTGGAGGGTCCCAGAGCCTGGGATCAAACACCTACTCCACAATTAAAGAGCCCAGTAGCCTGAGCCAGCGGACATGGGCCAGCTGCAGATGCTTAATTACAATGAAGACATACACAAAGGGACTTGAGCCTGGGTCTCCCACATCACAAGTGAGTGCCAGAACCCCTGAGCTATTTGCGGTCTGGAATATCTGTGTCTCTCAGATCAGAGATTTCATCCTAGTCCTGATAAACCTTCCTGACACACAAGTTTCATCAAAATGCAGTTCCACAAAAAGGTTTTGTTTTGACCAACTGGCATTTTTTGGTAGAAAAATCCCCAATGAACTCTACTTGCGATAGCATCAAAAGACCCCAGTCAGGGATTGGGGCCATATTGTGCTAGGCACCACACACACACAAAAGAACAGTCAGTGCCCGAAATAGCATTCAACCTAAGAAGTTAAATGAAAGCAGAGTGCTTCTTAACAGAAGTCAATCTTCAAAATAGATAGATGGGTCTCTTCTATCCCACCTATCCTTCTTCCCAGTGTGCAAGAGAACTAGCAAGTTTATCTCCTCTTGTTAAAACTGGGACAAATCAGTTACATAGCCAGCATGGAATATAAGAGTTACTGTGTGCTGCTTTTTACATGTAGAGGAACCTTCCTGCTTGCAGGAGCAGTTGTGAACTGCCATTTTGTTTGGTTTCTGAGGCAGGATGTTACAGAACGAGTCACTGTTCTCTCTCATTGAGATAATGGGCCAGAATCTCAGCTGGTGTACATCTCTACAGATCAATTGACTTTTCTAGTTCACAGTCTAGGTTCATCCAAAACTTCATACAAATCACACTTAGCACTTATACACCCAAAACATCTATTGAAATGGAAGATCAAGGAATACATGATTGGATCCATAATACACTACTGCAGCAACTACCGAAATGAGAGGTTTTCTATTCATAGATCCAATCTGTAGTCATTCTAGTTACAAAACTCCCATTGAAGCTTATGGTCTTGAGCCCAGACTCAGCACAGCTCTTAACCCCTGTTAAAATCACCAGTAGGAACTTAAGGCTCTCCTTAAGTGTTCTGCTGAATCTGGGTCTTTGAGTCTAGGCTCACATTGAAGATCATATTCTTAGGGCGTAACCTAATGCTCATTGAAGTCAATGGAAAAATTCCCCATTAACTTTAATTGGCATCATACCAGGCCCTGAAAAAAAAAAAAAGGATCAATTTGTAGTAATGTGATAGAGAACTTCTGTCTATGCAAGCCCGAAATAAAAAGTTTAATTGCAATATACTATTAATGCAAATTTAGTTTGCCATCAAGTTTAGACCTGTACAAATGGATCAAGTCACTAGCAAGACTAAATATTGTAACAAATGTTAAGATACCTTTAAATTCATATATATATGAATATGAATATGAATTCACATATATAGTTTTGGTTTAAAAAAAAATAAGAGGTCTAAAGTACTCTATTATATAGCTCAAAAAGTTATATGGCTCTAGGTGACTCATTCTTCAAATCTAAGAGGCTAAGAACGAGTGAGATATTTGCTTTTTTAGCTACAGGTGAAGCTTCCATAATAATTGACACTCTCCACATGTTCTCTGCTTCCAAGTGAATTACTCCAAAAAGAAAAGGCTGGTGGCATTAATATTAAACACCTACCTTGGGAGAAGGGGAGATTTTTTTCCCCAGAAACAAACAGCCCCAGAAAAATCTAGATTAAAATCACCTAATGTAAAAATGTTTCTCTACATTTAGTGAAGGAAAGTACACATTGACCTTTTTGTACCAATTATCATTCTGATTTAATGCTGTGTCCATAAAAAGACTAAATGTCAATCGTAGAAAACCAACATCTGACGTGAATTCCAGTGCACTGTGCAAAGCAAGGACTACTTTTTGCAGCTGCAGTGTTGATGTAACATATAAAATAGAGCTGGTCAGGATTTTAGGCAAAACATTTAAAAAAAAAAATCAGAAAAATCCAGTGCAAGCAAACAGAAACTTTTCATTGAAAGGATAGTTTCAACAACACCTTAATCGGAGGTTCTCGGGTTCAGGATGGAATTTCTGGTTAAAAGCAGAGACCCTCTCCTGAGAGAACAGCCTAAAACCCAGTGGTTAGGGCACTCACCAGGGATGTGGGAAATGGAGTAGTGACTTGAATCTAAGTAATATGATGAATATCTTAGAGACACCGGATGTACGAAGTGACTAATCAATTATTTAACCATGGGGATCATTTGGGGATTATTGAAGTACCAGCTGTAAATTAGACCATCTTTCATGTCACCACAACAGTTCTGTAAAATGTTTTTTTTCCCATGTCTGATAGAGTACAAGTAACAATTCTAGCTTCTTCATGGTGGTTAATTTTTAGTGATCCAGTTTTTTAGAAATGTTTACCAATGAAAACAAAGCATCATTTCACAAAGGAAAATACCACCCCCCAAAAAAGCATCAAGTCAGCATAGTCCTAGGAGACAATGTCCACATCATATACCCACTCTCCACTATAGATACCATATTTGACAGTGTTAGTAGAGAAGTAAAGGTTTTAATGTGTATGGAGACAGAATTACACCCTTACCAACAGATGGGTTCTAGCTAAAGGAGGAGGCACATTGGTGTTATCATATCAGTTATCTTGCATCAGGATGTACAAGCCTCTGCGTATTCAGAGAACACATTTTACATCAGTTGCCACCAATACTGTTTCTTTTAATATTGCTCCCCCATAAATTCCAGAGAGGCACCTTACAGACAGTAAAATATTTGACTTATCCTTGACTAGATATTGGATTCCCCATATTAGAAGATTCTAGAACTGCCAGGCCTATCTATGTAGATATATAGACACCAATTTAGGAAAGCACTTAAACCATTGTTCCTATTCAGACAGCCCTTAAAAACATACTGAAGTCCTATTGATTTTAGTGGTCATTAAGCATATGCTGAAGTGTTTTCCTATATAGATGTCCTAGTGAAGTGGATATTTTAAGCAGAATTTCATTGTGCTATTTACTTACTTACGCACACACAGAGACCTCCCAACCACCCCTACAAGATGTTGCAGGGGAGAATCTACATGGTGTAAAAAAAAGATACTCATGTAGCTATTCCCATGAAACAGTGAAAAGAGTGTGCAGAGAAGAAAATAAGACAGTAAATGATGAACAGAAGAGAGAAAGCTCTCTATAGTGTATAATGTGAAACCATTTAAGAAAGCTCCATCTTTGACTCATAGGAGATCTATTCTCCTCCTTGCCTCCCTTCTTCTGGGCAAAGTTCTGCAACAACATTTTTCAAAACAAAACCACAGAACTTTGTCATTTAGACTACTTTTCAACTTTCTTCAACACATCTATCAAGTTTCAAAGAGGATTCTGCCACTCTCAGAGTTCTTAAAACGTCTTCAAACACTCAGGGAAAGTGTTGACAAAATTATGAATAATGTTCAGTTGAATTATGTACGTCACAAAAAATAAGTTCACCCACAAACACACACTTCCCCAGAGAGAATGTTGCAGCGATGCAAGCTTCAATATTACAGGCCTCAAGGACAGCTGTTTTGCTAGCATATGACAAATATGATCATGTTACCCTGCATGAGTAAAATAAAGCCTTTACAGTTTACCACCCATCCGCATCTTTATAAAAAGGACTAAATATTTTAATTGCAGCCAGTTCAGATTGACTGAGAAGCTTGTAATTTTATTCACATAGGTAAAGTACGAATTTTGCATCAGTAATGTCTGATCTGGTGCGCGTAAATTTGAAAACATTCTGATAATAAAAATTGCCAACTAGCTTAAATTTCAGAGTGAAAAATTATGTCAACTGAACATTAAACTTTTTAGTTTCAACATTGCTGAAACTTTTTTTCAAAGTGTTTTTGGGGGGGGGGGGAGGAGGGCAGGGTGTCAGGAAAATAGTTGAAACTACCTTTCCCTGTGAAAAAAGTTTGATTTTAATGAATCAGCATAATGAATGTTTGCCAAAAACATCTAGTCTAAAAAAATCTTATAGATTCCAAAGCCAGAAGGGCCCATTGTGATCATCTAGTCTGTCCTCATATATAACACAGGACATAGAACTTCCCCAAAGTAATTCCTAGAACACATCTTTTAGAAAATTGTCAGTGATGGAGAATCCACCATAACCTTTGGTTAATTACTCCCACGGTTAATTACCCTGACCATTAAAAATGTATGCCTTATTTGAAGTCTTGATCAGCTTTATCCCAAGAAGCTGTGTTTACAAAACAGACACAAACATACAAGGCTTGTCTTAGGTCACTGCAGCTCTAGCCTGGTTTCTGGAGGATTCTAGAATATAGAACACAGTGACAACCACTAGAGGACTGTCAAAGAATTTAAGAGATACAATCCTATTCCTATACACTATGACCCTATTCATACACAAGCCAGATTTAATGATGTTTAGTTATTAAAATATTTATGTTTTTCTACAGACCTCATCACCATAGTAACGGAGGACCTCATAAATTAGTTTAATCTCACGACACACAACACTCTTGTGAAGTATCATTTACATTTTACAGAGGAGGAGTGGAGGGAGAGAGAAGTTAAATGGTACAGCTGAAAATAAGCCCCGGTGTTCTAAATTCCAAGTCCCAAATCCCAGTCCCATAGCCATCCTTCAATCCCTGCTTGGCACTAGCTTCCTCTACCCCTAGCTGGCCATAAAGTATCACAGGGCCTGATCCTCAATAGCGTGGAACAACCCCAAGTCCCATTGACCTAGATGGAAGTAGTAGCCATTTGGCACAGAATGAGAACAATAAGAAGGCAGAGTTTGTCTCATGCCTTCAAGAATGGAATATGTGACAAAAGGAAAATATTTTGTTTGGTCTGGTCTTGTGGACAAGTTTAAATGATACTGAGTGATCAGTCTCATAAGTACTGAACTAAGTCTGCTAAAGAAACTGTGTATGCAGTCACACTAAAAACTTGTATTGGTGCTGAGCTGCATGGCATAGTCACATAGAGATTGTTTATACTTATGGTCCAGTAGAAATGGCTGGAGTCAGGGCCGGCTCTAGGCACCAGCAAAACAAGCTGGTGCTTGGGGCGGCACATTTTTAGGGGCGGCATGGCCGGCGCCAGAATGCCGCCCCTAAAAATGCGCCCCCGCCGCCCTAGCTCACCTCCACTGCTGCTGGCGCGCGAAACAGCTGTTTCGCGCGCCGCGGCCGCTAGGGGTCTCCCCCTCCCTCCCAGGCTCTCAAACCTGGGAGGGAGGGGGAGACTCCGAATGGCCGCGGCGCGGGCGCCGCTTCTCCCCCTCCCTCTTAGGCTTGAGAGCCTGGGGGAGGAGGCAGGGCTGGGGATTTGGGAAAGGGGCGGAGTTGAGGCGGGGCCGGGGGGGTAATTAAAAAACGGGGCGGGGGGGCGGCCAAAATTGTTTTTGCTTTGGGCGGCATAAATGCTAGAGCCGGCCCTGGCTGGAGTGCTGAGCTGCTCTTAGAAATTTCCTATGCAGAACTCCAATTGTAATGCGTGTCTCCTGAAATGAGGGATTTACTAAAGGTTCACTAGAAGAAAAACAAAACCTATGAATGCTGCTAAGCCTTACTGGCTAAGACTTATTGTCCTTTTGAAGTCCTACTATTGTAGATTCTTCACAATTACCTCAACTCTGGAAACTAAAATGTGTCAGACAAGCAACCACTACAATTAATTGAAAGTACATGGGAATACATCATTTTAGTCCATCATTTCTTTGCAGAAGTTACTTTAAAATAAGCACAACCCAAAGCATTTAAACATTTCCAAAAATATATTACTGTGAAAGCAATTCGCTTAGCAACAAGAAAGCAATCTGAAATGAGCAAAGTCCCACACAGCAAAGCAAGCACCAATTCACACCTGTAAACAGGATTACAGATAACACCAAGTGTGTCATTCACAAGGATATAATGTTCCATTTATCTACTCTATAGGGTCAGTGAAATCCACTGCATGGAATCAGGCCTTTGGCAATTATTACAACTGGAGGTCGGTGCACCAAGTGGTTGTGATCTCCAATGTTTGTCCCATTTATCAAACAGACAATCATCTCCATAATGAATATAGTTTCCTTTGATTTCAGGGTGTTTAAGTGTAAATTGTGTGGAGAATGAAGATTAGTGACCAAGGAGTATGAAAGAATTCACTCAGTGAGAAGTCAGGGAAAACCTGATCAGACTGCTTTTGCATAAGTAGCTGCACACACACACAAAAATTCTGATTACAAAGTGCTTCTGTTCCACTGCTAAGCAGGTCAACTTTGGAGAAAGAAGTAAGCAATATTGGACCAATCTGTTTCCATCAGAAAAAAAAATCTGAAAAATTGTTAAGGATGACCCTTTCATATCTATTTACAAGCTCACTTTACCAGCACAGCTGTTTGTTTTGATAAGTGTCATCTATTCAACTATCAGAGGGGTAGCCGTGTTGGTCTGGATCTGTAAAAAGCGTCACCCATGAAAGTTTATGCTCCAATATGTCCGTTAGCTGAATAGATGACACAGAGTCCTGTGGCACCTTATAGACTGTTTGTTTTGATAAGTGTCATCTATTCAACCTGTTGAAACTAGGCTGACTTGGAGAATGGAAACCACTTGTCCTGTGTGATAATAAATGGCATCAGGCATGTGTGTCAGTCAGTTTGGGACCTGAATAGACAGAGCAAATGATCTAGTTTCAGAGAATGTCCAGTAGCCTCAACATTTGTCTTTGCATTAATTACAGTCATGTCTTTTCTCTGTACTGTGGAAACACTAACCAAGGCAGTTATCTTAACCAGCTCCAAAGGTGATTGTCCTGCCTTCCATTACATCACTACTATAAAGCTAGATCATGCCTTATAGCCCAGAGTAAGGGAAATGAGGATAACGGGTAAGGGAATATTTAATTTAAGTATCATGAAACATTAGGTTCTGAACAGTTCCCCAAAGGACACGGTAGAACCTCATTACATCTGACATTCAGTAATACAACATACTTCTGTAGCATTTTCCATCCATGAGCCTCAAAGTGCTTTACAAACACTGTTAAAGTAAAGTGCTCAACATCCTTATGATGCAGGGAAGGACTATTATCCCCATTTTAATGAATAAGATATTGAGGCATACGGAGGGTAATTAACCCTGATCTCCTGACTCCTGGAAGCATGCTTTAACCATGGAATTATAGTTTTTCAATTAAAAACAAAAATCTCAGAAATTTCATAGTTATTGTTCTGGTGAAAACCATAATAGCGACAGCATAAATGCATTAAGGCATATATTTGTCAACATAGACAGTAATACAAAATACACTATACCAAAAGAATGCGTTACAGCTGTTGTGGGAGCCATAAATTTTTATATCATGATTTGGGTGTTTCCGTTTTTTTGTTTATTTGCTTTGAATGGATTGGTGTCTGCTAATGCTACAGCCATTAACTGCCTCTGTGTCAGCATTTCCATTCAGGAGTTTAAACCTTTGCTCTTAGCTGAAACTTGGCAAACTAGATCTTAGCATTCAATTTTTAGGAAGTAATGGCAATATAGGACAAAAATAGTTTAGTGACTGTGAAAGTCTGTAAGCACTCTTATTACACACAAATAGCTTGACGTCTAAGGTGAGTTTTCCTCTGGCTAATAGCAAGAGTGGACAGGGAGAGTCTGGGATTTAAAAAAAAAAATGAAACAAAGCAGGCAAGTTATCAGAATCTGAAATATCAACAAGTATCTATTTGCAGCAACTCCTTAACATTGTAAATGTACGATTATTTAACACAATCATCTGAGACTCTGCATTCTATAGTGGTCAGGAAACTAGATTGGGACTCTAGAGATCTGGAGTCTATTCCTGGCTCCACTATTGACCTACTCTGTGACCTTGGACCAGTCATTTGATCTCTGTTTTGCTTCCCATCCTTTTACTGTCTGTGTATTTAGATAGTAACAGATGTCCTTGCTCTGAAGAATTTGCAGTGTTTGCACGGTGTCTAGCACAATGAGTCTCGCAAGGTGCTACTACAGTAATAAAATTTTAAAATTGAATGTTGCAAAATCTTACAATCCCATACTAACTCCAACCCTGTTAGAATTATGACAAGTCTGCATCTGAAGTCGGTGGCTTTCTAGCCTGCTTTAGTAACAGTCAAACCACTGGAAATGGCATAAAACTCATCCCATCCTATGACGGTTTGGGCAAAAAAATAACTACAAAACCCAAAACAAATTCCAGATGAACTCTTTTCTCCCCAGGTTGGGCTGTTACTGGGGTCCCTTCCCTAGTACTACTTATTCCCAGAACCTAGTTTTCCTTCTCCTCAGCAAGCCACTCCTACCTCACAACTCCACCCTATTTTTAACAGAACTATTGCAACAGTGAGTCAGCATGATGCAGGCTCCACTGGCACACAACACCTGGTTAAAGGCTGGGTCCACAATAGCACTTGCTCTCTTTTACACTGCATGATATGCCAGATTCAGAAGCTGAGGTTTAACATACCATAGCTCTGAAGAGACATGTGTAACTTATGCCACTCATGTAGTACAAGGAGAAACCTGCATTTGCACCGTCTTTGGTGTACAGTGGCATACCAAGTAATAGACTGAGTCACAATCCATTGTCCATATAGCACTGGTTATATACACCCATGTGCCACAAACTAAATTCCAATGTGAAGCTATTTGACAACAGCAAACTTAATGTGACTAACATCAGATATTCATGAGTTTAGCACCCATATTTAGGGCCAAAGGAACTTAACTCCTGTTTATGGATCTAAATGAGGGCCAGATTTTCAGAAGTGCTTGATGCATTAAATTTGAGTGCTTTCTGCTCACTTATTTTGATGACTAAAACAAAGCTGAGCTCTTTAGAAAATCTGGCCCCTCATCTCTAAAAATGACATATTTGTAAAATCTACTAACAAAAGATTTATTCTACCTCGACAGTCTATTTTGTTTTAATACAAAGAGCTATGTTAGCATAGTAAGACTTGCTGTCTTAATTGAACAATACTTTTATTGGTTGTTATTATAATGTAGTTGCTGTTTTGGCCACACCAGATGTACCACTGGCTTCTTGTTGTGACTCAGTACTGTTGCCCCCTTTGACACAAGAGGCTAGCCAAATTTCAGGGTCCTGGCGATGTTTCAGTTGGAAGTAGAAATTGATGAAGTCTGGTATTTTCTTTGACCCAATCTTGTTTATTTAGAAGGAACGTGCCAAGTCCTGCTTCTCCAAATGCAGGAGGAACTGAGAACAAAAAGAAGTTTCTTAGCTTACAGCTTCAAGCTTTAGCCAGCAGCAGATCCAAAAGCTCTCTCTAGCTTTTTCCAGGCTCACACTGTGCTCACAGGCTATTGCTTAGCTTTCTTGTCTTTTCCTGTGCCTCTCTCTGTTCTGAGTCTGGCGCATGCGCACGCACATACACACGGTTCTAGTTTCTGCCCAGATTCTATTAGGCCTTGTTTTAATGTGGCCCCTGAAACATTTCTTACAACTAATGTAAGTGAAGGGTGCATTCACACATCAGTTTGAATGAAGTTAACTCAATCCATTATGAACTAGGTGAAATCTTGTAACAGTAGTTTACACATCCCTAAAATAAAATTAAAAACAGACCAGCATTAAATTACAAAACTTCCCTGTCTCCTGAACCTTATTATTTACCTCAATTCCAGGACTTTCCTACCTACCTGCATCCACTATGACAAAAGCACTCATCCTAACCAGTTCCCCTGCCTTTGATAATGCATTGTTTGACGACTGGATGCCAACAGCTCTTATCAGGCAATTTTGCTACTAACGTTCTGAGAGGGTGAGGTTCATACATGCACAGAGACCAACCCAAGTTCTATGCATGATTTACGTCCCAGTTAAGCCTCCTAAATGGGACTTAAGTGATACATAGAAGTGGACTTGGACTGCCCTCTGTAAAAATGTTAAAAGACAAGAACCCTGCTGGAGAGAATGGAAGATTAGGAAGAAAATTTGGTGATTTGCATTTGTTTCAGACCAGATGACCCATCACAACTCAATGAGCTGATCTTTGGATGCCTTACATACATTTTTTTCTGATTGGACAGATGAGTTAGGAAACAATATTTGTAGCTGTACTACAAGGACAGATATACAATCAAACATGTCAAACTTTTATATCTCTAGTCATTCCATATTATTTATTAAACTATATTTTATTTGTGGAGCCCTTCAATTAATTTGCTCTAGGTTGAATCTGAGTGGTCAGTACCAAGGAGAAATCACTAGCTATTATTTTTGAATCTCATCAGATCTGGTCTAGTTAATTTCCAAATGTATTTTACTTATTGACAAAAGAAACGGACATTCTACACAGTTTCAGTGAGATTGCTTTGTCATCATTTGATTAATTCTCTTTCCCCTCCCCCTTCTTTTGCCTACATTGTAATGAAATGCATTAGACCATTAAAACTGTCATTGTCTTCATAACAAACAGAAAAAGAGACCATTTATCTTTACAGTCAGCAGTTGGCAATACCCCAAAATACAGGAGGAGTTGGTTTTTTTACATGGGAGCAAGCACAAAATAGGCACTGGTTACACAAATTAACAGCTTCCTTTAGAATCTGAATAGGTATTTCATGTGTTAAACATTTTCCAAAATCCAGGTCCCGCCCACCTCATCTCTGAGTCCAGATTAGAGCTGGTTGGAGTTATCAGTCAAGATTATTTTTCAGTGGAAAATGCAGATTCTGCAAAATCCAAGTTTTCCCCACAAGAAAATTTCAGTTTTGCCAGTATTTTGATTCTGCTGGGAAAATTGAAACAATATATTTCATTTTGGATCAGTTTGACCTGAAACAAAACACTTCGGTTTGGTGAACTGAAAGTAGGCATTGTCTTTTGTGTCAGTTCAATATTAACATCCACCTCAATTGCTGAAGTGCCTCATGATTCAGGTAAAAAGCCACAGAGTCCTGTGGCACCTTTAAAACTAACAGATGTATTGGAGCATAAGCTTTCCTGGGTGAATACGTTTCATGGTATTCACCCACGAAAGCTTATGCTCCAATACATCTGTTAGTTTTAAAGGTGCCACAGGACTCTGTGGCTTTTTACAGATCCAGACTAACACGGCTAGCCCTCTGATACATGATTCAGGTGTTTCACATCCCAGTCTTTCCCATGGTCTGGCTTCCTTGGCCAGACCACATCTCCCATAATGCACCTTGGTTTCTCCTCCCACTAAGCTGTGTAGTGCATTATGGAAGTCTCATGTCTGTGGCGCATCAAGAAAGCTTTTGTCCAGCCAAAATGCAAGGCCCATCAGGAAGAATGAAAGCATGAGGCATGCAAAGTACAACTCCAGTGAGGCAATACAACATTTTAGGCACATGCAGTTTAATTCTGAACTGACTCTAAACATTTTTATTTGATTTAACACAGCAAAACCAAGCATTTTTAATTCAGGGATGTCAAAAATGAAGTGTTTTGCAATTTTTCATAACTTTTCATGAAGTGAAAAATTTGGATTTTTAAACTTTTCAGAATGAAAACAAGTGTTCCTATATTTGAATTTCCATGCTGAAGGATGGAAATTGTAACTTCCACTCAGCTCTGGTTTTATCTGTAAAAAAAATACTTCACTGCCAACCATGTGTGATTAGTTTCCAATACAGGGCCACATTCCAATCTGCAGTTATATTTCCTGTGTAGAGGGCAGAGAATGTTACAAGATTTGATTCACAGATTCTTATTCATTGTTCTGGCTGCAGGTAAATTTGCATTGTACCTCAAACAATGGCAGAAGGCTTATACTGAAAGGCAGTTTAAGTGTTAGTAGACTTTTCACTAAACTCAGTGTGATAATATTTAATAACAGTTATGCTGTTTTGGCCACCAGGGATCTTGCAGTGTTTAGAGTTTATTAGTTACTAATCATTATTTATATCACTATAGTGCCTGGGGGGGCTAATTATGGACCAGAATGCCATTGTGCTAGGTACTGTACAAACACAGAACAAAAAGATAGTCCCAGCCCATAGAGATCTGAAAAGGGAATGAGTTCCCAGTAGAGCTGATTGAAAAATTGAAGTTTCCACCAGAAAATTTAGGTTTTATTTGTTTGGGTTTTTTTGGCGGGGGGGTGGGATGGAGTTTAAAAAAAAAAAAAAAAGTTTTTTTGGCAAATTGGCCAGAATTTGTTTTTGCTGTCAAATATATATATATATATATATAATATATAGTTTAAGGTTTTTTTTTAAATAGGAACTTTTATACAAAAACATTAACGTTTTTCAACTGCCCCCCCCCCCCCCCCAAAAAAAAAAAAACCATCCCCACCCACTCACCTCCCAACCTATTCTACTTTCCTTTCACAGACTGAGAAGGAAACCAACCTATTGTATAACGTGTTGCTACTCTTCCTAACAGAGGCCAGTTTAAGCAAGACTGTGGTCCCATATATTGTGATGTCTGAAAGTACTGCAGATTATAGGGTTCCCACTCCCACATGTGGATGTTTGAAATCAGAATCCGAATCACAACCTTCCAAACAGCTGCATGTTGAGATTTAGCCTTGCATTTAGATAGATCCAACTTCAAATCTAAGCCTACAATGAGCAGGAGGGGGCTGAAGCATATGGTATTCTGCCTAGTTCTTGGTCAGTATAGCAGTCTTTATGGAATTGTTACCGCCGGCAACAGAGTTTTCAACTCCAAACCCTGTCCTGCCTCTTAATTTCATTAAAGGATTATTTTATCAAGCCTAAATTTGATAGAGAAGAATGATGGCCTCTTCAACTGTGCTTAATATGAAGTCAACTCATCTGAGGACTGGGTTCAAGAAATGAAGCATTTTCTTGCTACTGATATTACACAAATCTAAATTACAACATTCTGTAATAATCAGGGAACAAACAAATGAATCACAGATTAGCAGACCTGGATTACTTACTTTTCCAAATTCACAGGAATGTAACAAAGTTTGGGACAGAGACCTCATCTGGAATACGATGCAATTCAGCACTCCATTTTAGGAGTGACATAGTAAGGATTGAAAAGGTGCAGTAGAGGGCAAGTCGAGTAATTTGGCATTTTAGAGAGTTCTGAGAAAGTCTAGTCAGACTTGACCCATGCAGCACAAAACAAAAATGAGACGTATTTCCATTAATTATATGATTTCTTGAAGTTCAAGGAACAGATTGATGTCAAGCTTCCAATTGAAGAGGTTATAGATTGATGTGAAGAAGGAAACTTTTTTAAAGAATCAGATGAAACTTTTTCTTTATCAAAAGGCAATTGACACATGGAATAAATGGCTGGATGCAAGATTAGGGAACTATTGAGTTGCTTCTAGATACAGAGTTGTGGTACAGCTATAGGGTTTGTTAGGTAGAGATACACAAAAGTAGATCATAGAGGACAACTTTTTCAAGGGTGACCTCTGTCAGTCCCTAGGAACATTGCCCCTGCTTAGGCCTCTTTTCCAGCCCTCCCCTTTACCTCCCAAGTGCATCTCTTTCTAGTAGCAGGCCCACTTCTCCTTGGGATGGGACCCCACAACCCAACCACTTCCTGACTGGGTCTCCAGATTGCACCGCTCAGTAGTCAATTGTGATGCCTAGAAGGCCCAACGGGCACCTGCAAGAGTTTCCCTTTGGGAGCCTGTGGACAGTAAAACTAATGCAATGACAGAAGCAGATAAATCACACTTTGTTTTGAAGTATTTGCCAAAAAGGTACAAAGTGCTTAGAGAAATGGATTTAAAATATGAAGACACCTATATGCATGCTGTCTTACCCACACTTGGCATTCTCCCCAAACTCCTAAATAGACATGACTTAGCCCAGGCTTCCCCAAGTTCCCTTGGGAACCAAGCTGTAGCCTGCTTGCCACAGATCTCAGCTCTCAGTCAGGCTGTCAGCTTGCAGCCTCTGACTCTTCTCCCCTCCCTTTCTCCCAGCAGTTGTTTTTTTTTTTTTTTAATCTCATCTTCTAGGGTCTCAACCTTGACAAATAGTCCTGTCACAAGGGTTGGGGCTGAGGAGTGCCTCCTTATGTTTGTAAACCTGGCTATTGTTTGAAGGAATGCTCCTGATACGAGTCATTGTTTCGTCTTACATACCTGGTTTATTTTAACAACCTCTTTTGATCTAACTAGGCAGGGTATAAAAAATATCACACCAGCCACACAGAGGGGCATATGATATTTATGAAAAAAAATATACAAATATTGCCTACTTCTCTACAGCCTCCATTTTGGCAAGTGCAGTTTGCACCTGCAAAATGTGACTTGACTCTACCTTTTTTGCAAATGAAGTTTAGTTGTGGGCACAAATCAGATTTTTTTTGCACACCCATCTTCTTGATTTACCAACACAATTTAAAATTATGAATGTAGTACTGTACTGAGGAAAGCTATCAGACTGACCACACTGCAAAATGAAGGCATCTATTTACCAACAAGAGAGATGCAGCAAGTATGAGCAATGGTAATGCAATCTTTCAACAAGTTACCCCACCATATATCTTACCCTGTTCTGGAGTAGCCCAGCTATGCAAAGTGAGCCAATATTTATCTGCATGAGCAAACAAATCTCCTGTTTCCTGGCTGTGACTGCCAGCAGAGTGCCAATTAGTGTCATTTGGGATGATGGCTCATGTTGTGGATACCCATCCATTATATATTGGACTAAGACCACCCATTCCATTTCACATAAGATCTGAAAGAGCCTTTAGATGGGAATGATTTTAGTCACTATTACCTTGAATGAGTTTCGTCCACAAGCTATTCAAATTCCTCTTAACACAACTGGAACAATAAAATATTTCCGATGTGCCACAATAACAGGGATATTTCAAGCCAAAACAGATAAACCCAATAGGATTTACAGTTCTGAAATATACAAATCTATGAGCCTAATGACTAACTCGGAAAACACAGTGGAATACATGGCTTCAGAAACTACTTTTATAATTCAGTGGCTCACAAAGGCACAGACTGGTAGCATTTAATTGGAGCAAAGGACTCTTAAAGAAGTCACGAGCATGAGTAGCCGTTTCTAATTTTCATAGGCTCTAGAGGCCTACTGCAAAGCCAGTTTTACTTCCAATAGGCTTTGGGTCAGGCTCATTACTTCTTAAAACTATATCAACGTTCTGAGAAGGGGAAAAACACATTTACCTTATTTCAAATCTAATAAATTCGATTTTCTCATATTGTGCATTTACATGGGATTCTCCTGTCCCCTCCGCCCAACATCTCAATTTACAAAACCCAAGATGGTCTTAAAGCTAATTTTATGTAATAAATCGTTCAGTATATGGGTATATTTTTTCCTCTTGATGTTTAGGGAATTATGCACACTCAGATGAGAATACACTTGATTTTTTAAGAAATTGTATTATAAATCAATAAATACTTCTAAAGAACCTGTGCAACGTCTTTCAGACTTAAAGAAGTTTACTGGTGGAGTAACAAAAAACAAATACAAATTTTTTTAAAAACAAACTTTCATAACTCGTACTCAGGGGATACCTTCCTATCCTGCACCTGTCTATAGAGTAGTTATGCTTCCCTCAATCTTTATATTCACTAACACACAACACTTCTCTCTCACTATTCCAATGTAATGTTTATAAATTAAGATTATGACTTTATTTATTAAAAAATAATCAGGAGTTTTTCAATTAGTAGCCTCAGGAACTGAGAGATGCAACTTGTTTTGGGTATCAAGTAGATCAAGTTATCCAACTCCTATAGGGTTTCAGGGACTGTGAATGAGGTTAATTGGCCTGTTAGCTGCAGAGATCCTTCAATAGGAAACTGCACAGAAAAATACCTTTTGGAAGTACTCTGTTGCAAAGGATTTTAGAGAATATACAAATGGGAAAGTCAGATTAAAGGACAAGATTTTCAGAGCTGCCTAATGGGTTTGGAATCCAAATTCCTTAGGCAAATTTGAAAATCTCACCTTAAAAACCCACTTGGTTAATAAATTTAGTGTTAGAGAAGAGAATGATGGACTACAGGAGACTAGCAATTGGCATAGTGATATTAACAGAATAAATTATTGCATCTCTCCTTATTACACTGTTGGCATTTTTAAAAAACCACCACCCCCCTGGCTCTGTCCAGTGGCACAGCATAGGGGATAATACTAAATTATACTAAGTGACAATGTCACTGTCATTGTGGGGTTAGCAGCACAGGATATAGACCAATTATAAGAAAAATGATCTCTGCTGTAGTCTCACCTCATATTGTCGTGTCACAGGATAAGGAATAATGGGGAGATCTATAACTGTGACTGTCACTTTTCCTCAGTTAACTAGTGACACATCTAGCCAGGAAAACTGAATTTTCTTCTTGTAGGCTAAAAGAGCACTGTAGTGTGGATTAGAACAGCGAAACGTTTTCAAGTGACTTTTTAACCTTGTCATTTCTGGCCTGGCCAGGCACTCAGATTTCCAGTGTGACTGTAGGAGCAAGGCTATAATTAATTCTTTTGATCACATAGGTATATACCTATGTTAGACATACATATAGTCTTACAGAAACTGCTTTAGTCAAAAGAAAGTATGCAGTTTCATAGAAAAATGAAAAAAAAAATCAGGTGTTTATTTGGGGCCAGATTCAATCCAGCTTCTCAGCAGGGCCCCAGTTGAGCAAACCAATTGGTTTCAAGAGCAATTAGCTGTGTGTTTAAAGTTACATGTGTTTAAGGGTTCTGCTGGATTAGGACTTGGGTGCGCATTGGAGGAGGAGGGAGAAGGTTGCAAGGAATTTGCACAATTCTTCCACTCCCTCTGCAGGTCTCTTGGGGCATGCTGTGGAAGAGGGAACATATGCTACAGCTTCTTAAGGGATATAGCAGCAGATTCATTCCCCCTGTAGGTCCGGAGGCAGAAATTGCTTCATGAACATCCCTTTGAAGCAGTGCAACTCTGTGCTTAAAGTGACAGGATATGGGAAGATATTGACCTGTAGACTAAACTCCGCCCTATAATTGGCATTTGTCTTGTACCTTGACACTATCCTTTATGTGAATTGTCAGACTTCGGAGAGTGAAAGACTTAAGAACCCAAGCCCCACTGAAAATCCTACCATCTGTAGTTTCATACACATTGTATTTCAACTACAAAGAATGAAGTATCTGCTTTCTGTCTGTCTAAGGCAGGGGTGGGCAAACTACGGCCTGCGGGCCAGATCCGACCCCTCAGGGCTTTGGATCCAGCCCATGGAACTGCCCCCCGGGGCGCTGCGGGCCCCACGCCGTGCTCCAGAAATGGCCAGCACCACATCCCTGCGGCCCCAGGGCGGGGGGCGGGGGAGAGGAAGAAGGCTCCGTGCGTTGCTCTTGCCTGCAGGCATTACCCCCCTCAGCTCCCATTGGCTATGAACAGGGAACCGCGACCAATGGGAGCTTCGGAGGAGGTACCTGGAGGCGCACCAAGGACAGCACACACTGAGCCCTCCGCCCCCCACCCCCAGGCGCTGCAGCGCTTCCTGGAGCGGAGCGGGGCCGGGGACAGGGCAGGCAGGCGGGCAGGGAGCCTGCCCTGGCCTCGGTGTGTGCCATTGCCACCAAGGAGCCCGAAGCCCTCCTGCCCCCCGCCCCGCAACTCCCTGCCCTAAGCCCCCCCCCGCCTGCACCTCTCACCCCTTCTGCACCCCAACTCCCTGCCCTGAACCCCCTGCTGCACCCTGCACCCCAACCCCCTGCCCTGAGCCCCCTGCCTCACCCCACATGCACCCCAACCCCCTTCCCTGAGCCCCCTCATACACCCTGCACCCTTCCTCTGCCCCAATCCCTTGCCCTGAGTCCCTTCCTGCACACCGCACCCCCTCCCACACCCCGCACTCCCTCCTGCACCCCAACCCCCTGCCCTGGCCCAGCATACAATTTCCGCACCCAGATGTGGCCCTCGGCCCAAAAGGTTTGCCCTGTTCTAAGGCCTATATGAAAGTTCATTTCTCCTGGTAGTTAAAATAATGACCAACATCCTTACTCAAATTTCTGCATGTTGAGTGACTTTACAGATATAAGTAAATGAAAATACAAAGATGAGTTTTCCAGTGGTAAATTTACTGAACTAATTAAAGCTATAAACAAATGAATCATTTCAGGGATTTTTTTTAAGAAGACTATATAAAATCTTCACGCAGCATAAACCTTCCCATTAAGGGAAGATTACCTCCAAATCTGGTATTTCTTTTAAGTCCAATAAATCCATACGCACAGCAAGTGTTTGTTTTAAAAGGTACTTCACTTTCTTTTTTAAGGATCCCAAACAAAGCCACAGAGTCAAAGACTTTAAGGTCAGAAGGGACCACCATGATCATCCAGTCCGACCTCCTGCACAATGCAGGCCACAGAACCCCACCCACCCACTCCTGCAATAAACCCTTAACCTATGTCTGATCTATTGAAGTCCTCAAATCATGGTTTAAAGACTTCAGGGTGCAGAAAATCCTCCAGCAGGTGACTCGTGCCCCACGCTGCAGAGGAAGGCGAAAAACCCCCAGGGCCTCTGCCAATCTGCCATGGAGGAAAATTCCTTCCCGACCCCAAATATGGTGATCAGCTAAACCCTGAGCATGTGGGCAAGACTCACCAGCCAGACACCCAGGAAAGAATTTTCTGTAGTAATTCTGATCCCATCTAACATCCCATCACAGGCCATTGGGCATATTTACCATTAATAGTCAAAGATCATTTAATTTGAGGCACTTGCTCAAATTAAGAAACAAAGAAAGCCCAGTTTCTGATTTCCTTGCTCATGTTGTATAGCACCTTACTCTAAGTAGTTCTATTGGCTTCCATTGGACTACTCCTGGAGCTAGGTACCAGCCATCATGAAGAAGAGTAACAGAATCAGGCTCTAAACAAAGAGTGAGGGACCTGGAGCTGAAGAATTGGTGGAAGGCAAGAGACAAGACAAGAAATTAATGAATAGAGGCTACATTCATCCCTAGTATAACTCAGTTACCATGACATTACATAATGGATGAATTTGGGTCCTTGCATGTTAGAAGTGGAACTGGTCAGAACATTTACATTGAAATGCAATTTTATTAAAAAAGGAAAATGCAGAAAGTCCTTTCCTCCCCCACCCCATTATGTTTTCTGAACAGTCCTTTTTGGGGAAAAAAAACAAAAAAAACCTATGTACACCAAATCTAGAAATAAAAACAAAACATGATCCTGCAATTGTTCCATGCATGCAGACTACTGGCACCCACATCTGAAGTCATTGGGGCTCTCCACAAAGGCACAGGGATCTGCCTGTACAGAACAATTTGTGAGTTCAGAACTCTGAAATTCTGTAGGCTATGCCAGACAGAAACATTTGTAGAACTGTGCACTGCTGATCTTGGAACCAGGTGATTTCAGTGAAACTCAGATCTTCAGATTCAGAAGAATATAAAATAACTTACTGAGACAGTGAATACATTATAAATGTTTCCAGTATTCATAAGTAACAGAAACCAAAAGCTGGAGTGTTCCTAACTCTATGATAAAGACATTTGGATTTAAAAATGAGGATTGATTTAGGAGAAGTAGATGAAATAGGGTAATCAATGAAGACCCGTCTTCAGAATGGAACAGCAGGACAGTTTATCACACTACTAATACTTACATTTTTGGGCTAAATTGAAGTATTGATTTTAAAGATGCTTGCTATTGTCCCTTGAATTGCCTTTTAAGTCTAGTAGCTATATATTCATAACTGGCTACACTTTTATTATTATACTTCTTTGAAGGCATAGGACAGGTGGTAGTGTTAAGCACATCAGTGATGGAGATGGGAAATATCTGTCTCATTTTCAGGCTTTTCAAATGTCAACCAGTCTAGTCACCCTAAGTCAGACTATTCCTATCCACAGGCTCTAAGTGGATGAGAAATCATGCGAAAATAAATACAAATGATACCCTTCTAATAAACACAGACTAAATCTTTCAAGGCTTTCCATTCGAGTGATGCATATCGATTTTCCATTCCCTTTTGAACATTTCCCAGAACTTTGAATTTACTTGCAGCCTTCATCTTATAATACCTTGCTGTGGTAAAAGTTGCATTATCAGGGAATATTTCAGTGAGACTTGCTATATGTCAGTCTAACCAATGAGTACCCAGGCTATATGAGTCTCAGTTTAAGTTTAAACAACTACTAAAAGTCTGGAGAAAAGTGTGATGGAACTTTAATGTGCTTTATCACAGATGTCACCAATACCATCTTCATGCTTTTGTGGCATCTCTTTTCTCACAGAGAAGTTTGTGTTGCCCATAATGTTATTAATTACTTCTAATATTACTTATCATTTCTCCCTTAGCTGGTGAAATAGCTTTACAACTTTTCCCAATTAGTTCCTGACAGTCCTATTGACTTCTTCCTGCACTCTCTACATTGCATTGCTCTATTGCTCTTGGACTTATATGTGCGTAACTCCCATCAACCTTAATAGGTGGCTTGTGTGAATGATTGCAGGATCAGGTAAAGCAAGTTTAAATGACACCAAACCCATTGCAAGAAGATTGGCTGAGGAGCTTGTTTTCAAAACTAAATCACAGTAGCACCTCAGGAATATGGCTGCCATGGGAGGTCATGGCTGCGGAAAGAGGACTAGTGTCTTCAGTAGCTTGGGACAGCCTTATGCAATCTTTGAAAACTTGGACCTAAAATTTGAAATTGACTTGGTATTCAGTGGAAAACTTGTACAGTGAGTGGAACACGGGGTGATGTGTACTCAATGGCTTATGTTACTAAGTGGCAACATTGCTTCTCCATTCTGTAATAGTGGGAGTTTCCCTCCCCCACCTATGTTCAGTATAATTTTTTGTACAATGCCTTGTGATAATCAAGAAATTGATACGATGGTCTGGGACATTTCCATACAGGTGTTGGTGGAAGAGGGTATTTTTAGCATTCATAGCTATATGGGCATCTAGGAAGTTCAGAAGTTGTGAAGCTTATTGAGGATGCTAGGACAGAAACAGCATGAAGCTTTTGGGATGATGACTTCCGCAAGGTTCTTCCCCCTCCCCATCATCATCTCTAAGTGCTCTTTTACATGGACTGATATAATGGTGCTGCTTGTAGTTGGTGTAACAGGAGACATAGCCAGGTGTTATCTGACTATTGCTGAAATAGAGTGCATGTTGTCTCAGTTTTCCACTGTGGCTTCACATGTTTAATAGGATGGAGTAAGAAGGTTTTTTTGTGAAATGAAACTCCACACATGAGGAACAAACAGAGAAGTATACTTCTAAACAAACAAACTACTCCCTACTGCTAACAGGCTAAGATCCAGAGCTTGACTTTTTCCCTCCCCAACAGAACTTTATAAAGCCTTTGATCTTATTGACCTGGTTGTTGAAAACATACATACAGTGGGACTTCAAAAGAAATCCATAACAAATGGGATATGTTTTTGTACCATTAGCAAGTACACTTCAAACACAAGCAACCAAATAGTTGCAAGAACTGCACATCAATAGATTTGTTCACTGTAAAATGTCAATTACTTACCAGAGCCCAACAATTTGGAAGACAATCAAATCCTCCCCTTAACCCTTTGTCCCCCAAAGATGAACAGTGTATGTTGAACTATCTATAAAGGCAGATTGTGTCAGACAACATGATATAATGGTGTATTTTGCTAACTCCTTCCTCCTGGACACCTCAATGCACTTTAGATATTAATTAAGCTAATAACCTACATCACAGGTGTTAGTGAAGTATTAGACACAGAATAATTGACATCCCAGTTCACACCAGTTGCCCTTCTTGACTTCTATCTAATCTCTTACCCTGGCTAGTAGCCATGGACCACATGTTTAGGAGAAAGACTCAAGGAACCCCACAATGTACAATTACCTAACATGTCAATGACAGTTATTGTTTATTTTATCCCAATAAATACAAGGGTGCATATCCCTTAGGTTTTTTTTAAATATTTTATGTAACTGTGAAGATTCTCATTATTGAAGTAAGTGTCTAGTCCTGATATTACTGAGTTCTCGGTCTCGAAGATATCTTCTTGACAATAGCCGAAGCACTGAAATTAAGAAACTTGCTGGAAGACAGTCTGTAACAGAGCTGAGAATAAAAGCAGATAGAAGAGAAGAATAAAACCCAGAGCTACTGACTTCTAGTCCTGCAGCTTAGCCACTAGATCTACAGATCAGAGATTCTCAAATTGGTGGCCTATAGCAGTGGCACTCAACCTTTCCAGACTATTTTACCCCTTCAAAAGTCTGATTTGTCTTGTGTACCCCCAAGTTTCACCTCACTTAAAAACTTACAAAATCAGACATAAAAAATACAGAAGTGTCACAGTACACTATTACTGAAAAATTGCTTACTTTCTCATTTTTACCATATAATTATAAAATAAATCAATTGGAATATAAATATTGTATTTACATTTCAGTGTATAGTATACATAACAGTATAAACAAATCATTGTCTATTAAATTTTAATCTGTACTGACTTCGCTAGTGCTTTTTATGTAGCCAGTTGTAAAACTAGGCAAATACTAGATGAGTTGATGTACCCACTGGAAGACCTCTGAGTACCCCCAGGGGTACACATAGCCCTGGTTGAGAACCACAGGCCTATAGAACACTTGTTTGTGGTATATATGTAGAGCAATTCACATGGTGCTGGCTCCTCCTTGTTTCCAACTGCTCTGTGTGCTTTTGGATGGGAAAGGTAGTTAGCTCCTTCCTCCTGGACACCTCAACACACTTTAGATATTACCTGAGTGACTGGGCAACAAAATAGGATATGACAGCCAAGGTTGATAAGTGCCAATTATTGTACATTGATAAATATAATTCTCACAATACATACAAAATGATGGGGTCTAAATTAGCTACTACTCAAGAAAGATCTTGAACTGATCATGGATAACTCTCTGAAAACATCTGCTCAATGTGCAGCGGCAGTCAAAAAAGCTAACAGAATTATAGAAACCATTAGGAAATGGATAATTAATAAAAGACAGAAAATATAATGCCACTATAAAAATCCATGATACACCGACATTGCAAACTGAATATTGCAGGTCTAGTCCCACCATATAAAAAAAGATATATTAGAATTGGAAAAGGTATGGAGAAGGGCAACAAAAATTACAGATATAGATTGGCTTCCATATGAGAAGGCATTAAAAAGATTGGGAGTGTTCATCTTAGACAAGACAAATAAGAAGGATATATGTTGCAGGTCTACCATGAATGGTGCACAGACAGCGAATAGGAAAGCTTTATTTACCCCTTCACATAACACCAGGACCAGTCAATGAAATTATTAGGCAACAGATTTAAAACAAACAAAGAATTACTTCTTCACACAACATACAGTCAACCTGTGAAATTCAATGCCAGGGGATGCTGTGAAGGCCAAACGTATAACTGGGTTCAAAAAAGCATCAATAAGTTCACGGAGGATAAGTCCATCAATGGCTATTAGTCCTGATGGTCAGGGATGCAACTTCAGGACTTGGTGTCCCTAAACTTCTAACTGCCAGAAGCTGGAACTGGACAACAAGGAATGGATCACTCACTTGCCTAGTTCTGTTCATTCTCTCTGAATCATCTGGCACTGGCACTGGCCACTGTCAGAGGACAGGATACTGGGCTTGATGGACTATAGACCGGCCCATTATGGCCATTCATGTCTTTCTAAATTCCATGCTGTACTGTTTGAAGACTTACCTGTAAAAGTCTTTTAAATGGTAAACCCCCATTTCCAACTAAACAGTTATTCTAATGTACTAAATTAATTAATAAGTGGGGCTGAATGGAAACACTCCTTGGGCCGGATTTGTTTAACCTCTTAATGTTAGAAGGTCCTAGATTCATCACTGAAGTTTAGATGACATTTCCCAGAGAGATGAATTTTTAAGTCACTTAGATATAGCTTGAGCTTTACAGAATGCATTCTTACAGAAACCTTGGCCAATTCTATTCTTGCCCTAACAAATTACCATACACACCTGATGCTAAGACCTCTTTGTAAATATTGATATAGAAATGTTTTGGTTGCTACACTGTAGCATGCATCTCCACAATTCAATATAGTTTAATAAAGTAGAGAAAAAGCTGAACATATTACACCAATATCAGCACTTGCTGGCAAGGGCTTTGGGTTAACAGGAAGAACACAGACTCAGGTGATGTTAATACTGAGAGTAGAACATACCAGACTTAGCATAAAAATAGTATTATGGCACATTTTCCTCAACATTTGTATTTTTTCTAGTAAATATACTCTTCATTTGGTGCTAACTATCCATTCTGAAATGATCTAGTTGAACTAGTGAGAAATCTAGGGTAGAAAAGCGGACATGTTTTTAATCACCATTTCAATTAGATTTGTTTTTCAGTAACATTTGCTAAAAAGGGGGCTAGTCATGCAAACTTTCTCTACACTATAGCTCTCCAGTCCCAACACTAGCGCGAATAAACTAGTGACATTTTCCTCCTCCCTAGATTTTCCCCCTTATTTTGTGTAGACATTGCCCAATACAGGCTTGGATAAACCATTTAGGGTCAGACTGTGATTACCTTACAACTGCACAATGAGCTGTGCTATTGTAATCAGTGAATACTCATGGAAGAGCAAGTGGATCATGATCTGGCAACGGAATGATGCGTCACTCTGGCCCTTTCCCTCTATGTAGTGTAAACAGCTAAAGTAGTCTAAAAATAAATTTGCATATTATATTCTATATTGAAAGGCTTACTTAAGGTACAACATTTTTAGACATCTTTGGATAAATACATACATGCAAAGTATCGTTGCTATTGTTCAATCTCATACGACCTTTGACAAATGTTTCTTATATTAAAAATAGTTCAATTTCAAAAGCTGCTGCCCCATCAGAAACTCTACAAAGTATTTTGTTTGGGACATATATGATATGCACACTATTTCGCCTCCATCCTTTAATATGAACATTCACATGAAAAATAGTTCTTTGCTTCAAATAGCTCATCTGCTCCTGCTGTTTAATTCCCACCCAAAGTCATAATGCTCTTTTTGTGACATCATAATTACTTCCAAAGTAACCAATTGTGATAGCTCAAACAGGAGATTATGATTTCAAATCAGGATTAAGCAGCAGGCATCAAACTCTTAAGCAGCAAAGATCCTGTTTTCATGCAAATACACTGATTATTAAAGGAATTAAAAGAGGTACTAAAATATAATATGCGGTATAAACAGGGCTTGAAGTAGATACAGAATAGTGCCAGGGCTGGCATTGCCCATTAGACGAATTTCTTTAGTTTGTGGAAAACTTTTAGGGCTTAGTTAGCTTGTTTAAATACATTTGTAATACCCCTTAACCAATTCACTTAAGGTGGCATTTTTGCTTTAGCCAGGTCTGTGACATCTTGTGACCAAGACCAATTTAAACATTGGGTATGAAAATCTTCCAAATATTTATCCATGAAGTACCTTTGGTCCTTAATTATATTGTATCCTATCTTATGTAGGAAGTCAGGCTAGACAACTAGTTCTGAACATTTCCCATACTGTGGGCCCATGTTGTTGCAAGCAAGAGAGAGAAGTTTCAAACCTACTCTCTCATTCAACCATAGGGAATGGAGGTTGGATTTGACCTGCTAGAACCTGCATGCTGAGAATTCATGGCCTAGATTATCTTACTTGGCCCTTTGGTCTGGAAAAAAAAAATCTACTGAACCCTTTAAAGTTCTCAGAAATATATAAATACATACAAAGGTGAGCAGCTGTAGAACCTGAAAGAACCTCAACAATGGAATACTAAGGCCAGGTCTACACTAACACCCCAATTCGATCTAAGGTACGCAACTTCAGCTACGTGAATAACGTAGCTGAAGTCGACATACCTTAGTTCGAATTTACCGCGGTTCAGACGCGGTCCACACACGGCAGGCAGGCTCCCCCGTCGACTCCGCGGTACTCCTCTCGCTGAGGTGGAGTACCGCAGTCGACGGCGAGCACTTCCTGGTTCGAATTATCGCGTCCACACCAGACGCGATAAATCGAACCCGGAAGTTCGATTGCCAGCCGTCGAACTACCGCGGTAGTGTAGACAAGCCCTTAGAGTAATGGAAATATGAAGACACTCTATTCACCCATAACACTTCAGAAGAGGACAGTGGGATACAAGAAAGGTAGGATTACTTTCTCCAACTCAAGAGAATACTAAATGATTTGTTTTTATTTGTTGATTTTTACTGAGAAAATCCTCCCCTTTTGCTCTGTTATGACTGTGTGTGTGTGTGTGTCCTTCCCACACCCAAGGACTTTTTACAGCAGCATCTGTGCACAGAGAGATGATACCTGGCACCATCCTTCCAGCCAATGGAAAAATGTTCATTGATTTTAAGGGGAGCAGGATAAGGGCCATGATGCAGCGAATTCTCTTTGTTCAAAGTGAAAGGACTCATTTCATCCATACATAAAAACTGCACGAAAAAATATTTTCATAAAAATTTGGCTTTATGACAAAAGCCATACAAATTCTTGTGACTGCCTTAGCATCTTTCTAAATTTAACAGCCTTGGAAGGATGATGATTAGCTGATGTATGGGTTTTAAAAAGAGTCCTAATTTATGCACACAGTTTTCAAACTGCCAACACTGAAACGGGAAACATAAGCCTTTCACAAGTGTGATAACGACTCAAAATTAGAGCACAACACAACACTGCAGAGGATGGAGTGTGAAATTATGTGGGGCTAGTTTCTATGGAACATGTATAGTACTTCAATATAAAACTTTAGGCTCACTGATTAGCATTTCTGTTGTAATTAATTTGCTTTAATGAAAAGTGAGATACCAGCATCAGGTACATCAAGAATGGAGGACTGATTTCGATTATCATTAGGTCTGCTACCCTGGCCAACAACCTGATCTCCTTGCTCACCAATTACTATTTACTTTTTGTATTACGATAGTGCCCCAAACATGCAAAGCACTGTCCACAGACAACACCACAGTTTCTGGCTCCAATTTTTAAAGGCAGTGCTTAAGCACATTCTTAAAAGGTAAGCATATGCTCAAATGCTTTCTTGAATCAGCGTCCAAGATGACATGCATCAGATAGAATTGGGAACAGTATAAAAACCTTAAACAACAAGAGGGCAAAAGGTTATTAGTTAGCAACAAATCCCACAGGGCTAGATTCAGATTCACTTATTGATGCTAAATATTACTTACCCCACTTGATAGTACTATGGGGCCACTGGTGTAATAAGGAACTACTCCATGTAAGCAAGGGGTGACAATCTGCTCCATGCAAATCCCATTCCTTCACCACACTGAGTGGATCATGTTTAAAAAGCGGCTTTGAACTATGGTTTTAGAGTCAGAGTTTAAGCCCAGAAGGGACACCACGTCATCTAGCCTGACCACCTGTATCACAGGCCACTAATACCCAGCACATGCATGCTAAATACAACTACCAAACTATTACAGCCCTCAAGAGATTAAACTATTGTGCATCACAGGCAAAAAAACAGGAGGAACCAAGGTACACCAAAGCCCAAGTCCCCTGGAAAGGCAGGGAATTGATTATGTGAGACATACCAGATGTTGCCAGCAAGTTGCCTGCACCGTATGCTACAGAGGAAAGCAAAAGACCCCCAAGGTCACTGCTGATCTGACCCAAGGAAAAATTTCTTCCCAACCCCATATATGAGATCAGTTAGCCACTGAGGATCCTGACCTCTGCTGGTAACTAGTAGAAACATGAAATTACAGGAACAGTAAACATGAACCAGATTATTTGCTATTATACACAAACATTCCTTCCATCAGTTAACTGGGTTGTTAGAATCTCTCGAGTTCCAGATCCAGTTGGTGTAAAAAGATGTAGCTCCATGCTGCTGCTTACACCAGCTGAAGATCTGGAGCCATGTGTCCATACCATCTTTATTTTCGGTCTTCTACCATCTTTACTTTCCAAGTGGAATTTATATGGAATTCCAATTGTCAATTCTTCCCACTTACCCTTATTGCCTTAGTATTCTAATCAATAGCATCTTATTGAAGTAAGTAGAATTTCTACCTGTATGGAGCTTGTACTTAACTACTTTTTAAAAAAATTCTTACCTTACATCCAATGAACACCACAGTAGCCACAACCTGCTCAAAGCTGCAACTCTGCTCTGTGAAGCACACAATACTCTATGTTGAATGCAGAGTTAACTATTGGCTTTTTTGGTGTTTTTTTTTGGTTTTTTTTTTTTTAAAGAAGCCACCTCACACATACTTAAAACCATATGATACTCCACACAACATGTATGTCACTTCTTGGTGTTTTCATTCTAACTTATATACTAGGAATGTCCCA
The DNA here is from genome assembly GCF_002925995.2 of Terrapene triunguis. Taxonomy (NCBI): domain Eukaryota; kingdom Metazoa; phylum Chordata; order Testudines; family Emydidae; genus Terrapene; species Terrapene triunguis. The sequence goes on along the minus strand of NW_020664561.1, from coordinate 18,594,703 downwards.
CTTACCATTTCCCCTTCTGTGCCCTGTTTATTATGTACAACAATGCCGATATTCCACTCATGCAAATTTCACCATGTTTCTATAATTGCTTTGAAAAATATTATTCTTTTTTCAGCATTACCTCAAATTAATCCTGCTTATTACATGTGCTCTGAACATTTGTCTAGGAGTACCTGAAAGGGTCATTCCACTCTTAGCACTTCCTTCCATTTTCTTTATCTGGGCTACACACTGCTTTTCAACTCATTGAAACACTTGACTTGTGTCCTCCCGTGAACCCAATCCACCTCCTATTAAACCGAAGTATAATTATCTTCAACTTCAGTATGATTTAGTTAGTTTTCAAAATGATTAACATTTTAACAAATTGGCTACCTCTGCTGGATAGAATTGAAACTGTTCATGTCTATACTAGACCCTGCACTGCAAGCAGCAGAAAGGGTGAGGCAATAAGGGCATGTATATTTAGAGCAGGAGGATAGGAATTCCATGTTGTCATGGTGAAGTCTGAGTGTCCATTGTATGTAGCATAGCAACAACCAGAGCTAGGAGGTATATTCATATCAAACAAATCACCTGATTGATTTTGCATTTTGTTCCATTTGCAAGTTGTCTGACCAGATTGATTTTTACATATCTATTTTTCATAATTGTTGCACGAATATATTTCAGCCTATGAGGCATTTTCTTTGACTGTCTTCAACTACTCACTTGTGGTGAATGACCTCTCACCCAATTCACATGGCATTATTACAGCTCTGATAATTTAAACAGAAAGCAATCACTTTGGGTGATATAAGTGAACTCGCCTGAGAGAGCAGAGCAAGGAAAGCATGGGAGGAGCTTAATTTGTGTGAGATGGAGAACAGAGCTTGAGTTGGGTGGGGTTTGGGGTAGAAACTGCATGGTGAGAAGTTAAATTCTCTTTTCATAGGCCAGATTGTAAGAGGAAGAATGAGGTTATCGCAGAGAAGGACAGGACAGATTAGGCACCTTCTCTTCACCACCTGCCAGTTTGCCCATCAAAAACCCCCAAACCTCACATTTTGAAGTACAATACACCCATATTTAACTCAGCTTAGCAAATAAAAACAAGTTCAGTTTTGTCTTATGGGATTTTACAGATGCCCTGAGATTCCTCCACACTCAGGAAGGGAGAACACTAAGCACATCACAGCTGGGAGCCTGGCTAACTCTCCCTGCTCAGCAAAAGCCTGTTTATTGGAAGGTTTCCAGTGTCCCTGAAGTCTGACTAAAGGGATTTGCAATGTATAGTGTTTAGTTTTACAGCATTACATATTCTACTCTTAACCTTCAATTTTACAACAGCAACTGTGCTGTCATAAAATATTTCTATTTATGTTGTATTTCAGATAGAACTTAAGTGATCGTAATTGTCTGCATTTGGAATAAAGTGTTACATGATGTACTGCTAGTGATTAGACCACTGATTAATACTTCATTGAATCAGAGTCAAAGCAATGACAGGTTCCTTCTCCACCCCCTACCTTTTCACATTGCTTCTGCATTTATTGACATCTCTAATTACATTTGTTCTCGCATAGCTGGAAAAAGATAATTTCCTTTCTTTTAACTGTAGCTCAGTGGATACTGCTAGACTTTCTTTTTAAAATAGAGAAGTTTCTTTTTAAAAAAATTTCATCCTGATTTTAGTAGGTCTTCAGTTTTCCACCATGTATATTTTGGTGATGAGAAAAGGGTACTTTCCCAGCATTGTACTGTACATGTTCTTAACTGCCATCTTCCATCTTTATTACTATCACCATCCATTATCCATGCTAGCCTTATGCTCCCTAGAGTGAAATTGACAAGTGGTAGCATGTTGATTTCAGTACCTGTCCACAAGGAGTTGGAGTCACATTTGTTTATTTATATTGATACCCATTTCGAGATAGACTTGTTGAGGCAAGGCATCAGTGTATCGTTAGAACAAACAAAAATAAGGTTTTCTGCTTAGTAGACCGAACAACTGAATCCCTTCTCCATAACAAGAACTGCCCAATATTAAACAATAAAGCTCACTGAAGCTTGACCAAACAAATTAGTATTATGGTGTCCTCATGAGGCTCAAACTCAGGCTGTAGAACAGTGCTGGAGAGATCAGAGTTAAAGGAACTGGATTATAGCAAAGACAGCAGGCTGCTGATGAGGGGAGTTTAATTCCAGAACTGATATCAGAAACTATTAGAAAAATAGGATTTCTGTGACGGGACAGTGACAGAGAACTCATCTTTATAGAGCATAACCAATACCTCCAGTTTTAGTTAGGAGCAGCAAGGTAGTCAGGATTATTATTAATGAGTTAGGTGTATTGTGGTAGCACTTGAGAACTCCAGTTATGGACCAGGACCCCACTGGGCTACCACTGTACAAACACAGAGCAAAAAGATGATAAATAGCGATAGTGTTCATTCTACTCAAGCGATCAACTAGTATAGAATGCAGTAGCCTAAGCTTTCAAGTGCTTTTTCAAGCACCGTAGCAACATGGTCTTGAAGTTACCAAGGCATGATCACAATGGCAAGGTCTAGATCAGAGAAAGATACTTTTTAGCCTCTGGGTCAACCATACCAGTAAAGAGACACAGCTCTGACTTTAGTAACAGTCCAAGAACAGCAACACAACTAATATGATTCTAAGACGGTGTCACTGACTCCTGGTTTGGTCCTTTGGAGGGTTGCTGCAGTCCTTGCTGGGACCCCTTTAGTTTTTTCCCCATGAGGGGGGTTCTTTACTCTGACCTTTCAGTCCAGAAGCATGCCGCTGTCTCTTAGCTGTGCTTGGGGAGGTAGCCTGGTGCAGGGGTGTGCCCCTTTGCTGTCCTAGGCCCTTCTGCCTCCTCTTCCTTCTCTGCACTCTCTCCTTTATAGTAGGTCTCGTCTATTGGACACAGCTGTGAGTGCCTGCTTCCATGTTTGGCAGCTCTGGTAGCTGCATGTGGGTGAGGTCAAGCTGCTTGACGGCAGACAGGAGAGGATCCCCTCCCCTGCTGCCTAAGCTCACAATAGGGTTTGTAGACCCCATTACAGATGGTGAATCATAATGGAAAAAGCTGGATATGCACTCCCAACAGAAGACAAATCACACACATTTGTGTTGGTGTATTCTTCTATAATATTATCTGGCCTGAGGTAAAGCCAGTTGGGGCCTAGTCACCTGTTTAGCCCTCTCAGGGAATGGAAAAGCAGACATTACAGTATTGAGAGAAAATGAAATGCAGACCCAAGTGTTATTAGCATGTTGCTTAAGTTACAAATGCTACCACAACTGGTACAGGTTGGCAGTTCCATCCGAGAGAAAAATAACTAACTGGATGGACACTGCAATATCAGATAAGGTACAATGAAAGGTAGGCAGCAGCAATAAAAGTTGTGCTGTACCTATTTGGTAAACAGGAGGACATCAGTCTGGAGAGATGTCAAATAAGCACCATTCAAAACCAGCAGCTTCGCAGAAAATTAAAAACAAACAAGCTCAAAGCTGTTCTAAGCAGCTGATTGCTGGAGGCTCAGAGAAGAGAGAGACAAATTTTAAATCAATATTTACTTGTACTAGGGTCTGTAATAGAACTGGGGGACATTTTCACCCCTAAACTGTAGTTTAAACACAAGCAGTAAAAATACAGTAACATCGCATAATAAATATTTACTGCTACAATTCTCCAAAGATTAAGAGAGTGTATATTTATGTTTGCTCACTAATTAGCTTTTTGGTCTTATATCAGGACACTTGTACATAATGTTGATGCAGGGTCTGGAGTTACATTAGTATTACAGTACTTAAGATTTCAGACTTGAAGCTATTTTCTATTTTCCATAGGTTGGTCAGGCCCTAAAATTCTTTCAGGGCACAGGGCTAGCTTTCACTCACCAGGATAATGTTTCCAGCTCAAGCCAGCAGGGACTTTGGAGGATAGAAGTGTACATGGCCCAGCCAGTATTCATTTATGCTGTACTCCCTACAGCACTGTGACTAGAGCTGATGGGAAAATGGAATTTCCATCATATGGAAAATTGATTTTTTTAGGGTGGGAGGGGGAGGAAGGGATCATCAGTTTTTGCAATGAATAGTAAAAACCTTGGTAATTTTTCATGGGACATATTCTGAAAAATTCCACTCCTGGAGAACTAATATGGATTTTTTTAGTTTGCCAGCTGGCTGCCTAAAAGGCTCTTGACAAGAGATCCTTCCAGACAGGCAACCAGGGAGCAGTCATTACAATTTTCCCAATGGACAAATTTCAATTTTGCAAAAATTGCAAATTGCAATTTTCCATCAGAAAAGTCATTCTGGTGGAAGATTCCAGACCAGCTCCAGTTGTGACCCACCTCACCCATAGAGCACTTAGGAGCATGGCTTCTTTAGAATAACTCATCAAGTGTGCATCATACTTGCACTCAAATGCAAAGCCTTAACAGTGACCTCACATATTTTTAGATCAACAGTTCAACACATCTGACCATCACAGTCCATGCATTCTGAAAGTCATTCTTCCTTGACACTGTTGAAGTCAATGTTAACATTTTGTACTAGAGAGCAAGTATTGGTTTTGGATATCTGCTGAAGATGCAATGAAAGCCTTATGGAGTGTGTTATTGATAGCATTGTAAGAAACCTGAAGGTGGAAAGGAACCCCAAAGTCTCCCCTTAAATTTTAAAGTATTGGGTGGTTGAAGTTTGCCCTACTGCAACCGACTGCCACTAAACATAATTTGCTAATTTCTTAGTTATAGTAAAAGAATTGGTGTCTCTCAGCAGAGAGCTCTCCATAATCAAAGAGATGGCGAACTGCACTGAGCAAGGAATCAGAGGAAGAAAATGCACTACTGAAGTTGCTGCTGATTACATTAGCCCACCTGAAGAGTGTGAGAAGCTGAGACATGCCTCACTATATCCGTTGTCTAACATTTTATCCTTGTTGAAGTTACTGGAACTACTATCAAGATCAACCCATTCCATGTTTAACAATGATAACATCCCCTATCAACTGGAGAAAACCTCATGAAAGAGTCTGTTATCACTCACTTCATACTATATGATTTGTTTTGTCACAGGGTTCATTGCTAACATGATACCGAGGCCTACTTCATTGCTGTGCACGTGTACCAACACACAAACATACATTGTACTTGATAAAGGCAGATATCGTGTTTAGTAAACAAGTTATATGGCACAATGTAGGTCTTCATTATAGATGGTAGCACTAAAGCTTTAGTAATACATTTTGATGTTGATGTTATCCAATTTCTAGGTTAAAAATAATCAGGAAGTGCTTGGGTTTTGTGTAATAATGCTGCAAAAATGAGTTACTCTTCAAGTGTGTTTCCCAGAACAGGATGCTATTATTCTCTTCTGCTTTATTAATAAATGCAGAGATTATACTTTTACATAAACCAAATAGTAATAAGGGGAAAAACAAGCCATATCAAAATATGTAGTCTCAATTGGGTGAACCATGTAGATAGGGGAATGGAAGCACCCAACGCTAGCTACACATTTTATTACACTGTGATTCACAGTGTGATTCTAATTACTGATTCTTTGCTCTTCAGTGTCCTCTGGTGGAGTGTTCTGTAAAGAAACTGCTGCAATTTTGTACAGTTGCATACTTAGAGGATATGCTTGTTGAATCTGGATATTTTACAGCTTCATAATAAAAAGTTCCATAAGAAGAGAAGTTAGAGAAGGCTGTTTAAGACAACCTATTATACCTACTTTGTTGGAATCAGAAGTTTTAGTCAGACAAGCTATGTTTTGGGTAAAGCCTTTGCATGAGTCTGCAAATATATTTTACCTGATGGAATTTTATCAGAACTGAGGACTGGTTTGTAGTTCAAATAAAAATAACTAGTGTGCCATACAGATCACTGATGACATATTTGTATTTACTATACTTCCTGTTTTAGTTTTTCTCATTGTAAATCTTTCCTAAGCTGTACTCTGTCCTTATAATAAAATTCTTCAGAATTAAGGGCCAGATTTTGACAACATCAATTATGCTTGATAGCACCTTAATCCTCAAATTGTCTCATTGACCCTAATGGGAGTACTTGGAGTAAGTGGAGTAAACATGTCTACATTGAGGATTTGCACTGGTGTAGCTACACCAGGTGCTCAACTCCCCCATTTAGCTAAGGCCTAAATATAAAAATGTAAGAGTTAAGAAGTTTCACCAAGTGTTTATAGAGCCTTATCAAGATTTTGAAAGTACTCACTGAGACCCCAGTATCTTAAAGGAAGGCTTCCATATTGTTCAAAGTTCTAAAAAGAGTATAAAACTATATTAACAATTAAAGATAACCAAAAAGCAGAATATATAATCATTTTTGTTTTCCCTTGTTCCCTCAATTTTGACAAGAGGACAATCAGCTCCAAAAGATCTGAAGAAAATCAGTGACAGACTGTTTGTGAGGTAAAGAAAGACAAAAAAAAAAAAAAAATCCTCACCTCAGGCCGATTCTGAAATGATCCCAGAACGGAAAAGAACATTTCTTATCAATTGTATGTCTACTTAGACTATGTCAGAAGCACATTTAACTTTCATTTCCTTTGAAAGTTACATATCTACTTCAGTTTGCAGAGAGTAATTGTTACAAGCCAAAATTTGAGAATGGCAACTGATTGTGGGTGCCCAGTTCGGGTGTGACTTTTCAGAGGGCTTCCTCTTCTTCTACACTAACTCTGGGGTGTTTAAGTCATCCTCTAAATTCAGGAAATCAACTGAATCATCTATAAGGACACAACATCTTAATCAAAATTCACAAGTTAAAATTAAAAAA
>NW_020664561.1:18423936-18587893 GCF_002925995.2 Terrapene triunguis | reverse complement strand
AGAAGCTTCATATGAATTGCAGTAACTTTCTCAAATATTAATTCAAAAGTTTGAGTCATCTTCTTTGTTAATTGACCCAGATAGATGCTAAAGTCTCTCAGTTATGTCTCAACTCTGATTCTTAAATTATAATACTCTAAACTAGTTAATATCTAGAATATTCAAATCATTTCAAGGTCACCATACAAATACCTTATTTAATCTGTTAACAAGTCACCTATCACATAACCCATCCACTTTGTCATGCTAGCAGGATCACCATGGATATCATCCACCTTTATATCGTTCGTGAAAATAAGGCTACATCCTGGTTACATTTTGGTGCATATTTTAGTCTTATATAATAGTATAGTCCTTAATGGAATTTCATCTGTCAAAACAAGAAATTACAGTTTTCATTTGGATAGTGTTCTTTCAAAAGTTGGTTGTGTTTCAATTTGGAACAAAACCCCAAAATTCTTTGTGAAAGGAAATGGAGCCCCAGCTCAGAGAGAGTCTGCCTGTGGAGCTGCCCTGGAGCCACATTGCCTGTAAGCCTGTCTAGGTTTCACCAGAACTTCTTAGAAATCAAACCAGCTCCTCAGAACATTTGGATTTCAACAAGTCAGCAAATTCCAATCAGTGTTTCATCTTTTTTTCTCCCCCCTCTAACGTTGCTCAAAACATATACAATGTAATAAATGGTACATTTCTTGGTTGTCTGTACAAATATAATCTTCATTAAACAATTTGATCGTAAAAATTAGAAAATTCTTAAAGTTTCAATCAATGTCTATAAAAAGAATACATATATTATGGCATCTGAATAAACTATCCTCCTTTTCAGAAATCGATTGCATCTAGTAGCAGTTTATTGCAGACCTCAGAGCTAGTTCTTGACACTAGGCAGAGCCCTAAGCACTGGGTAGTGAGTGTGTAACCACTGGCTGGTTGTACCAGCTCAGGCGTAGCCTCATGAAACATTGCTGCTCAGACATGCACCCACCCTCCCCAAGCAAAATTCTGCCCTTGCTTCCTCCTCTCTCCTGGGGTGATTAATGTACTGAGAGTCTAATTCAGCTGAGAATTACTACCTACCTCACTGTGCTGGCTCAGCTACTCAGACCAGTAAGAGTAGGGGATTGGAAGTTGAAATAAGTCCCCACACCAGCTCCACTGAGTGAGCAAGAAGGTAAGTAGCCCTTTTTACACCTGAATATTCAGACAAGATCAGAGTAGCCTAAGTAAGGGGTTCTTATTCTAACTCTCAGTCTAGCATTCAGTTTTTATTAATATTATTCAAAAGTATCTTTGAGTCTCCCTTATTTGATCCTGTTACAGTCCTCCATCATGACATGAATTTGCACTGAAACAAATCCAAAAGTGCCAAGTAAAATTTAGGGAAAAAAACAGTCACATTTTGTCTTGCTTCCATCTGCAACAACCATCCCTGGTTCAAAGGCTTTTCTGTGGAGCTGAATCAGGCCAGGCCCAGCTAAGTCTCCAGCTTTGCATTTCAATATTGAAGTTTGACATAGCTCTGCCTAGGAAAACCTTTTCAACTTGCTGCAAAGTGTAAAAATCACAGATCTTTCTTTCTTGTATGATAAAGTGTGAAAGTTCACTTAAGATTCTGCTTAACAATATTCCTAACAGTAATCTGGACATAATTTTAGTTTTTTTTCAGGAAACACGCACTGAATTTATGAAATGTAGTGGCAAAAGCTTTAGTTAAAAAATAAATAAAATGTATTTATTGGACATTTATTACAATATCTTCATTTTACTGACTGATTACTGCTCCTTTTCAGCAGAAATATCAAAGATTTCTGAAGGACACTCATTGGAGACAATTGTTTGTTCAGGTTTCTAGTTAAGGTCTAACCAGTTGCAGAAAATTTCTTTAGCTAGATTGTATTTTTGTCCTCCTGGAAAACGGGATCTTGAATGTTACTTTCAACTATTTCAAACAATAGTCTAAGCTTGACCAGATTTTTATATCATGTGAATATGTAATATTTATCTGCCTAACCTGGCTACAAACATAGGATATTTAGGGATTTTGAAAATAGACTGCTAGTCAGTTCCACAAAGCTTCTAATACTTCAGATTAATAAGTTTAAATAAGAGGACAAATGTGATATAAGGCACATTGGAGCGGATGAGTTGGTTTGTCAAAAAAGCCAGGATCATGTATCATGAAAACTGAGCACTTTCTGAAGCAAGCCAAACATTTCTGAAAATTCTAAAACTTTTTTTCCATAAGCATCTCTAGTTACAATTTATGTCCTGGAAAAATACTGGAAACAAAACTGCTGATGTACTATCAGAGAGACAAGGTGTGTGAGGTAATATAATTTATTGGGCCCACTTCTGTTGGTGAGAGACAAGCTTTTGAGCCACACAGAGTTCTTCATTAGAGAACGTTGTTCTTCCAATACTTTTAGCTGGAAACAGAAAGTTTTAAAAATCTCAAAAGTCTGCCCTCGTGAGCTTTCTAGCCATACTTCCAGCTTGGTATAAACTTTTCATAATCAATGGAGGATATCCTCCAAATCTCATATCCATGGGTGACTTTTCTCATTACAGTTTTCATCCTGTTTCCTTCTAATTGCCTAGAAGATTTGGCAATATGCCTTGACTTCAGGGAAAGCACATCACTTAATAGATTATTCAGTAGATTTAAATTACATTATACAATGCACAGTACAAGACAGACTGAAGACAGTCCAATGCCTCAAAAAGCCAATGTTTCAGCCCCGTAAATGTTGACCTTTTTTCCTGCATGGAAATGTAGTGAAGTCAATGAGATTTCATGTTAGTGTAGGGCTCCACCTACATGAAACAGTTTACAGAATTGCCCCTATAGTTTGTAGACATGACAGAGAAAGTCCAGCCACCAACTTGTTCAGTTAACCTTTGTGGGTTTAATACTAGTTCCCCAGTAAAACATCAGAGAGGATTGATGCAAAAGTGTAATCGCATAACTTTATACCTCAGCTTTCATGTTAGTACCCAGCACAAGAAACATTCAGGGTCATTTCATCCCTTTCCCCTGCTCTCCCTCCCAAATGTGCTTTTGACTGACAGCTAATGATCACACTGAATTATGGCAATCTCCATGGATTATAAAGTCTACACAGAATTTGACTGGCAACTTCTCATCTGACAAGATATTTAGAAGTAGCCCAATAATAAATGAGTCCCCAACTGTGAAATCAATGGGACTTCTCATGCATGAAGTTACTCACAAGTTGTTTGTAGGATCTGGGCCTAAAGATTTTCCACACAGAAATAGCAAAGTAGTTTTATACAATCAAGACAAATTTTGTAAAACTTAACTTCAAACCATTTGCCCATGCCTAATACATATTTTAAAACTCAAATCAAGTACATTCCAGAAACAAGACAAAAGATCATCATTCATTTTCCACGTCAAGAGCTCTTACAGTTCGTGATTCTTCAATTTCCTAGGAAACCCAAAGCTTTAAACAAATTTATGAAATCCAAATTAAAGGCTAAAAGGATGACAATTCATCAAATCTTCTCTTTTTTGTTTTTACCCAGAAATCAATATAAGGAACCCACCTCTCATTGGTACAAATGGAGCTCTTCATAAACAAGAATAATATTCTCCAGCAAAAAAGGTCTCAAAGAATACTAAAATTCATGTGCTAAACTACCATTGCTTGGGGATTTACCATCTTATATGGTTTTAATGCATCTTTTGAGTTGCAACAATCTAAGATCATTCCTAAGCCATTGCCTGACCTCCAGGGAAATGCATCTTATTTAATCATTTAACAAAACCAGCCTGGCAATATGTATCACAAATAGTGATACATATTGCAACACTGCAATTAACACAAGTAGGCTCCTATGCCCACATGAAGCCTCATCCTCTTTGAGGGTTAAGTGTGGGGTCAGCTGCAGGATGAAGGTCCAAATTTTTAGTGATAAATTAGACCGAGAAGGAAGGAAGAAACAAGAAAATATTTATGTAACAAATGCAATCCAATTACCTTCTCTCTAAATCTTTCCCATGACATCACCCCCTCTTATCTATCATACCTTGTTGTTCTTTGTCAGATTAGATCCTGTTTTATTCAAGTCAAAGGCAAAACTCTCCTCAACCTCAATGAGAAGGACAGAGGACCTTAAGACCCGTAAATTACTCCATACAGGCACAGTGTTGTGCAGCCCCTTTGAAGTCTATGAAGCTCCACCAACAGCATATCTTGTAGCCAGCCTTTGGAACAGGAACCTGTCCTTGTCTGCAAGGCCGTGTGTTAACCTAAGATGCAGAGGTAATAGCAAATAAGGTACACTTCTACACCCGAGAAGAGGAAAGAGCACAGATAAGCAAACCGAAATAGCTATGCACATCATATTAGAGCGAGTTTATTGGTAAGGAGAATATAACCAAGCACTATAGCAGCTGAAGGAACGGTATTGGTTAGGAAGGGAGGTTGTTTATAAAATAATCTTCCACTCCCCACCCCTCCCCTTAAAGTCCACAATATAAAAGTATTGGATAATCACTGGGATCTGGTAAGATTAGCTATCACATATGATTCTTAATTATATTATATTATTTTCCCCATACTTAAGCCTTGAAGATTGGAGAAAAATTATAGGGATTTTTTGGAAGGGGAAGAATGTTTCATGTTGATTGCCCCATGATTACATATACTCCTCTATAACAATATTGGCTTACATCACTGACTTGCTTAAAGTTTATTTTGGACTTTCAGCTTTCAAGACTCTTTGGCAAACTTACTGTTACCTCCTATTTGAACTAGTACTTACCATCAGTAATTTCTAACTCCTTGAAGAAAAGCAGTAACTTAAGGCAGTGTTGGAACCAAATATGGGTGCATGCTATTGTTTTCTAAAGAATCGTAATTAGCCTCTGCAACTGCAGAAATAAGAAGGCTGAGAGAAGCTCCATGACTGAGCCACAGATGGTACCAATAACAGAAACTGTCATAAATGAGTGACAGTGCTAAATATTTATTGTGAGTATTGCCCTATAGTCCTTTTTTCCATGTCAAAGATGCCTGGCCCACCAATCACTGTAGGCAATATGAACCATAGATTATTAAAATAAGTCAGACCACCTTTATTTAGGCACCCAAATTTGAAGAATTTAGCTCTTATCTTGTTATTCTAGGATTTTAATAAACCAGCAGGCCAGCCATTCAAACACTTCCTATGCTAAGCTCAATGTGACTTGCATTCAGTAAGAAGAGCTTCTAAGATCAGGCCACAAAAAATCTCAAAGTTATAAACCTGTTCTACTTTAGCGTTCCTTAATTTGTTCTATTAGCTTATCTTTCATTCACCTGAGTACAAAATTTCAGATTTGAGCTGAATATAAATAATCAAAAGGGTTAACAGAATAATCAACATGTTATTTTGTTTTAAATAAAAAACCTCTTCTTTCTAGTGCCCCCACTTAAAAAAAAATCCCTCTTCAGTGCTTTTCTACAGCATTTCTCTTACTCTATTTGGTTTTATAGTCAAGCCTTTTCTTTTACCACCATTTCTTTTAAAACTAGACAGGGGGTTCTACAATTGCTGTATCTGATAAAAAAGACTAGTACTTTTTGAACTACTTGGAATCAGACCTGGCATGATTCCAGCCTATGTTAACAGAATAGTTATGTGATCCACCAATAAAAGATTACACTATTTTTTTGGCCATAGTTTTATGAGTAGAACCTCCATAAATATTATATTTGGTCAAACACACCACGGAAAGCATTCAACTTGCCCACACTTTGTACAACATAGTCTAAAATGAAAAAAAATACTTCATTTCTCTCTGCTCAGCCACTATTTAAAAGGAACGATGACTCTAGTTGTTAGCCAACATTAAGAGGGTCAGCAAATATAAACCCTATTTAATTTTTATATAGTTCATGTGTTGTCTGTACAAAAAGCCATCTGGTATACCCACAGGAATCTGTTACTACCCTCTCACTTCTAATATTAGTAACTTGATTTATCTAAGTGATGGGCACTCATCTCCTAGTGCAATTGAGATTGAAATATCAGACCCTGAAATATTGAACATTAGAACTAAACAAGTAGGGCATGACAGTATTGCAATGGGAGAAGAAAGGGCTAACCATGTATAGTTATTGCCCTAACTGTTGTTCACACAGAACAGTTTCTGGAAGACTGATTTAATTCTTTTTCTGGTAACTGGCTATAAAGAGAAAAAAAACTCAGTCTGAAGTGTTAAAGTCTCACATGAATTTCAGTTTCAACACCATCTGCAAAATTAATGTCCCAACATCTTAACTCACCTCATTTTGATATACTACTCCAGTAGGGAGACATACATACAGAGGGAGTCTGTATAAAGGTGATTTCTTTCAGTGGGGAAAGAAAATTGCCTTTGAGATTTCTAACTCACCTTCTAAAAGGAAGAGTTACTCTCCAGTAGGATTTTTATAAGCACCTGTCTTGGGCTCTAATTGAAACCAATTAAGTGTTCAAGTTTCTAGCTGGAGTTGAACAGGTGCAAGCAATTAGTCTTAGGTGGCAACTTTTTTGTCTGAGGAAAATTAACTCAATCATTTCCTATAGCAGGTGCTTTTTTTTTTTTTTTTGTATTATGTTGGTAAGTTATAAGTTGATCAATGTTATTACAGCCCCCGGAAGGATTCATATTTCAATATCAAATGAACAACCTTTGGTTAATGCATCCAAAGGGGCTCAGATATCATTTTGGCCGAGGAAGGGCTTTCACATTGTTCCAAGCATGCAATTAGCATGCAATGAGGTGGATATAAAAATATAGCAAAGCCTCTAGAGTTCAAATAATGTGCATTCGCTAGTTCATAACAGTATCATCAAACATGCTTGAAACATTAAAAAACAATTCTGTCTGCTTTGCATCTTTTATCAAAATCTGAGACCCAGAGGTAGAAAAAAATAAAAGGTAAATATCCTGGTCCATGTTATGGCTCGTTTACAGTTTTAGAGCAGTTTAAATGGACCATAAACCAGGCAACCAAGGATTCACATGGCACGAAGGAATCTCCCCTAGTGTAGAGATGTGTGTTTGATGGCAGAGATGGAGCTGTGCTGTGCTTCAGAGTTCCCTGGCTGGCATAAAGGAGTTTAGGAGGATTTTACAAACTGGCAAAATCTAAAGACAGCGCTAAATTTCACTGTGAACTCTTGCTTCCATGTAAAGTCCAAGTCAACCATTTACAACAGACTTTTCCCAAGTAGTCACTTCTGCGTGTACCCAAAGACTATCAAAATGCATATGCATATGCACAAGGGGGATGAATCAAGATTGCATGTGCACTGATAATTCTGGCATATCCCAATTGAAGGGCATTTGATTTTTTGTAACCTGTTAATTCCTTTTAATCCTTAACTTTGTGTTTCCAAATTTTTCAATTGTTTAGTTTATTGATGAGAGCAACTTTAACAAATGAAGATTGTTGTTTATGATTTTCCTTAGTTTGCCAGTAGAAATAAAAATCATGAGATATTGAAATAATGAAGCACTTACACATTTGTCTTCAGTCTGTATTTTTGTTATCTTTGAGAAGCTCCATATTTCACTACGTTACCCAACATATTAGAAGTAAAATAATTAAATTAAACTGTATTCAAACAAAACATGTTTGTTTTTGTTCTTTTTAATGCAACTTCAGCTTTACTGCAGCTTCTAAATGATTATATAAAATTGTATAAACAGAAAACTCGGGAAGTTAGGAAATATATGTAATTTCCTGCTTAATAAAAAAGGTAAATAGAAAGCCACAGCCCCCACTTTGTAAAACAACAACAACAAACAGATACACGATAGCAATTAGCAGACAAAAACGTACATATTAAATTTAGCTTCGTGATGGAAAAAACCCTCATACGTTTATTATAGAAGGAATCATGGAGGATCATCATTGTAAGTGATGACCAGCAAGGAGATGGATGGGTGGATGCTGTGTGGCAGATCAGTGAAAAGTTGGCTGAAGTGTGCTTAAACTTAGCAATAGATTGTGAATGCTTCCAAAATCTGCTGTGAAATCACTGATACTCAGACATGAATAAATGGATTTACTTAAACAACTACCCTTTAAAAAGAAACAGTGTTACTTACCCCAGTACAATACCGAAGGAGTACAGCAGCGCCTCCTGGGACTCTTCTCTGTGATGATGTCATGGCAGTCTGAGGTAACTCAAAGGCAGTCATTGCCATGACAACCAAAGCACTAGTGACTCTCCCCAAACATACAAATGAACTGGAGTGAGTGAGTACTGAATGCATTATCTCTGATGTCATAAGTTACTGTTCAGGCAGCCGCAGGGGGCAGAGTGTGTGTGTTCATTTTTCCAAATTTTCCCGAACACAGGCACAAACCAAATATATTTTGAGTTCATTCCACACAAATTCTAATTAATGAAATTTAGTTCAAATGCCGCATGTCCTGTTTATTTAAAAAAAAAAAAAAAAAGGCTTCTGAACGGAAAAAAAAAATAGGTGAGACTCTGAGTTAAAGGCTTTGGAAAACAGAAAATTCTGATGTAGCCCCAACTATGAGATCACTACTGCAAGACCATAATAGCAGCAGCGATCTTTTACCTTTCAGTAGAAGCAGTTTATTAGACAAATTAGCCACAAAAAACTAACTGATGTTTATGAATGTTTATTATAAAATTATTCACTGCATGCTTATGAAAATGTCATTCTGTGAAGTCTAACTATTCCCCAATACTATTGCTTTGCATAATTGTTACTGGTAATGGACCATTTGTGCTGTGTGATTGGTTGCCTAAAATCACATGGTACCATTTCTGTTCCCAGAATTTTCAAAATTGCTAGTGGTACGCTTTCAGCAGAAATACTTGTGCGAATGCACATTTATAGCACTTCCTTTGTCTGTGAATATATTTTCACTCAAAAATTGTTCATTTAAATGTTTAAGGGAAGTGAATAAAGATGACTAATGGCCAAATGATTGTGGGCTTTATTTGAAAAATATTTTAAAAATACTTCCTTGCACTATTCAACCAGCTCTGACTTTGAGTTATTGTCATGAATATCAATAGTACCTTTAGATTATTTAGATATGCTTTAGGAATCATTTTGGGGATGTTATGTGTCCTGTGTTATACAGAAGGTCAGACTACATGATCACAATGGTCCCTTCTTGCCTTGAAATTTATGAATTATTGATTAATTTCTTACAAGAGTGACAGAGAATGTATAGGACGTAGCATAATTCATTATATTCATCCTGAGACATGAATACTGGTTTATATAAATAGATTGGGTCCTTTTGAGAATTTTTGTTGATATGGGAAATGAAAGTACTTCATTATTATTTTTATAAGCAATGGCTTGGAAAACTCAAATATATATCCTTACTCCGGTAAATCCCTGCAGTTACTGAGCATAATTTATTTCACTCATTGATGGCTTGATTAATGCAAGGATAAGTAAATCATTGGGCCTTCTTAATATCAATGAAGAAAATCGAGCTTTTACAAGAATATATTATATATTATCATTTCAATAAGCAGGGTGCACACTTACATGCTTGAAATACCCAGTGGAAAGTATGGAGAATATAACAGTTAAATTAACAAAAATCCTATATTTCAACAATGAAATGGGATTAGATGATCCATTACATGACTCAATCTAAATAACTCAAATGACTCAAAATAAATCTATTTCAAGGGGAACTATAAGGGATCATTTTTCTGGTGGTTTTACTACCACTGAGCAATGGTGGAATTCTTTGCAGGACCAGGACCGTGGACTGTAAATTTTTAATAGCAGGGCAGCAGCTGTCGTTGTGATTGTATAGCATTCAACACAAGGGGGCCTGGATCTTGACTGGGAACAATAGTAATAATAAATGTGTGGGTGGAAATTGGCAAAAGCCGGTCCTGAATTAGAATGAAAAGGCAAAATTTCCTGATAAATAGTTTCCGGGGGGGAGTAGGGATCACAAATATTGAAAGGACCTTATCAAGTTGTCTCATATGTACTTTATTATTTTGACTTTTATATTGTAAGTTATAATATACAAGTCACAACAAAGCACTGATTTTTTTTCCATCTACATCAATGCTTTCCCCCAAACATTTTGATTTTGTCATAAAAGCAGTTTCCAATAGGGAAAAAAAAATACTACTGGAGGCAGTAGACGTGGACCAGAACTCTGGAGATGTGGGTTCTACTTTTGGCTCTGCCATTGGCCTGCTGGGTGGCTGTGGCCAAGTCACTTCTCTATATCTCAGTTTCCCTAGTGGCAAAACGGGGTAACCATACTGAGTTCTTTGTAAAGCACTTTGAGAACTACTACTTTAAAGTGTTATATAAGATCTAGATATTGGTTTTATTGTTACTGAAGACAAGAAAATTATTCTGGATTGCATTCATAAGGGTTACAAATCAAACTACATTAATTACATTTGGGGGAAGGATAGCTCAGTGATTTGAGCATTGGCCTACTAAACCCAGGGTTGTGAGTTCAATCCCTGAGGGGGCCATTTAGGGATCAGGGGCAAAAATCTGTCTGGGGATTGGTCCTGCTTTGAGTAGGAGGTTGGACTAGATGACCACCTGAGGTCCCTTCCAACCCTGATATTCTATGAAAAGTATCAAAGATATTCAGCTGCTCTTTTTGTGACCAGTTACAATATATGGTGATTTATTTATTTATGATCATCTAGACTGTGTAGAGTAGATGCTCTGTAGCAGGAAGACATGTTCTAGACAGGTCTAGTTACTTCTTAGATCTGTCTATCTGACCTTTAGCTTGCTGTGAGACCATATTCAGCCATATTTCTGTCACCCCTGTATTTCATTCAAGATTTGCACAGATAACTATTCTACCTTTCAGTATTAAGGTCAAAAAAAGACACTTGGAAGATTTATAAGAAGTTTATTTTTGACATTTGGCTTCAGGTTTGTCCCATATGGACCTTCAACTAGATCATAGACAAAGACATGATGAAAAGAGTCTTAATTCTCACAAATGGGATAAATTCACTCCACTCTCATAAACTTGAGTAAGCAAGCAGTCAAAGTACAAAGGAGAGAGAAGGTTGGGATGATGAAATCCAACCCAAGGCTAGGCCATGAAGCTGTTTCAAACACCTAGTTGACCCTTTGGTTATGTAGCCTGAGACACTAGCTGTGCCACCACAGCCACACTGCAGACCTAGGGCCTGTATGTCTACTCAAGCTGTGACTCACACCTCCCAACCGCTGCTTAGATGTACCCTAAATGTGGACCACACAACCCCTGACCTAATCCACACCTTCTCTTGTCCCCCATCTTCTTAAGGAAGAGTCCTAAAAGGACTTACTGGAGAATGGATTTCCTTTTTATAGAATTATATCCCTACTAGAATGCTGTAAGACGGAACATACAACCTATGCAAAGGATCTGGTTTTTAAGAGTAATTTCTTTACAACCATATAGGTTTTGGAACTCTCCCCCTGTTCCTGCCCCATCTTCTTCTTCCCAAAGGAACCTAAAAAAAAATAAGGTAGGCAGCTAAGTGTCACTCAATTTCAAGGGGATTTGGGTGCTTAATTCTTAGGCTCTTTTTCAAAAATAATCCCAGCCTTCACCCTTATTAAATTCAACAGAATTTTTCCATAAGGGTCTGCTGGCATGAGGACCCTCACCCCCCATAACACAAAGGACATACAAGGACTTACATCCCTGCACAGCCACTCCGTCAATAGTGCCCAACCTAACCTGAACACAGGACTTAGTTGTGCTTTATGCTGCCTGTCATCTGTGTGTGATTTTGTATCATCTGCAACTTTTGCCACCTCACTGTTTACCCCTATGTCCAGGTAATTTAGGAATATGTTGAATAGGACTGGTCCCAGTACAGACCCCTGGGGGACACTACTATTTACCTGACTCCATTCTGAAAACTGACCATTTATTCCTATCCTTTGTTTCCTCTCTTTTTAACCAGTTATTGATCCATGAGAGAAACATCCCACTTATCCGATGACTGCTTACTTTGCTTTGAGACTCTGTTATAGTGTTTTTAAAAAGTTTCCAGGCATTGGTGGATTGCTCTTAAGAACAATATAGTCAAAATTGAAAAGCTCGACAAAAACGGAGTAAAGATGCTTAGATTAGATATGTGTGGGATTTACACACAAGAAAACATTACTAAACATTAAAATTATAGTTGCAGGGAACTTAACTGAGGCTGTTAAAATTCAGAAGGGAACAGTAAAATCAATCTTTCTTCCTTCAATTAGCCCATAATAAAAAAATCAAGGGGCAACAAAGTTAAGGATATGTACCGTTAAAACTTATAAAGCAAAATATACTCACACAAAAAGTGTAGTCATCCTGTGGCATTCACTGACACTGGAGGTTAGAGCTAGCTGCTATGAGTCAAACTCTGTTCTCAGTGACACCAAGGTAACACTGGATAATGCCTCCTTAAATTTCATCTGCTAAAATGTTGCAATCACATTTAAGTTCATCTGGCATTTTTTAAAATGTCAACCAATGACTTACTAAATGAACAATTTATGAGTAAGCTTTACCCAACCCTTTCTCCTTTTCCTCCTCTAACTCATTGCTCAACATACACTTGTCCTTTAACATTTGTTTCTACTTTTTCTACATTCTGAGACTATCTTTTAAAATTCTTGGCTAGAACATGCCCAGCCCAGTATGGGTGTGGGACACTGACCCCTTTTGCTACTGCACTGTGCTAGGCATTAGCTTCTCTAAAGGATATTGGGTGAATGCAGCGTTATTACCCTGTTACCGTACTCTGCAATCACCAGCAGAAGTTGCTTTGTGCAAGAGGGAAGCACAAGCTGCATATTTTTAAAGAATGGAAGGCCTTCTGGGGCATAGAGGCAGTATATACCACAGTTGAAGGAATTCTGCCTGAGTCAGCAAACAGTGTGAAGCGTGACATTGCCTTTGGGCCTGTCTCATTCCCATTGATGGAGCCAGAAGACAACATCCATAGCCATCACTTTAATCATTATCTGTTATTTTTCCTAGACTAAAAAAAAAAAAAAGTTCATTCTGTAAAAAGTGACAATTATAACATTAGTAGGATCTATAGTGTAAAGAGACAGAAGCCATCTTGGAAAACAACTACCATATTCTGTGACCAGAGAGGCCATTTAAAAGTATGTAGCAGGTCATTATTTTAAAATAATGTTTCCAAGTGTAAAAGAGGGTTAGTATTGTACAGAATAAAAAGTTGCACTTGCACTAAGTCATTTTTTGTTAACATTTGGAATACAGTTCTTCCAAATGTCAGTTACGTAGTTACCATTTAAAACGGATACCAGCTCTTCCACTGGTGGCTGAAGGTCTAAATGGTTCCTGTCAGTTTTACATTAACAATATAGTCTTTAAAAAAGGTAAAAGTCCTCAATGCATTCTCTGATTTCAAAACATTATCTCCAAAGTTTGAAAATATTTGACTCCATACTGGTATTTTATATAATATGAAGCAAAGTGGCTCATTTCCAAATGAACTTTTAAAATCCCTCTTTATCACTCATTGCTTCAATCCAATAAATAAAATAGAACCTGTGACCCAGGGAGTTCTTGGTGCCAACTGGCAGAAGTCACAGGGGTATATAGGATTAAAGGGTTTGCCTAGGTCTGGTTGCTACCTAGTAGTTTGTCAAAGGATGTCATGTCACAATGATTGATATAGTCATTGCAAAATGTATTTATGGATAATATGCACAAAGTTATGTTTATATACTCAAAATTATGTTCTTACAGTTTGAGAGTTGGGGCTGGTCACCAGAAGGTGATAAACAAGTTTCTTTCAGGCAGGAGATGCTTATTTGCCTGTCTGGCTATATGTCAATTGATATTGTATACTTCACAATGAATGCCTATTTACATGGAGCAAAATGCTAATCAAGGGTTTGAAAAGTCTCCAGGGGAGATTCTATGCGGAGGAAAGAAATAAAAATAAATAAATAAGTAAATAAATAAATAAACCAAACAGCAGAGATTACCCTGCTTATCAGTGAAGACAATGGTTGGTTGGAACTATATCTGGGATACAGATTTACACCCAGGTATCCTTCACCTAAGGGACAAGCTGTCAGCTGTCTTGTTTTATGAATGGAGGATTACAACCAGTCTGGCTGTATAATGCTGGTAGAGAGACTGTTGGAGCTAACCTGTATGTGACAGAAGAATGTTTTGTTAGTTAAATTTAGGCTCTAGAAAGCAGGTTATGATCTCATTTTTGATGTAACCATTTGGTTCCATTAATTCTACTTGCTTCTTCTCAAATCTCTGTTCTTTGTTAAATAAATGTCTACTTGTTTTCACTATAAACAAATCTAAGTGTTGTGAGTTGAGTGGAGTGGTGATCCTGAGGTCAGGCTGGGGTGTACTGTTCCTTTAGGAATAACTGATCTGTGAATTCTGTGAGTATCCAGCAGACCAGAGGCTGGATGCTCCAGAGAGAAACTTGTCATGCTCAGGGTTGGAGTGTGTATTGCTTATCTGTAAAGGACAGGGGATCCTGCGCAGGCTGAGGTGGGTGCTTGTGTTGCCTCTGGCTGGTGGAGTTGGGGAGCTGACCCCTGGCAGCCACGGTCAAGGCTTCTTCAGGCTAAGGGAAGGTGGCAATGAGGAACTTCACAGTCCTGGGTACCCCCAGGAAGCATCACAGTACCAGTGGCGTAGCCAGGTGGAGGATACAGGGGGAGCAATAAAAAAAAGGCGCCACTCGCTGCGGTGCTTTTACTCACCCAGCGGCACTCCGGGTCTTCGGCGGCGGGCCCTTCACTCGCTCCGGGTGTCTTCGGCGGCGGGCCCTTCACTCGTTCCGTGTGTCTTCGGCAGCACTGAAGGTGGCACCCTTTTTTTTTTTTTTTTTTTAAATCGCTCCCCCGGGTGAGTACAAAGGCGCCAGGAAATTGACAAGGCGACGATTGTACTCAGTGGGGGAGTGGCCGCTCCCCCCGCTCCTCCCCAGCTACACTACTGCACAGTACCCCTCCAGTCTTGCACCTGATTGTTTTAATCTTGACCTTGCTCATTTTTCTTGAAAGAAAAATGCTAACTCTTTCCCAGCGCATTTAAATAATATCTTTATTTTTTTAAAATTCATTATTTGTCGATGAAAACAAAACCAAACTCTCTCTCATTACTCTAGATAATTTCTTCTAAAGCAAACTGATACCATGTAGCGCTTTCTAGATCAATTTGTATCACTGAATTGCTTGTCTGATGAACAGACAAAAATTCAGTGCTTAATTTGTAGACTGCTTACAGGAAGGTTGGTTTTGTGATTAAGGCACTCAGCTAATACTCAGGAGATTTGGATTCAGTTCCTGGTTCTATCTCACTCTTCCTGTGCGATCTTGGACAAGTCACTTAATTTCTCCTTGCCTCATTCCCAATCTTTAAAATTTGGATAGTAATATCTCCTTTCTTCTACTCTTTCTATTCAGATTGTAAGCTCTTTCTGGCAGGGATTCTCTCTTCTGTATTTGTTCAGTGTCTAGCAATATGGAGCCTTGATCTCATCTGAGTCTCTATATGCTATCATACTACAAAATCTGTCAATATTTCTACCATTCTAAAATGGTATCAGGTAGATAACCATTGGAACAGTTTACTAATAAATGTGATAGATTTTTCTTGTGGTAAAAATCAGTTGGCATCTTTAAATCAAGACTGGATGTGTTTCTAAAGAGTTATGCTCAGTTCAATCAAAAAGTTTTGGGCTAGATAGAGGGATCACTTAGTGAAATCTATGGCCTGTGTTAGGCATGTCAGACTCACTGATCATAATGGTCCCTTATGGACCGGAGATTCTATGAAATCCTGCTCTTTTGTCAAGAGCTGTCCTAACTAGAGCTAGAGGGGGAAAAAGTGAATAAACTATTCATGGAAAAATGCAATTTGTGGTTAATCAAAACTGATAATTTGGGTCAAATTTGGGAAAATGTTTTTGGTGGGTGAGGAAAGGATAAAAGTTTAAAAAAAGTTTCACTTTTTTTGTTTGGGTAACATTTTTAGGATGTTTTGAAACAAGATGTCATAACATTTGAAATTGTAAGTAGGTTAATCTAAATAGAGAAAAAGGGTGAATAGCCACCTTCAAATGAAATGAACTAGTATTTGTTTTTGTTTTCCATTTTAATGAGAAAAAAAAACAAAAGATTGTTTTTTCAGGTCAGCCCCAAATCAGGGTTTCTCCACCCCGCCCTTACCCTGTGATTTCTCTTATTTTTGTTTATCCACAACAAAAAACAGACAAGAATATCCCAAGAATTATTTGCCCAGCACTAATCCTAACACAGCAACATATATGAGGACTATTGTTGGGCAAGTGTTTGTGTGTTTTGAATCAGGGTATGCCCATAGCTTACCTGAGAAGCATTTTAAAATGCATGAACAGGCTGGCTGATAATTTCCCCCCCCCACTATTTAACCATCCCCATTTTTTCCTATAATGCATCACAGATATTCAGAATTCTGAAATTTGATTGATCATATTTGTTTAATAAAAGTAAATTGCAAGCATTTTTCAATAACAAATATTTATTTTCAGCTCTTTATCTTAGACAATTATTACTCTATTCCTCTCCCAATATATATTCTGCTGCTTGTCTCCTCACTTCTGGCCCTGACTGATCCCCCCACCTTCCTTTTCACTTTTCTCCCCTTTTTACCTTTGTTCTCCTTTCTCCCAGCACCTAATCTCATCTCAAAGTAGAGGTTGTTGTTATTACATCTAACAATGGAAGGTCATTGGCTCATAGCACAATATTAGGGCTCAGAGTCTGTTTAAATACTTTTGGCCCAGGCCCTCAAATGGTGTAAATCAGCATATTGTGAGAATTTAGATCATCGGAAGGTGTTTCAACTATGGGCTTTATTCTTCAGGAGGAAAATTGTTATATGAATATGATGTGATGTCTCCTTACACAATTCTAAGCACTTTCCCCTTTTACACAGTGGTGTGCATGCTGCCCACAGCAGCACTTCTAACTGGCATTTTCTAGTTGGTTTGTCTCCAGTGTGGCTTTCCAGTTTTATCCACAGTTTAGACTGGCATAAGTCAGATTTCTGCCTACAAGATAGGGTTCTCTACCATCATTCTGAGCTTCCCTTAACTGTTTTTCTGTCCAGGTTGTTCTTTGGACTGACATAATCCAAGACCAGATGAGGGCTTATTCCGAACATAACTGTTTGATAAACATTCTGATTTCTGAACTGGAGAACTGAGCACCATTATCAGCGATAACCTCATCCCGAGTGACATGCCTGGCAAATAGCAAAAACACTATTGTTTTATTGTAAATTCACTTAACTCAAATTTTTCCTGGGTATTTTAAGTATTCGTCCATTTAATGGAGAGATTCAAACTTGTTTAATTCAAATAAATCAGCTCAATATTTCATAGCTGAACAGAGGTCCCAATGGATCTTTTTTTTTTATTTGCACAACTTGTTATAGACACTGTGCAAAGCTGTTTCACTAATTTCAAACCCTCTTGAATATCATAGATGGCTCAGATTCTGAGCCATGTTATAGGGTTCATGTGGTGCTTGGGATCAATTGTTGGGAAAACAAGACAGCAAAGAAGGAGAGAGGAAACATATCTAAATAAAGTATAGATACCCCAGTTTTATATAAATCCAATGCAACGTCATTGGCTTAAATGGAGATACTCATGATTTACACCAGCATAGGCAAGTTGAGAATCATACCCATTAGCTAATGTTATACTGAATGCCCACACATCATTACAAATTTCAACGCAGGGACCATGTCAGAGGTGGGGCTGGGAGTGGGAGAAAATAGAGCCATAATGCAAGCACTGTTGGTGATTCCACACTGAATGGCGTCAGAATTTTTCAGAAGCTCTCTGCATAATCTAACATGGCTCCCACTGCAGTGTGTTTGAAAAATCTCACTCATAATAGAAACCTATGGTGCTGCAAGCTGCTGTGGAGATAGAATACCTGAGTCCTCAATGAAGCTTGCTCCAGGCCCCACCACAGCATTTAGACCAAAACTGCCACTGTGATTATTATTGAAACTTCTCTTAACTTGTTAATTTCTTTCTAGCCCCAGAATGGGTTAATTCAAACATTTTTTAAAAAAACCTTTGATGCTTTCTCTCTGGCTACTTGCCAAACTTTTCCCCCCCCCAGTCCAAATAACTTAACAGCTAAGAGCTCTGAATGTCACTTCTCTGTTAGTTTGTCAACATTTAAGTTGACCCATATCTTAGGAAAAGAATAAGAGACACTGATACCATATAGGGCTTTTCAGAACAGCCAGATACAGCAACCAGTCTGGTATGTTGTTCCATGTGTGTAGACATTTGACCCCATGTAGACCCCATGTAGATCCCTATTTATTTCAACAGGACCCTGTAGAAGAGACCTACCTGGTTTGGCTTTAGGCCTGTTCATTGCTTCAGTTCCCCTCAATGTCAAACTTCAGTTTTCCCTCTCTGATGGTTCTATGACTCCTAGTGCATATAGGTTGCTTCAGGGACTTAGCCCTCCAGCTAAGAAACAAAAGTCCTCCCTAGCAGGAGTCAGAGTCCAAACAGAAACACTCCAAACACTTGTTCGACACAGCCTTTGCTCCCAGAGTCGGTCTTCTCCCACCCCAGTCTTTACCCCATCACTTGGGTTCAGTTTCTAATTTTGGGCTTCAGTCTTTTCTTCCCGCTGGTGGTGGCATAGAAGGAACATACACCCCATCCTTTACTATAACCCCTCAGTCTTCAGACCCTAAATAATTGGGCTATTTGGCCTATAATCTAAACTTCCTCATCTTTCTTTCCCAGGGTGTCTTCCTACATGTTCAGCATGACCAGTGGTCCTTTCCTGGCTATTCTCCGGGCCTTTAGTGAATCATCCCCTTCCAGATCTGCTTTCCCTGGGGTCTCTTACCTTACTCATCCCTTCACCTGGGGAAGTGGAGTAAACTTGGCACAGGTGTAGCAGAGACCCAGCCCAGGGTCCAGCTCACCCTGTGACAGGCCCCAGGCAGGTACCGGGGTCTAGGTACAGACTTCATTGCAGGGTTGTTTCCTGTGTCCATAGGGCAATATTTCTTAAAGGCATCTCCATTCAGTACACATCCATATTAGCAGGCAAGTAATAAGCAATATAGAGCTGAGAAAAACAAAATATCTTGATAAGAAATGTGCACTCTTTCTCTCTTTGGCCCTATTTAGAAATACTTGTTTTTTTCCAGACTGCTTAAAGTTGGGCTAGCTGAACGTCATGAGAGAAAGATATTTTCTACAGTAATTCATAGACTCAGACTCTCTCTCAGTTCTAACAAGTCAGGCCTCTGGAAGGAAACAGGATAGCTCTCTTCACTGGCTCTGACAGCTACAATACTTCTAGCATTGTAAATACAAGATCCAAGGCAATGAACTAACCAAAAAGCAGCTGCTCTCTATGCTCATTTAAATGAGCAAAACACTAGTATAAGATTCACTAAGAATACCAGCATTCTGTTTTTGTTTTTAAAGAAGACTAGCAAGAGGTTCAGATTTGACTTCTGTAGTTCTGCAGTCAGTAGTTACTTTTGCTTGTTTATCATAAGCTTTCATATCTTGAGCACGTCTCAGAGTAAAATGTCTTATCATTTAATAACTATTTGTCACTATTGCATTACAGTAGCAAAATACCGTCTATTTTGGATGTGCAAGTAATATTTTTACCCACACCTTTCTGACTTTTCCCCTACACAAACAAAATTTACATAATTAAGTTACCATCTCTCTCCTCCCCCCGCTCCTATCCCTCAGGGGGGAGGGATAGCTCAGTGGTTTGAGCATTGGCCTGCTAAACCCAGGGTTGTGAGTTCAATCCTTGAGGGGGCCACTTGGGGATCTGGGGCAAACTCAGTACTTGGTCCTGCTAGTGAAGGCAGGGGGCTGGACTCGATGACCTTTCAAGGTCCCTTCCAGTTCTAGGAGATGGGATATCTCCATTAATTTCTAATTTCTTAATTTCCCTCCCGCAGTGTTTGTAGGGCTTCTGTCACCTTACCGTCTGAGGGTTATATGTACCTATGGGGGATGGTCTAGACAGTATTTGGTCCTGCCATGCGAGCAGGGGACTGGACTCGATGACCTCTCGAGGTCCCCTCCAGTCCTAGAATCTATGAATCTACGGTTAAAGGATAACAGTAAAGATTTTCAAAGGCACTAACTGCAATTAGGGCATTTAGCTCCTATTGACTTTGAGAGTGGTAGCCGTGATAGTCTATATCAACAAAAAGAACAAGGAGTACTTGTGGCACCTTAGAGACTAACTAATTTATTTGGGCATAAGCTTTTGTGGGCTAAAACCCACTTCATCAGATGCATACAGTGGAAAATACAGTAGGAAGACACACACACACACACACACACACACAGCATGAAAAAATGGGGGTTGCCATACCAACTCTAACAAGACTAATCAATTAAGGTGGGCTATTATCAGCAGGAGAAAAAAATTAATTCCAGTTCTGCAGTTTCTCGTTGGAGTCTGTTTTTGAAGTTTTTTTGTTGAAGAATTGCGACTTTTAGGTCTGTAACTGAGTGTCCAGGGAGGCTGAAGTGTTCTTTGACTGGTTTTTGAATTTTATAATTCTTGATATCTGATTTGTGTCCATTTATTCTTTTGCATAGAGACTGTCCGGTTCGGCCAATGTACATGGCAGAAGGGCATTGCTGGCACATGATGGCATATATCACATTGGTAGATGTGCAGGTGAACGAGCCCGATAGGTTGTAGATCCTTGATGATGATACACCATCCTGAAGGATGATCCCTCACTCGCACAGATCTTGGGAGACAGGCCAGTCCTCACTTACAGACAGCCCCCCAACCTGAAGCAAATACTCAAAAGCAACCACACACCACACAACAAAAACACTAACAAAGGAACATATCCTTGCAACAAAGCCTGTTGCCAACTCTGTCCACATATCTATTCCAGGGACACCATCATAGGACCTAATCACATCAGCCACACCATC
Organism: Terrapene triunguis; assembly: GCF_002925995.2. Taxonomy (NCBI): domain Eukaryota; kingdom Metazoa; phylum Chordata; order Testudines; family Emydidae; genus Terrapene; species Terrapene triunguis. Next base: position 18,566,881 of record NW_020664561.1, on the reverse strand, counting down.
AGCAAAAAAAATTCAAAAACAGACTCCAAAGAGAAACTGCAGAACGAGCATTAATTTGCGAACTGGACACCATTAAATTAGTCTTGAATAAAGACTGGCAGTGGATGGATCATTACACAAACTAAAAACTATTTCCCCATGCTTATTTTTCCCCTACTGTTACTCACACCTTCTTCTCAACTGTTTGAAATGGGCCATCCTGATTATCACTACAAAAGTTGTTTTTCTCCTGCTGATAATAGCCCACCTTAATTGAGTAGCCTTGTTAGAGGTGGTATGGCAACCCCCATTTTTTCATGTTCTCTGTCTAGATAGATAGGATTGTCCTACTGTATTTTCCACTGCATCTGATGAAGTGGGTTTTAGCCCATGAAAGCTTATGCCCAAATAAACTGGTTAGTCTAAGGTGCCACAAGTACTCCTCGTTCTTTTTATTGACTTTGAAAATCTCACAGACAATGTCGAAGCCAAATCCTGGTCCTATTTGTTTTGACAGGACCAGATTTGGGCCATCTGTGCCTGTATTTGGTGGGCATCATTGCCTTCCTCAATGACCTACCTATCCTAAAGGATTAAAGAAAGGATCTCCATCTTAGCTTTAAGGAAGCCAGAATGGAAGGGGCGGGAAGAAATGACAAAAAAATAAAATAAAATAAAATAAATCTTTTAGCAAAATTTTCAGAGACTTATGTAAAGCAGGAGTTGGAAGAAAGCTGTCAGGTGTTTACGTGCACTAAGGGTAGGCTATGAAATCTGCAGTTGCTATGAATTGAATGTAAGAGAAAATAACTCATTATGAGGTATTTTGATTCCAGTGGCAAGTACAATCAGGGAAGAGGATATACAAGAATCAATCCAAGCAAAAGCAGAGCTTCAACTCAATATGCTGATTAGCAATATCTCTATTGCCGGGAATAAAGAGCTCAGGTGTTTTAGGAATAAAACACAAAAATGCAAGAACAGGAATCAGTGATCTGTTGGAGGAAGCTTTCTGGAGCTCATGGGAGCTTCTTGTTACAATTCTGCCACATCATGGAAAGGTTGAGGTAATTGGCCCATCTCTTAATGAATTAATTACCTTTCTGGACTCCACTACACAATCCCTGCCAGATATGACTTGCTCCTGGCATTTTATTTCTGAAGAACCCATTTTTAACCTTTGGAATGAACCTGATTGCACCAGGTAACAGGTATTTTACCAAAAAAAAAAAAAAAGTTCCTTGTATGACATCTCCCCATCACAGCTCCCCTCATATCCTTTACTGCTCCATTTCTCTTTTGATTTCAAATTACATACGATGAACACCGTGCTATACTAGATAAAACATGTACATTTTGCCTCTTCTTCCAACACCAGTGTTCCTTTCTGACACCAGCGTCAATCCTCTGCCAAGCAGCTGTAGAATGTCTGTGACCTTGTAGGTCAGCTTTCTAATGGAGAGGCAAAATAATCAGTGACGTGAAGTATATTCCAAGTGTAACTTGTTTTATTTACAGACATACACCAGTCAGGAAATGGAGGTGCAGACAATCTCTTTTTTCCAGAAATTTCAGTCCACCAACAATGCTCAGCTCCCAGGGAGCAATTCTGCCTCAAGAATTGACTCTGATCAGAACCTAAGGCAGAGAGCAAACTCCTGCCACTCTCAGTTCTGCTTCCTCTGTCCCAAACTCTCTCTAACTTTAGCTCTTATTCAACAATACAAGCATTTCTCCTGAAACTAAAAACTCGATTGCATGTTAAGAAAGAACTCAGAAGACTGTTTGCAACAGCACCACCTGGTTTGACCTTCCAGAATAGATACATATGGAAAATGTCTTTAATACAAGTGTGCTTGCCAGGTGCTATTGCCTTCTATCTTGGTCATGGTAATGAGTGTGCGCTTTAGTCAACCAAAAAGGAGTTCCTTACCCCCTTTTCTTCAGTGCACACAACTCTGTTCATCACAGGCTAAGAGAGACATTTTGAAGAATAAGATGAGGACAACACATGCCCCACATGAAATCAGCCAGGGGAGAAGTAAAGTCCCATCAAAAGGAGCCATGCAGAGGGCCTGCTCTCACACTAGAGAAATTGCTCAGATTATAAACTGGAAAAAGATTATCACCTGGGTACATTTGGGGTGAAATTCACCCCTGAGCATGGGGCCAACACAAGGACTAGTCACCACTTCAGTCCTACTTAGGAAGGAGACTTTAAATAGAACTTAAGTGGTACACAGAATTGGTGCTGGTCCTCTTCACAGGAGTGAATTCATTCTAAAATAAGTATATAAACCGGAAGGGTAGTAGTTTACAGGTTCCCCTAAATCAAGCGCTGGCCACGAGGCACAAAGAACCTAGAAAAGTGATTTCTTAGCCCTGGTCTTCACTACGAGTTTAGGTCGAATTTAGCAGCGTTAGATCAATTTAACCCTGCACCCGTCCACACGACAAATTCATTTTTGTCGACTTAAAGGGCTCTTAAAATGGATTTCTGTACTCCTCCCTGACGAGGGGATTAGCACTGAAATCGACCCTGCTGGGTCGAATTTGGGGTAGTGTGGACGTAACTTGATGGTATTGGCCTCCGGGAGCTATCCCACAGTGCTCCATTGTGACCGCTCTGGACAGCACTCTCAACTCAGATGCACTGGCCAGGTAGACAGGAAAAGCCCCACAAACTTTTGAATTTCATTTCCTGTTCGACCAGCGTAACGAGCTGATCAACACAGGTGACCATGCAGAGCTCATCAGCACAGATGACCATGGAGTCCCAAAATCGCAAAAGAGCTCCAGCATGGACCGAATGGGAGGTACTGCATCTGATCGCTGTATGCGGAAACAAATCCGTGCTATCCAAACTCTGTTCCAAAAGACGAAATGCCGGAATATTTGAAAAAATCTCCAAGGGCATGAAGGATAGAGGTTATAACAGGGACCCGCAGCACTGCCGCGTGAAGTGTAACAAAGAACCAGAGAGGCAAACGGCCGCTCCGGATCAGAGACCCAGAGATGCCGCTTCTATGATGAGCTGCATGCCATTCTAGGGGGTGCCCCTACAACTACCCCACCCCTGTGCTTCCCTCCTCCCCCACCCCTCCCGGGCTTCCTTAGCAGTTTTTCCCTCCATTTGTGTGATGAATTAATAAAGAATGCATGAATTTGAAACAATGACTTTATTGCCTCTGCAAGCGGAGATCAAAGTGGGGGAGGGGAGGGCAGTTGACTTACAGGGAACTGTAGAAAGAGTGAACCAAGGGGGCAGGTTTTCATCAAGGAGAAACAGAACTTTCACACCGTAGCCTGGCTAGTCATGAAACTGGTTTTCAAAACTTCTCTGATGAACAGCGCGCCTTGCTGTGTTCTTCTAACCGCCTGGTGTCTGGCTGCACGTAATCAGCGCCAGGCGATTTTGCCTCAACCTCCCACCCCACCATAAACATCCCCCCCTTACTCTCACAGATATTGTGGAACACACAGCAAGCAGTAATAACGATGGGAATATTAGTTTTGCTGAGGTCTAACCGAGTCAGTAAACTGCGCCAGTGCGCTTTTAAACGTCCAAAGGCACATTCTACTGCCATTATGCACTTGCTCAGCCTATAGTTGAACTGCTCCTTACTACTGTCCAGGCTTCATGAGCCATGGGAGCAAGGGGTAGGCAGTCCGTGTGCGACCGTGTGGTGCTGCAGACTGGGAGAGCAGCCTGAGGCAGAAGCCTCCAGCTGGCATGATATTCCAGGCAGGACTGAATCTCCATTAGACAAAACTTAAGAAGAGAATGACCTGGAGTCATTCCCATTTTCGTCCAGGCGCCCCCGACCGACTTCACCGAGGACGGCCGGGAGCACCCATGTCTGCCCAAGCACCCCTGACTAACCTAACCGAGATTGGCCAGGATCACCCATGGGATGACGGCAGCGGCTAGCAGTTGTCTTGTACCGTCTGCCATAGGCAAGGCAAGGGGATGCTGCTGTGTAGCACCTCAGTACTGTGTCTGCCAGCAGCACCCAGGAGACATACGGGGACAGTGAGCTGAGCGGGCTCCATGCTTGCCGTGGTATGCGGTCTGCACAGGTAACCCAGGAAAAAAGGCGAGAAACAATTTTTTGCCATTGCTTTCACGGAAGGAGGAAGGGAGGGGGGGGGGCTGACGACATGTACCCAGAACCACCCGCGACAATGTTTTTGCCCCATCAGGCATTGGGAGCGCAACCCAGAATTCCAATGGGCGGTGGAGACTGCGGGAACTGTGGGATAGCTACCACAGTGCAATGCTCCGAAAGTCGACGCTAGCCTTGGTACTGTAGACGCATACCACCGACTTAATGTGCTTAGTGGGGACACACACAATCGACTGTATCAAATCGATTGCTAAAAAATCGACTTCTAATAGATCAACCTAATTTCATAGTGTAGACATACCCTTCGTCCACATGAGAAAACCTGTCTTTCCAGGTTGCTTGTTTTTGTAGCCTAGAGAAAAGACCACAGATACAGTGGAACATAGAATCATAGAAGATTAGGATTGGAAGAAACTTCAGGAGGTCATCAAGTCCAACCCCCTGCTCAAAGCAGGACCTACCCCAACTAAATCATCCCAGCCAGGGCTTTGTCCATGCTAAAAACCATGCTAGAACCTGGTTTCAGCCTGACAATTATATTGCAGTCCTACTCACTAGTAAATTGGAAGCACTGTGGAATCATTACTTTGTGTGAAGGGGGTGCTCAGAAATCAGGTCCTTTCAGTGTTGTCCCACAGAGCAATGCTGCAGAGTTTAAAGTGCCTACTAATAGCTGTTGAAGCCAAAGAAAGTGAGAGTGCACTTCAGTATCTTTTTCTACCAAACAGAGCTCTTCTTCTAGACGCTACTTGATGGGCTTGTGCATAATGAATGCTTGATCCAGTGCTGAAACCTGCACTGCATCCCAACAGATCTAGATCTGTGTTATATAAGTGTTAATTCGAGAAGTAAATGTGGTAGTGCAGTCTCTGAACATTGACCTTGGCATGATGGCCGCAGTTCAGCGAAGTTCTCAAGCGGGAGTTTAAAACTTAAGCTTGTGTATAAGTCCCACCCTGCCCAGCAAAGCATTTAGACAGCAATAAATCCCACTGACTTCAATAGAATTGGATTAGGCCCTAAATTTGCTAACATAACAAAGGTCGCTCTCTCAGGAGCAACACAGTGATGCTTTTAGATACAACATATGAGGCAGGGGTCCCAGTGTAAGAAAAATAACCCTTCCCTTCTTCCCCTCCATGGCCTCTCCTGCTTTAAAATTAAATTCCAGGCCTGAGTAAAATATACTAGAAGTGTAAAATGTTTACTGTGCAGAGTTGTGTGAAACTGAGTTAACATGTTTACAGAAATAAACCATGTATTTGAAAAACCACTAATAAGTAGCGGAGAGCTGATTACACTCCTATAATTTATCTGTCTATCTTAGGGTTTTCTATAGCACAATCAGCACAGTACCTAGGAACTGAAACATCAAAATATTTAATCACTCAACCATATTTTCTAATTCCCATTTCTTTTGTGAATTCCTCCATTCTTCATTAAAAGCATTTAAATGTTTAGTTTGTGAACTGCTGAAATGGTAGCCAAGAAATAACCTGCCAGAAAAAATTAGGATGTTCATCATAGTAATAGGAAGAATAACAACAACAAGAAGAATAAGAATAAAGCTGTCTTATCTGTTAAGATAGTTTCTATTGTAAACTTGTCAATGGATTAAATCAGACAATAAGATTCTCTGCAAGGTCTCTTGTGTTTTACACTGTCTAAGCACATTTCAATAATTGTTTCTATTGCCCTTTATACCTACTAAACGAATGATGAATAGATATTAAAAGTCAGGCTCAGTAGGATTATTTATGTACCATATTTCATAAAACACATGCTTAATTAAAAATCATTAGTGCAATTATGAACGGCATAGAGAAAACAATGAAACGTATTCAAAAAGTACTATTAAACAGTTAATTAAATTCCTCCCCCTCTATCCCCCCAGACCCTATGAATAAAGTCAAAGTACTCCATATCCATACTTAATGTCCCTATTTGGAATTATGGCCACATCTGTAACCAATGTTTTTGCTAACACCAATGGTAACTATTAACAAAACTGTGGGAGAAGTCTGCTTTTGACCAATACTTGTTTTGTGGGATTAGTAATCTTAAACCTAAAATTAACAGAGCCTGCTTCCTGCTCCTTGCACATTTCATGATTTTGTATTTAACAGCAGGTATTGCTAGCAAAATGACCACTGGATGCACATCCTGTCCATTCCATTTTCCTCCATAGGAAGGCCAAGTCAAAAGGGAAATGGCCCCAACAGTGAGGGTTCTATATGTAGCTTTCTGTGTGGAAGCTATGTGACAGAAAAAAGGTGTTACACACACTCCCACCTGCCCACTCCTGTTCCTTCTCCATTTTGTACTGCAGAGTTCCCATCGAAAATACCAAATCCCAAGGGAAAACCTGAGGGCTTCTCCATTAGTGACTTTGTAGTTTGCCTCCTCAAGCCCCTGACTTTTCAATATGGAGACACTCACACAAAATGGTTTCCAACATCTTTTCTATTGGAGGTATTTCTTTAAAACCTCCTGCTCCTTCTGTAACATGTAGTACAAATTGTTATGTAGGTTGTGGAGTGAGGGAAGCATTGACTAAGATCATTCAGTTATAATTTTGACCCCTCTATAGTGATTCTCATTAACAGTAACATTCTCAAGATCTGCTTTGAAGAGGAGTAAAGTTAATTTTGTGCTTACTCTCATCAAACAAGACAAGTCAGACTCTCTCAAACTGACTGCATTGCTAAATGCAAAATAATAAAAATCAGAACTCTAGCTTGAAATTGAGCGAGTGACTCGAGCCATTCACATGACACCTGCAAAGTTTGGGCAATAGGACTTTAGATTATACAGATTTGCCTTCTACCTGTTGTGATGCTGTATGATTGAAATATGACCATCATTAATATTCCCACTGTTAGGCAATTGTCACAAATCTTGTGCACAGTATGTCATGTAAGGGTCAATGGAAAACAGTTATGATTTTCTAAATATGATTATCCTGTTTAAATCCACATATCTGTGCATCTGATGTTGTGAATACTGGCTATAGATCTGTATCCTAAATGTGTTTGTTCCTGGAGTAACACGCACCAGGTAAAATCTGCATTTAAGCCAGACATCTTTGTGTTGATGGCCCATCAAAGGCAATTAACTCCCCCAATGGGCCATAGAAGAAACTCATTCCGGCCAGATGACTCTTCCTGCAGATGCCTTAGCCACCAAGTGGCCAATGGCTTGCCCCTGTGAGTCAGGAAGCCACATAAGTGCATGTGACTCGCTCATGTGACCCTGGACTCCATCCTGTGTACTTTTCCACAAAATATGCTGTGGGCTTTGTTTGGGACAGTAAAATTCTATCCACATGGCAAAGGATATAAAAGACCCTGGAAAATCTCCATATTGTCTTCATTTCCTACTTCGTTTCTCTGGATTGGATTTCTACCAAGGAAGCTCTTAACAAGGACTGATGATCCCCAAGCTGAATTCAGAGAGACTTTTGCAAACTAGCCGTTTATTCCATCATGGCTTCAAACTTGATATAAGAACTTTGCAATCACTTATATGTATATGATTTCCTTAACAATTTTAACTCTCTTCTTCTTTTCTCTTATAAAGAAACCTTTAGATTTTAGTTACTAAAGGATTGGCAATAGTGTGATTATTGGGTAAGAGCTGAGTTGTATATTGACCTGGCTATGTGGCTGATCTCTTGGTTTTCAATAACCACTCATTATGGAGTCTAATACAGTGATCGGCAACCTTTGGCACGTGGCCCGTCAGGGAAATCCACTGGCAGGCCGGGACAGTTTGTTTAACTGAAGTGTCTGCAGGTTCGGCCGATCGCAGCTCCCACTGGCCGCAGTTTGCCGTTCCAGGCCAACGGGGGTTGCGGGAAGTGGTGCAGACCGAGGGATGTGCTGGCCGCCGCTTCCCGCAGTCCCCATTGGCCTGGAATGGTGAACCGCCGCCAGTGGGAGCTGCGATCATCCAAACCTGCGGATGCTGCAGGTAAACAAACTGTCCCAGCCCACCAGCAGATTTCCCTGATGGGCCGTGTGCCAAAGGTTGCCGATCCCTGGTCTAGTATGTGGGTGGTGCAATAAGTGCTGGAACACCTAAAGAGACTGCATTTTTGACTTCTTGTTAACCAGTGTCGTGAGACAGTAGTTTACTTTTGTTACTGGGTTAGTATATCTACCAGTAGAATAACCAGAAATTTGGGGTGAGTTTGCCCTATTTCTCGGTAGTTTGTCCTGAATCTGGTATTCTCAGCTGTGAACTCCTGAGACACGGTGACACCTGTGAAGTGATTGTCTTGCACAATCAATTATACAGTTTTCAAGGTAAGATTAAAGAATTCCCTATCTTCTCTAGTTCACATATGGGTGCCATAATCTGCTTCAGAAATTAGTTCTTATTTCATTTACATTATACACTTGGTTACTCAAGTATTGTCACATCAAAATGAAACCTTTACCTATACAAAAAGCATTATTATTTTTATCATCAAGTTAAACATTGACCACGACAGCAGCTCCTCAAGTATTTGTTTGAAGCTGATTAGCTGTATAAATTTTTGAAGAACCATTTTCTGCACCAGTTCACTGTAATTACAAACTGTCAGTGTGACAATGAGATTCCTTACACTAAAATACACACTAATTGTTACAAGAACAAAGGCCTGATTTCTATAGCTAAACATGCCAGACAGAAGGAGTCTGCTGATTTATATTTATCCACCTTCTTTCAGAAGTAGACTAATGAGAACATTTATATTTTTAGTTACGGGGACCATTGCAAGGACAATAAGTACAACCAACAATGTCATGCAATTGTTGGCCTTTCAACTTGCTTTAGTGTTTTAGAACATAGACTTAAGGTGAATATAGTGCTTTGGAGAAGTTGTGTGATCCGGGGGTTTATAATGGCCTTGCACTACTGTCAGCATGAAGTCCAGTCTGAAATATACCAGGAAGGATCCTATAGTGGCTCTTAACATTGGAAAACAATTTTAGAAGAGATTGCCTGGTATGGATGAGTCAGATAGACACTCTTGTTCAAAGTCAGGCAGAAGTGTGTGAAAAGAATTTATGCAGGTCTCCAGGGTGCAATCATTGCAGAGATTGCCTAGCACACTGCTCTGGACAAAGTCTAATGATGAACCCCAGGAAATGTCCCAGGGCAAGTGGCCATAGTATTATGGTTCATCAACACACTTTCTGGCACTAGCCTTACTCAAATGGAGTACTGCCTTTGGACAAAGTCAAAATACACTTGATGGTAAGATGATGTGCTATGAGGCGCCTCAAATCATTGAGAGTGGCCAAAGAATTTCTAAATACAATTTTTGCGCTATTTCTCTCGGGAGCTGGGCCCAACCATACAGTAAGTCCACCAAGATAAGAGCTCCATGACCCATGGACAATGAACAAGGCAGAAGCTACAACTGTGTAAAAATTTTCTACATGTACCACGTACTGTTTCCAGGCACATATCTAGTGTGGGCATTCTGATAGTAAGAAGCCTGCAAGCTAAATGTGTGTGTGTGTGTGTGTGTGTGTGTGTGTGTGTGTGTGTGTGTGTCAAAAGTAACATCTTGTATTAGTTTCCTTTGAAAATCCCAGACCATGATTTAACTGTTTGTATTAATGTCATGTGTCCATACGGAGTATTGTATTATGCTGTGTTGTTCATGTAGGTACTTCATAAGAGTACAAGTATTAATCAACATCTTGACAGATGTATAATGCTTTAGTTTGATAACATATTCTAATGAACAGTGGAACAACAATACTAAGCAAGTTCTATGGCAGTGAAATAATTTATCAGCATCTCAGCTATATATAATGTGATTACATGTTACTTTGTTTCCTGAGGTGCTAGGGATGGGGTTAGGAAATGGGAAAATTATACAACAGCACAATTAAGAGGTTATACTTAACCTCTAATGGCACATGATAAATCATTTGATACAATTCTCCCTGTTCAGTCAGCAAACATGAAAACACAGATTTAATCAAGAGTTGCTTTTAGTACATAGTGTATTAAAATTGCAACTAGGGTTTTGGAAGAAAAATTCTATTGGTGCTCTGATTTCTGAGCAATCAGAATATTAGGAGATGCATTAGGGGGAAATTCAGGAGATGGAAGGTAGAATCACAGGGTTTGTGGAAGGACTAAGGTATTTGGGGAAGTAGAAATTATTCATTTACATATTTTCTGAAACACCTGGGATGATATATCTGGTCTGTTTTGAAATGTCCTTTAAAAAATAACTGGAATATGGAGGGAAAAAAGTTTCACCACATTGGACACCCATAGATTATTTCCTGAGATTTTTCTTTCTTGATCAATAAATGGTAGTGGTTCTCCCTCCCTCTCTCTCTCATTTCATCCCCTCTAAACTTTCTTGACACCTGAAATGACTGCTTCTTGGAACAGCTAGTCCTGGAACTCACAAGAGGAGAGGCAATTCTTAATGTAGTCCTAAGTGGAGCACAGGATCTGGTCCAAGAGGTGAATATGGCTGGACCACTTGGTAACAGTGACCATAATATAATTAACTTTAACATCCCTGTGGTGGGGAAATCACCACAGCAGCCCAACACTGTAGCATTTAATTTCAGAAAGGGGAACTGCACAAAAATGAGGAGGTTAAACAGAAATTAAAAAGGTACAGCACCAAAAGTGAAATCCCTTCAAGCTGAATGGAAACTTTTTAAAGACACCATAAGAGGCTCAACTTAAATGTATACCCCAAATTAAAAAACAGAGAACCAGAAAAGTTCCACTGTGGCTAAACCTCAAAGTAAAAGCAGAGAGAGACAAAAAGGCATCCTTTAAAAAGTGGAAGTTAAATCCTAGTGAGGAAAAATAGAAAGGAGCATAAACTCTGCCAAATGAAGTGTAAAAATATAACTAGTAAGGCCAAAAAAGATTTTGAAGAACAGCTAACCAAAGACTCAAAGTCATAGCAAAAAAAACTTTAAGTACATCAGAAGCAGGAAGCCTGCTAAACAACTAGTGGGGCCACTGGATGATCGAGATGCTAAAGGAGCAGTCAAGGACGATAAGGCCATTGAGGAGAAACTAAACGAATTATTTGCACCGGTCTTCATGGCTGAGGATGTGAGGGAGATTCCCAAACCTGAGCCATTCTTTTTAGGTGACAAATCTGAGGAACTGTCCCAGACTGAGGTGTCAATTGAGGTGGTTTTGGAACAAATTGGTAAACAAAACAGTAATAAGTCACCAGGACCAGATGGTATTTGCCCAAGAGTTTTGAAGGAACTCAAATGTGAAATTGCAGAACTCTAGTTTGTAACCTATTATTTAAATCAGTTTCTGTACCAAATGACTGGAGGATAGGTAAGGTGGCGCCATTTTTTAAAAAAAGGGCTCTAGAGGCAACCCCGGCAATTACAAGCCAGTAAGACTGACTTCAATACCAGGCAAACTGGTTGAAACTATAGTAAAGAACAAAATGGTCAGACACAGATGAACATAATTTGTTGGGGAAGAGTCAACATGGTTTTTGTAAAGGAAAATCTCGCCTCACCAATCTACTAGAATTCGTTGAGGGTGTCAACAAGCATGTGAACAAGGGGGATCCAGTGGATATACTGTACTTAGACTTTAAGAAAGCTTTTGACAAGGTCCCTCACCAAAGGCTCTTAAGCAAATTAAGCAGTCATGGGATAAGGGGGAAGGTTCTCTCATGGATTGGTATCTGGTTAAAAGCTAGGAAACAAAGAGTAGGAATAAATGGTCAGTTTTCATAATGGAGACAGGTAAATAGTGGTGTCTCCCAGGGGTCTTACGGGGACCAGTCCTATTCAAATTACCTGGAAATAGGGGTAAACGGTGAGGTGGAAAAATGTGTAGATGATACAAAACTACTGAAGATAGTTAAGTCCCAGGCAGACTACGAAGAGCTACAAAAGGATCTTTCAGAACTGGGTGATTGGTTAACAAAACAGCAGATGAAATTCAAATTTGATAAATGCAAAGTAATGACATTGATGGAACAATTATTGGAGGGACTGTAACTGAATTCCCTAAATGCACACCCACATTTTTCCCCAAAGAAAATAATTTGATACAGAAACTGTTGGGTGGTTTTGGTTTGTTTTGGATGAACTGGAGAGTTGAACTTAATGCTCAAGAATTTTTAAATAAGAGACCAATTACAATCAAAATAGCAAGTATTCTAACAAATTATTAAATGTAACTTGAGAACTACATCTAATTGATATCAGGGGACAAAGCAATCCTAGAGAGAGAGAGAACAAATAACTCCACAATCATTATGGAATAGATCACTTCCTCACACCTCAAAGATTCTTAGACTTTAAGGCCAGAAGGGACTATCATGCACATTTCAGGCTACAGTTTACCCACCTACTCCTGTAATAGACCCATAACCTCTGACTGAATTACTGAAGTTCTCCAAACATGGTTTAAAGACTTCAAGTTACTGAGAATCCATTATTTACTTACTGTAAACCTGCAAGTGACCCAGGCCCCACGCTGCACAGGAAGATGAAGAACCCCCAGGGTGTCTGCCAATCCGACCCAGGGGAAAATTCCTTCCCAACCACAAATATAGTGGTCAGTTAGACCCTGAGCATTTTGGCAAGATGCAACAGCCAGACACCTGAAAACAAAGGCTGGAGAATAGAAAGAAGGCAACATTTTATTCTCTGGATGATCAGCTAATTGATCCTACTCAATAGAAAAACCAAATATGAATCCACAATTAAATCCTTGTGCTGAACTGAACTCACTGAAGAGTCAACGATTTCAGAAGACTTTCAATATCAAAATAAAATTTATAAAACAGCACCACAAAGGATGTAACCAAAGATCCATACTGGAAAGTCTCAAAGCTGAGTTTGGAGGCAGAAAAATGTTTATTTTTGACTTAGAAGAAATGAAAAGTTCTCATGCGCAGGCACTGAGCACATGCCAATTATTTAAATTTATAGTATCAGAGGGGTAGCCGTGTTAGTCTGGATCTGTAAAAGCAGCAAAGAGTCCTGTGGCACCTTATAGACTAACAGACTTATTGGAGCATGAGCTTTCGTGGGTGAATACCCACTTCGTCGGATGCATGTAGTGGAAATTTCCAGAGGCAGGTATAAATATGCAAGCAAGAGTGAGTCAGGCTAGAGATAATGAGGTTAGTTCAATCAGGGAGGATGAGGCCCTCTTCTAGCACTTGAGGTGTGAACACCAAGGAAGGAGAAACTGCTTTTGTAGTTGGCTAGCCAGTCACAGTCTTTGTTTAATCCTGAGCTGATGGTGTCAAATTTGCAGATGAACTGAAGCTCAGCAGTTTCTCTTTGAAGTCTGGTCCTGAAGTTTTTTTGCTGCAGGATGGCTACCTTTAAATCTGCTATTGTGTGTCCAGGGAGATTGAAGTGTTCTCCTACAGGTTTTTGTATATTGCCATTCCTAATATCTGATTTATCCTTTTACATAGGGACTGTCCAGTTTGGCCGATGTACATAGCAGAGGGGCATTGCTGGCATATGATGGCGTATATTACATTGGTGGACGTGCAGGTGAATGAACCGATGATGGTGTGGCTGATCTGGTTAGGTCCTGTGATGGCGTCATTGGTGTAGATATGTGGGCAGAGTTGGCATCGAGGTTTGTTGCATGGATTGGTTCCTGAGTTGGAGTTACTATGGTGCGGTGTATAGTTACTGGTGAGAATATGCTTCAGGTTGGTGGGTTGTCTGTGGGCAAGGACTGGCCTGCCACCCAAGGCCTGTGAAAATGAGGGATCGTTTTCCAGGATGGGTTGTAGATCACTGATGATGCGTTGGAGAGGTTTTAGCTGGGGACTGTATGTGATGGCCGGTGGAGTTCTGTTGGTTTCTTTCTTGGGCTTGACTTGCAGTGGGAGGCTTCTGGGTACACGTCTGTCTCTGTTGATCTGATTAAATAAAGACTGTGAATGGCTAGCCGACTACAAAAGCAGTTTCTCCTCCCTTGGTGTTCACACCTCAACTGCTAGAAGAGGGCCTCATCCTCCCTGATTGAACTAACCTTGTTATCTCTAGCCTGACTCACTCCTGCTTGCATATTTATACCTGCCTCTGGAAATTTCCACTACATGCATCCGACGAAGTGGGTATTCACCCACGAAAGCTCATGCTCCAATACATCTGTTAGTCTATAAGGTGCCACAGGACTCTTTGCTAAATTTATAGTGCAATACAAAAATGCATTACCATGAGTCTTGCAATATTTTGTGTTTCTGTTAAAGCTCCCACATCTGGAGTCTTGTGTTTTTGTGATAATCTCAAGTTTCATAACGTAACATGACAAAATATATACAAATATTTTTTCCAACCAGCCCTACTTATTAATCTAAACTACCCTGCAACCATACAAGATATTTTAAAATTAAAAATGAACAAATTCCTTAATTTTTCTGATAGGCTATTGCACAGAAAAATACATTGTTGCAAGTGTCATAAGGATTTCAGTGTTTGTAAGTATTTTTACGTCAATGTAAAATCATGGGTTCTGTTTTGGAAGGCTAACTCCTCGAACCCTTACCCTGAGTTCAGTGAGTCCGTGTGAGTAAAAATTTCCCCACGTGGGCAGAATCAGTTGGAACCTGAGGAACTCACACTATATTTCTATGTATTTATTTAAAAAACACTTCACACACATAATCAAATATAGAGTTTATATTGTTAAACATTGGTGGAATTCCAGATTTATGCTATAGACACGTTATATTGCACATTTGGAATAAAACTGCCTGAATTAATTTGTGTTGGCTGCTCTTGGGATTGAGAAACAACTGAGAATAAGACCCTCTTCATAAGCAAATTATAAATTCAGATTTTAAAGGCCAAGAGAAACCATTTATCTAGTCTGACTTCTTGTCAATATAGGCCATAGAATTTCACCTCATGATACCTGCATCTAACACAGTAACCTCCAGTTGAGCCAAGGAAGGTCTTTTCAAAAGACATTTCATCTTGATTTAAAGACTCCAAGTGATGGAGATTTTTACTGAATCCCTTGTTTCAATTGTTAATTACCTGGTTTGTTAAAAATGTCATAGAAAAATACAGCTCCAATTGCTTATTTATATGCCAGATAATGAATGATTCAAAGAATGAACTGTTAAAAGTGTCTTACTTTGTTTGCTCATTTCAGCTTCCATCAGGTCTTCATCCACTTTCATTACATTTTAAAATAGGATTCATGAAACCTACCTAATTCAATCACTCAGATCAACAAAGAACAATAGCTTACTTGAAATGATCTGCTAATAGAAGGGAAATAGAATTATATTCAATATGTTCTGAGATACTTTGAGGCAAAGTCAAGAAATAAAAGGTTTTCTGATAGAAGGGTTCTTTTGTGTAAGATAACCTGTATTAGAAAACAGCACGTTTGCAAGTAAATACACATTTTAAACTTTATTACTAAAAGTGATGCTAACTCTTGGGTTGTGACTATTGGTACTTTTCTATTTTGCTACTAGGTAGGTGTGTTGGGCTTTTAGGAAAAGAGGTATAGATTTTTAGTTTTTTTTTTTTTTTTTAAATTGTATTAAAATATTGACTCTGAGAAGTAGCAGTAGCCCGTCAGCCACTGTTTGCCTTGTCTACTCCAATACAATGCCTATTCTTGCTTGCAATTCATCATCTACATCTTGCTCTATGGAAACATTTTCTATCCTGTCAGAAGTTTGTGGGAGGCCTGCCATTGTATACTCTACCACTTGTTCTTTGGTTCCCTGCTCTATTTAACTCAAACAGTCTTCTTGAATTGGCTCCTACATCAGTTATATTGTGATTTTTTTCCTGGTTATCTGGAATTATTTTCCTTTCACTTAAAAATCGCAGTTGTTGTTTCTATTAGAATCCTAATACAGGAACACTTTGAACCCATCCCGGATAATGACTGGTGGTTAATAGGCAACCACTCTTCTACCAACAGTGACGTCCCCAGTAGGATACCATTAGTTCCTGACATATTCACTGTCTACATCCAGGTGCTGGAAGGAACTGTGACATTCTATGGGCTCAATTGGTAGCAATAATGACACTCAGCTCTTCATTTTGTATCTCAAAACCGTCAAACTATCCCAATGTGGGGCCAGGATCAGCACATGGATGAGGAAGAATAGGTCTTAACCTCCATCTTTATTGGGTTTAGTTTAACATTTTGAAGAGCTCTCCACCACTATGCAATCTCCTACACTTGAGAACATCTGACCCCGATGTCAAAAAGGTAGTCAAGGAGTCCTACTAGACTCTTCAGTCTCACTTGGTTTTTACATAGCAATGGCCACAATGCCCCCTCATCCTTTCTATCATCTACAGTTAACATAGGGACTATCCTGAACAATGACTAATTGCGTTTGGACACACACACCTCTATTCTCACTCAAAATGTTAAAAAAATTGTGTTGGACAAATCCAGTTAAGTCATACTTAACAAATTACCTGGAATTGATAAAGAATGTGACATTTCCTTTCTTCAGCAGGACAGACTACAATTAGCATGTGATCGCAGTCTGCTGTTCACTCTATTGGCTACATATAAAACATTACATCATTTTCAGAAAATTCAGGTGGTTGGCCCTATGACAAGTGAAGGGACAAGGCACTCACCATCAGCTGGAGGTCCACCCTTCAGGAGCAATGGAACTGTGTAGCTTGATGATGAAACTCATGTGCAGAGAACACAGGGCTCTTGGCAGCTAACCTGAGATTATGGAATTCACTTCCACAGGGATTAAGAATGGCCATCTACCCACCGTTTTCTGGACTAAAGAGAAAACCCAATTTTTTGCATCTTGCTTTCCCACAAAGGAGCTCATAACCTATTAGCAACTGCACTCAGAGGAGAAAGCAATGATAACTTTGTACAGGAGGTATGAGAAATGAGGGGGAAACTATTGATTAGTTGAGGTAAGCCATCTTGGAGTTTTTTATTTTGCTCATAAATTGCTCACGTACCATCATGTTCTGCATGATAGAAGAACCTAAATAGAAAACTACATTTAAACAATAGACAATCTTGTTTTTGACTACAGTGAGAGTGTTATTTAAATCTGTAGAAAGAAAAAAAAGCAATAAAAAGTGACTTTTACTAAATGCATTTAGGTTTCACTTTTATCAGTTACTTTTCCAGAATTAAGAGTATCAATCACATGAGAGTTAGTAAGGAAAAAGATAATTCATTTACAACCTTAACTGAAAGTGCCCTAACCCTTCCTTTCTTCCCTCCCAACACCATATTTCTGAATGCACCCTCTTCAGCAGTGCCAAAAACACAGTGAAAAAAAAAATCCGTTGTTGTGAGATTTCTAACACAGTTTTGCAGACCCAAGAGGTTTGCACATCACCGAGTGTAACTCTGTTAAATGAAATAAACACATAAGCATTGCTCTTAGAAATCAAATACAAAATGGAACACTTATATTTGACCAGTCTAGACTGAAGGATGCACAGTAGTCTAAAATATAGGAATATCAATATTTGATGGTTACACTGACAATGTTAGTTTTGATATATACTTTGTCATACAGGAAATCTGCTCAGCAAGTGTTACCCAGACAGTCTTTATTTTATTAAACTCTAGCAAAGTGTAAAATTTCTTCTAACTTTCAGGTGACATCCAAAGAGATCCCTAAACTAATAGTCACAGCAAAGAAGCTATTTCCCCTATAGGTCTTTGATGGTTCAGACAGCTATTGCTTTTCAAAACCTCAGATGCCAGAAAAAGAGAAAAGCTGTTAGAGGTATTCCTTTATCTGCCTGGACTCCAATGAGTTTACACTAATTAAAACCCTTTTGATAAAGTATAGAACTCCAAAAACATCATTTTCTCACTGTTAATTAAAATGTTATGAAGTAGTTTTATGTTTTCAGATGTGAGAGAATACCACCCAGCAAATCCAAAGTGTGTCATTCTAAAGCAGTCTCTCCCTGCCTCCCTTTTTCCCCGTGACAAGCAATTGCAGGCAAAATTAAAGATGAATCTACTCTTATGATTGTTGTTCCCAGAGGGCCTAAGTTGTTCTACTTAGCTATAACTGCAACATCTTAAGGCAACATTTCTCAAATGAGGCCACCAGGAGATTTTTCTGCAGCCACAACAGACTCCTGGGCAGAGATCGGGGGCGGGGGGGGGGGGGGGAGGAGACAGGGCAAAGCAGCAGCCCCTCTCTGCAGCACCCAACTGTTGCTCCTAGCTGCCTTGGTGTTTGCTGGCACTGCCAGCAGGGGATCATCACCCTGTATTGTGCAGCCTCCAGGGGGTTCTGGGCAGCGCCTCTGCAGACACTTGAGGCCAACATGTGTGCTCAGCAGGCTTCAGAGCCTGGGCTTCAGCATGGAGCAGTGGGACTTGGGCTTGGAAAATTTGTCAGAGCAGCCACCAGCAAGGGTTGGTGGCTGTGCAATTAGGCCACCAAAAATTTTGTTCTGAGAACCTTTGTCCTAAGGGGAACTCCAGGAGGTATTTTGCCCAGGAGTTGCTGGGCATTCACAGATAGTATGCCTGTTACTGAACCATTTTTATAAGATGCAGCGTACCATCCTCCCTCTATGACTGTACAGCTTTACTGATTGGTGTGTAGATATGGAGACCCCTGGCTTCACCTTATCCATTTCTTGCGCTCTGTTCCCCCCACCACACACACACACACAAACACACCCAAGGGAAAGGAATTGTCTGGAAAAGGGAACCCCCAGGGAAGGGACTGCAATTCTAGTCAGCCCACCTGTATGTCAAGCAAAGGAGCATGTGTATTACTCCTTTTGCCTCTTCCCACACTGGGCACCTGTGTAAGAGGCAGGCAAGTCAGAATTTTGGTGGGAAACAGTCCTCTATGTCTAAATGATATAGGATATGTGTTTATTTCTCTTCTGTTTTCTTAGGGTGTTTTTCTGTGACGCCCCAAGCCTTGTCATAGGCATACTTGAATTCCACTGACCTCGATAGTGCATGTGGACATCCAAAGGCAGAATATAGCCCTTATATGGAACTACATACATAGTCTTAAGAGGAGGTACAGCATAATTATGCCCTCTGTACTGCTGTACTCACCACAATGCACATATACATATATGCCTGTGTGGTTATATAAGCCCTATGGAGACCTTGACTAATTCACTGTACATCTTAATGAAGCAAGGGTTACTGCGAAAAGCATTTGCTTAACCAAGCGTGCAAAGCTGATCTTTAAGTGAGGTAAGTCTCCTTTGCCTCCCTGCCTCTTTCCATTAACACCTATACATGCTGTG
Source organism: Terrapene triunguis (assembly GCF_002925995.2). NCBI lineage: Eukaryota > Metazoa > Chordata > Testudines > Emydidae > Terrapene > Terrapene triunguis. Next base: position 18,547,521 of record NW_020664561.1, on the reverse strand, counting down.
TATTAAGAAGAGGGGTTCCACACCCTCCCAGACAGTATATGCACCTGCACAATAAATGAGAAGTTCCAATCACCTTTCTTACAAAAAAAGTCAGTCTCCCTCAACACTACCCAGTAAAACACTGGTAACAATAGCACCAAGTAAACAGAGAAAAAGATCTTCTGCACTGCCTGGGTTCAGTTCTTCCTTCTTTCCTGCTCTCCTACAGAACATTGACTCAGAGCTTCCTACCCTTGACTCTCCCTTCTCCCAGGACTAGTCATAAGAGTGAGTCAGCCTGGCTCCTGAAATCCTTCTCAGTGCTCCTCCTGGGAGTAACCTTTATTCAGGACCTCCTAGAAGAGTGAGCAAGCAAGCCTTTTGAAGTACCCTTCTTTCACATGAGCTCTCAAAACCCTTTCTAATTAACCTATTATCCCTGCTGGACTGTGTGTAATAAATAAACAGGGCTATCTGCTCAATAGCCAATCAGAATCAGCTAGGAGGGTAGCAGATCTTTCACAGGTGAGGCTAGGCCCAACTCCCATTAAAAAAACCCAGCCTACTTGTGACACCCTTTAATCTGTAATCCATATTAGCTGCATTAGGTTGCTTTCAATTACTGGCCCAAATTCATGGTAAACCCAAAATCTATATTCTGGGCTGTGTTGTGCAATGGACCATAAGTAAAGAGGCAAATTCTGAGACAAGGAAAAAAACAAACAGCTCTGGCAGTGCAAGCAAGTGTATTGCTAACAAGAAGCAGGTGTACACTGCAGGAAAGAGTGACAATGTAATTGTGAGAGATAAGGGCACAGAGCTGTCATCCTAATATATTCATCCCATGGTGCACATCTGCATCTATTATATATTTCACTATTTCTTCAGAGATATTTAATCCAATGACTCTCCTAAAAAAACCTAATATGCACAATGTAACAGGGATTGTAAGTGGGGGAAAATATAGACAGTTGATGGAATGTAACACCTTTATCAAGTTCTGTCTCACTGGCTGTAGTCTGTCACCACTATCTTTGAAATGTGGTCATCCGCTCCTTCCTCTCTCTGCTACCATGTAAAGCTCACCTAACTATGAAGTGATGAAAAACTTCCCCCACCCTTTCTGCAAAGGAGTGAGGACTTGTCAACAATTTCAGTCTTAATTCAATTAGTCATTCTCTTTCTCAGTACCACAGTACTTTTTTCCAACAATGGATATTAATTTGAAAAAGTCTTCTCGCCATATGTGTGTGTGTGTGTGTATATATATATATATATATACACACACACACACACACACACTTTTTAAAGATAAATACAGTACTGTGTACTTTGTCTTACTTAAAGAACTTTAGTCTTTATGTTGCTTTATTTATATTACAATATTGCCTAGAGGTCCCAAGGAAGGTCAGGCCCACATTGTGTTAAAAGTTATAAAATAATGAGACAGTCTCTGCCCTGAACAACTTAAATTGTAAAGAGATAAAATGGTAGTATAAGAAACTGACCATTGTCACAGAGCAGATAAATGACAGAGCTGGGAATTAAACCCATAATTCCTGTGTACCATTCTTCTGCATTACTTGTCTTTTTTTTATTAACACCAACAATGTTCTCACATATGAACACTACATTTTATGAGGACAGTTCCTGTCCCAAGATACTTAGACCCAGATCCACAAAAATATGTGAAGCACCTAAACCCTGGAATTTAGGCACTGAAGTCTTGAGTTTAACTGTGAGGTCCAGTTGTGGTTGTAATGAAGCCAAAAACCTCCTGCTGAACCTGGTATGTACCTAAACTGGGTGCCTACATTTTCAGAGTAAAAGGTCCTAGGCACCTATGTTTCTGCCTCTAAGCATGCACACTGCTGCCTTCCTCTAGGCATATGGATGACTATCTCCTTCCTAAGCCCCCCAAACAATCCAAAAACTAGGTGGAAGATAGGTGGCTGTATGCCTAAGTCACATTTGGGGCCTTGTAGGTGTGCTCAAAAGTCACCTACTAGATTGGGTGCCATTAATTAATCTGGCTAGAGGAGGAGGCAGCCACCTTATAACTTTTAATCTAGTGATTAAAGCACTCACCAAGGATAGAGGAGACTCAGGTTCTCTCTCCTTCTGACAGACGGGGGACCTGAAGATTTGAACAAGCCTCTCCCATCCCTCAGGAGATCCAGGGAGCCCCTCATCAGAATATCCCCTCTCTCTTGTTGAAGCTGTTCCATTGTGGATAATAAATGAAAGAAAGATTAGAGTATGGGGATTGGACCCAGGGTCTCCCACCATCCCAGGGGGTATCCTAACCCCTGGACTAGAATAATTCTTTCCCTCCTATCTCTGGCCCAATGACTATATAAGTATTTGTCCACAATGGAACAGTCATCAGGCCAGAGAGTACACATGCGCCAGGGCCTAGGGAACGTTTTACAGAAGACAGACATTGAATGAATGTAGGTGCCAACTATGGAGGAGTTTTCTGGATTGCAGTGGTGCTGCAAACAGGGTCGTAGGTGGTAACTCTGGGGTTTAGGCACATAAGCTGCTCTGTGGATCACACTTTGTGCTTCTCAGTGTTGCAAAGCCTAAGTCCCTTTGTAGATCTCACTCTTAGAGCCTAGAGATCAGGTGGTGTGGTTTGTTTTTGATCCACTGCATTTTAAGTTACCTCTATGAAATCTGTGCTTATTAATTCACAAGAAGGCATCTTAAACAGAATGCTGTATAACATGAGAAACACTCAATTTCAGAATCCTTGGGGCATCATTTGGTGTCAAGACTTTCTTTTAAAGATTTCAAATATACAGTTTCATTTGGATCTGTAGCATTAAAACTAAACTCTCCTTAAGAGGTTATTTAGTCAAAAGTCTGAGGCCACTTGTACAAAGTGTCTCTTTCATTGTGACATGGCATAATATTTAGGATTTCCCTTCTACCTTACCTTTGTTGTCATGAAGATTCATGTTTAAAAGTGAGAGGGGAAAAAGAGAGATTGCTATGAGCAGTTGGATATGTAAGCACTGCAAATTGGTTGTGCTGCAGAATAGCGTTCCAACTGTTCCCATTATAACAGAGTTGGCTTACTCAGCAGTGAGCTTCTCAAGAGCCAATTGATTGTATGATGTCAGCTGGTGATGAATTAGGAAAAAAAAAACAGGTTTCTTTGTCCCAATAACTAATGACTTACTTTACAAAAGGTCTTGGCAGTCAAAGGGTTTCATAAAAATTCTATATTTCAAAGAGAACAGTTCTATATCACTTTAAGACCTATAGATGCCATGGTTTTCCCAAAAAGATGTTTTTTTCAGCTCATACTTCTAAACTCAAAACAGGTGTAAATAATTTATACCATTTTCTTTCCAACATTTCCAAGCAACAACAACAACAACAACAAAAACTGCATCATATCAAATCAGATGTTTTCATCCCTCAGTACTCCAGTGGCACCTAATGTTGCAAAACTTATTTCCCCAAGTTGCTGTTATGTGAATAATCTCATTCATTAAAAGGTTTTACTCATCTGAGTAACCTTGAGTTTTTGCCAAAGAATCTACCAAACAATCAGTGGGGCCAATATATGACTGAGGTGCTAAAGGAGCACTCAAGGAAGATAAGACCATTGCAGATGTAGGGATGCTTTACTATAAGGACTTCTGAACTTTTTTGGGAGTGTTCCAGTTGGGAAAATCCTGTGCACTGCAATCCAGCCTTAGAGACTACTACTCCCATGATGCTTTGGGGAAAGAGTGAGAGACTTCCTCTTTCAAAGAGAGCAGGCGGTGGGCTACATTTTGGGAAAAGAAGTGAGATTGCTGGTGTGGAGCTCTGTCCATACCAGGAGCTGCTGCGAGCCTGCAGGGGCTTTGATTGAGCAGGGAATCTCAGAGGCTGTTGGTGGCTTCACTAGAGCCAGGGCAGAGACTGTTGCTGTGCCTAGAGCTGACTGAGGTGGGCCTGCAGTGAAGGAACTGTGAGTAACTCCCACTCTTGTTTGGGAAAGTACTTGCAAGGGAAGGGGTGGGGCACAGCAGAGAGACTGAGTCTGAGGAGAGGTAGTGATCTTTGCACTGAACCAGGACCCAGAGCTGCTGACATTTGGTGGGGCTGGCTCCAATCATCAGAGGGGTTGTGCAACTTGTTGTCTTGGCTGGACTGATACATAGAACCAACAGAATGCTGTCTCCAGCCTCATATCTTCAAGCTTGCCCACGCAAGCAAGTGTCTAGGACTCTGAAATCCAGAGGAGTGTGTGCTCCGGGGTGGGGTGAATGGTGGCAGCGTAAATGCCAATTAGATACATTTCATTTATTACTGTATACTATATTTGTTAATTGATTTTATTCAACTGCCCCCTGTGCATTTAAATTAGTAATGACATTTAATCTTAATCTGTTATACCTTGTTTCTTTAAATTGTTAAAGGTATGTTAACTCTAATTTAAGTATATTGAATGTATATTATTTAAAATTGGTCTTTTTGAGTTACACCCATGCCACAGATTATATTATTATTTATTATTATTATTATTATTAATAATAATTATTAGAATAGCTTTATTACAGGAGGGTCCCAAAGCACGCCTTGAGTGTGTACAGGGGCCAGTCAGGTGGAGGCACCCCCAATTTTAAATTATTTTAGGAGTAAAGGGACTGCAGCAGAGGTCTGGATAAAGTATTCCCACCTATTCATCATCACCACTGGGATACTCAGGATCTCCTTTAATGTCAACATCAGCTGCCCAGGCACACAGGTGAGTGTTGCCTGTTCCCAAGTAACCCAAGGAGAAAAGGGGGGGTTACACAGAGAAGCTAAATTAATTCCTTGCATCAGTCTTCACTGCAGAGGATGTGAGGGAGATTCCCACACCTGAGCCATATTTTTTAGGTGACAAATCTGAGAAACTGTCCCAGAATGAGGTGTTGATAGAATGAGTTTTGGAACAGATTGATAAATTAAGCCGTAACAAGTCACCGTGACCAGGTGGTATTCACCCAAGAATTCTGAATTAACTTAAATATGAAATTGCATAACTACTAACTGTGGTATGTAACCTATCACTTAAGTCCGCTTCTGTACCAGATGCCTGGAGGATAGCTAATGTGATGCCAGTTTTTAAAAAGGCTCCAGAGGCCATCCTGGCAATTACAGGCCAGTTTGCCTAACTTCAGTACCAGGCAACTGAAACTATAGTAAAGAACAGAATTACCAGACACAGATGAACATGATATGTTGAGGAAAAGTCAATGTGGCTTTTGTAAAGGGAAATCACACCTCAATCTATTAGAATTCTTTGAAGTGGTCAAAGGATTATCCAGAGGATACAGTGCACTTAAATTTTCAAAAATCCTTTGACAAGGTCCTTCAACAAAGGCTCTTAAGCAAAGTAAGCAGTCATGGGATAAAAAGGAAGGTTCTCTCTTAACTGGTTAAGAGACAGGAAACACGGGGTAAGAATAAATGGTCAGTTGTCAGAATGGAAAGAGGTAAATAGCGGTGTCACCTGGGGTCTGTACTGGGATTAGTGCTATTCAACATATTCATAAGTGATCGGGAAAAAGGGGTAAACAAGTGAGGTGGCAAAGTTTGCAGATGATACAAAATTACTCAAGATAGTTAAATCCAAAGCAGACTTTGAGGAGTTACAAAGGGATGTCACAAGATTGTGTGACTAGGCAACAAAATAGCAGATTAAATTCAATGTTGATAAATGCAAAATAATGCACATTGGAAAACATAACCCCAACAATACATACAAAATGCTCATGAGTTGCCACTACTCTTGGGTAGAGATCTGTGTTTCTCTCCCTCCTGCCTGTGTTTTTTTTTTTTTTTCCCCCCTTCATGCTGCATAGTGCCCTGCCTATACTGTGATATCCCCCTAGCAAGCCAGACTGCCTAACGAGGGCAGTGTCTGTTTTCCTTTCTTTCCAGAGGTTGTGAACAAAGCGATTGCCTACAGTTATAAGTTATTACACAGCCCTTTATAAGCAAGAACATTTATTCTTAAGGTGAAATCATTACTGAGAAAACATTAAAAACAAGAAAAGAACCTGCACACATGCTAAAAAGTTTACCAGAGGTCAGACAACTCCAACCTTAGGCTCTGGTAGGTACCAGTCCTTCAAAACACTCAGCTGGATTTTCCACAAGGTTAGAAGTTCATAACTGTCCCAGATTCAGAACCAAACCACCATGAACAGTTCAGTCTTTCTTTTACACAACTTGGGCCTTTGATCTTAGCCTCACATAACAGGTGATCAGCAGACAATGGCCCACTCCTTAGGACATAGCTTCAAACGGCTGGAATTTTGCATTAATTGGAGGTGGAGAATTTGCATTCACCTTCCCCTAGATATTCACCAGGAAAACAACTTATACTTTTTTGTTCCAAAAGTCCATCCCTGTCTGGCACATTTGTCCAGTAGAGTCCTTTGAACCCCTATATCTGACATCTGGGACATCTCCCCTCCTTGAGAGGTTAGATACAATCCCAGCCCACAACACGAACTATTTGTTTATTACAACGGACCCCAAAGATATTTAAACTCAGTTCAATAAGGTCTCAAGTATATGGCAATTTCCTGCCATAACTGTGTCACATTGCTCTAGCAGTGCAAAACAGGAGGTCAGATCATCCTCACTGCAGCCAGTGACAAAGGTGGAATGTCAGAGATGTAAGTGGGTCAGGGGCATGGCCAGAATATCACTACGCTCCAGGAGTCTCTTGGTGTTAGACTAGCCTCATGATATAACTTGGAGCAGCCCTGACTCTTCTCCAAGTTGTGCTTTAGGGCCAAGCCTACCCCCTGCCGTATCCAGGTGATAGTGTGTTACCTTTTATGCCAGACACCTTTCCTGTTTCCAGCAGCCATAATAGTAATAGTCCCAGTGGCTCTCAGTACTACAATGATAAGTGGCACAGAATTTTGTATACATAAAGAAATCTGAAAGGGGTGGTGTGAGTTTAATGGATTTCTATTATATTGAACATGGTGGGGGGGGGGAGCATATAGGGTAGCCAGATGTATAACTCCCATTGAAAGTCAATAGAAATTGGAGGCCTCATTTTTCATTTTTGCCTTTGAAAATCCCCCACGTGGTCTGTCTATTTATAAATGGTTAATTTAAATAGTTTATAGGGAAGGTAGCAATCCTCTTCTTCATAAAAGAAAGAAAGGAATTTATAAGAGGTAATGTTAACATTAATAATGTCTAATTAGACATCTGATTAAAAATATAATCAGCTGTGTTAATTTATCATGGAAAGCCTAATAGAGTTCTATGTTGAGGCAAAATTAGTTCTATGGGCTTTTATAAATGTTCTTGTCTAAATTAAATATTCTTGTTATTCACAAAATTGAAAATAAAGTTACTGTGGTAGAAATCAGATTTTCAAATAAAGCTAATCATTGTATATCAGATTTCAGATATATATTTAAAAAGAATAATTTTCAAGAGTAGGGTTTTGTTTATTTTTGATCATTTAAATCTTTAGTCATTTTATTATTGAGTTTCTCTTATCAGATTTTATGCACACTTATAATAAATCATATAATGGGTTATTTTGATTAAATGCCTCAATCAAACCAAATTTGAGCATGTGAAGAACCCACCATACAGCAATTGGAGCCTATACACACTGGGTCAGATCCTCAGCTGCTGTAAGTTGGTGGTGGTCTACTGACCTCAGTGTGGCTATGCCACTTTATTCCCAGTGAGAAATTATCTCATTGTACAATCCCAATTTACCCTCATTACTAGGGCTTGACTTTGTTGGTAACTCAGAAGCTTTATGTTTTGTCATTGTTAATCTTCCTCCCCAGACTTGTTTGTTGCTAGAACTCCTCCGATCCAGCCTGTAATTCCCACCATTTTTGAGTCCTTGACTTCACTGTTTAAAAAAAAAAAAAATCCCCTTTAGTGTAACTGATGTGAAATATTTCTAGATAAATGTGATGAGGACAAGGCATTTTAGTTTTACCACAAGGTAAACTTGGGGCTTGTCTACACTGCCCCACAGTTCAGGCTATGATGATGTGAATAGCAGCGTGCACGAAAGTGCTGCACTGTAACTCCCCCATGTTGGCACTGCAGGTTTGAACTAAAAGGTTGCTAGTTCACATTCAGTGTAGTTCTCTTTAGATAGGGTTACATTAATGCGAACTGGGAACCTTTTAATTAGATCTTGCAGTGCCAACATGGAGTTACAGCCCAGCACTTTCGTGCACACTGTTATTCATACTCCAGTAGTCGGAACTGCAAGGCAGCATATACCCCTCACTTAAGTTCCCTTTAAAATCCCAGCATTAACTACATGAATTATTAGTGTCTAGCTACCACATTGATAGGCACATTACAAGTGCCCCTACAACAACATCTCTTTTGTGCAACTTAACCTGTGTGCAAAATAACTGTATACCCTTAAGGAGCAATCTGATCATATACAAATGCAGGTCATTTCATTCTGTACAGCATGGCACCACCCTAGTTTTAGTGTCTGACCCTGTCACATTTATAGCTCCTCTTTTGCTGAGTAAAGATTGTTCATAGGACAGGATGTTATTCTAGCCTGTGTCCTAGCTTCCCGCATAATTTCAGATGATAGCTGTGCTGTGGTTTATCACTATGGCTGGAACTGTGTCTGGGGATTTTGCTGCCACAAGGCAAACTGGAAAGTGTACAAGAGTCATCAGACATTTGGACAAACATCCAGTAAACATTTTGCTGTACTAGGCAACCACCTGTTCTATTTACATGCAAGATCCCGTTCACATTATGACCCTTTAAAAACTATTGACTAACATTATTCCTCTACTGTACTTGCTTTTGAGAAGTAAACATAAAATGCTTCAAAAATAGCATGTTTTTAATATGAACTTTAACAAGTCTGCATGGTTGGAGAAAACTCCAGAGGGAAAAAAAACAGCTTACCCCGTTCCACTTCAGATCACCACTCCAATTGACACACAGCACTTATACTTAGATATAGATATATTTATAGTGAAATTAACAAAGCATAGAGTCAAGTGATAGTAAGTAGAAGTATTGAAAACAAATGGTTACATATATATTTTAAGAAAAAAACACACATTTTAGAGCAGGGTGGACAAACTTTGTGGCCTGAGGGCCACATCTGGGAATAGAAATTGTATGGCGGGACATGAATGCTCACAAAATTGGGGTTGAGATGTGGGAGGCGTTGAGGGCTGTGGTTGGTGGTGTGGGCTCTGGGGTGGGGCCAGAAATGAGGAGTTCTGGGTGCAGAAGGGGGCTCTGGGCTGGGGTGGGCGGTGAAGGCTCCGGCTGGGGGGTGCAGGCTCTGGGGTGGGGCTGGGGAGGAGGAGTTTGGGTTGTAGGAGGTGCTCTGGGCTGGGACTGAGGGGTTTGGAGGGTGGGAGGGGGATCAGGGATGGGGCAGGGATGTGGGAAGGGGTGCAGGCTCCGGCTGGGGGTGTGGGCTCTGGGGATGAGAGGTTTGGGGTGCAGGAGGGTGCTCTGGGCTGGGATCCAGGGGTTTGGAGGGCGGGAGCGGGATCAGGACAGGGGTTGGGGTGGGGGGAGAGGATCAGGGGTGCAGGCTCCCAGTGGCACTTACCTCAAGCGGTTCCTGGAAGCAGTGGCATGTCCCTTCTCTGGCTCCTATTCGGAGGCGCGGCCAGGCAGCTCTGCACGCTGCTCCATCCACAGGCACTGGCCCTGCAGCTCCTATTGGAGCTCCGGAGGAGGCCATTGGAGCATGTAGGAGCTGGAGCAGGGCCATGCTGCGGCTTCCAGGAGCCACATGGTGCAGCCCCCAACCATGCGCCCCAGCTGCAGCGCCGGAGGAAGGCAAGCCCCAGACTGCGCTCCCCAGCAGGAGCTCGTGGGCCGTCTTAAAAAGGCTCCTGGGACGGATCCAACCTGCAGACCATAGTTTACCTATCCCTGTTTTAGAGCCTAGATTTAATTGACTACTCATGTCCTGTAATGTAACGCTCCCCCAAAATATTTTACAGCCAATTGTCTGCTAAATGAAGAATGTAGTGTGGAGCATTGCACTCCAAGATATGAGAACAATCTTTTGTCTTTATTCATATTGTAATTGGGTGTACCTGGCCCTTTGAGGCACCCTGCTAGAGGCCCTGCAATCCTACTACACCCATCCCAGAAAAAGGAGCAGTGAAGGTGGGTCCTCCAGGCCTGCCTAGAAAGGCTGCAGGGAAGCAGCCAATCAGAGCCTAGAAGGTCCAGTTAAAAGGAGCTGCAAGGCCTGAACAGATCAGTTGCTGGGTGGGACCAGAAGGGTGATGACAGACTACAAGGCTGTGGAAAATCCACAGGTAAAGAGACTAGGGGGAAACCTTGCTGAAGCAGGGATAGGAGTGTGAAGCTTTCCAGGTGCAGAGACCTGACTAAAATGTTATAACCTCTTGAGGCCTAAGAGAAGACCCTGAGAAAAAGATTATGCAAGACTATTTCTAATAGTAACATCTACTGTCACTCAGTAATACTACATTTTGCAACATCATTTGTGATATCAAAGCCTAAAACAGGGGTAGGCAACCTATGGCACGCGTGCCAAAGGTGGCACGCGAGCTGATTTTCAGTGGCACTCACAGTGCCCGGGTCCTGGCCACTGGTCTGGGGGGGGCTCTGCATTTTAATTTAATTTTAAATGAAGCTCCTTAGACATTTTAAAAACCACATCTACTTTACATACAACAATAATTTAGTTATATATTATAGACTTAGAGAAAGAGACCTTCTAAAAACATTAAAATGTATTACTGGCACGCGAAACCTTAAATTAGAGTGAATAAATGAAGACTCGGCACACCGCTTCTGAAAGGTTGCCGACCCATGGCCTAAAACATGCCTTCACCATCCAAACTGGGTAGTGGAAAACACCAGGGAAGTTAGGAGAGAGAAGTTGCTGAATGGAAGCAGATCTGTTACTCCAGCTGGAGAGTTTGGTGTTACTGCCATGTCCCTCATGCGCCTGTTCCTTGAAAGAGAAGTTGAAGACTTGTGCAATGGGGAAGAGGGGAGTATTCTCTTTCACCGTTTTCCACCTGCTATCCCAGAGTGAGTCACTGTGCTGGGAGCCCTGTTAACATGGAAGGAATTGTGCACCTTTTGTACAAGTTTTAGGCACCCCATCTGCCCCCAAAAGATTGAGTGGCTATAGGATAAAGCCTTTGACCTCTTTCCTCATCTTTTACAGGAAGATCCAAAGCATTCTGCTCTTACTAATGGGTCAGTTCCTGATCCCATTGAAGTTAATGTGTTCTTCTGATTTCATTGAATTCATGTGAACTGTGCCTCTTAAAAACTTCTTTTCACCTCTGATGTAAGACAATAAAAGTGGTAGCAGTTTGAGCATCCATGAGTAACTGACCAATTGTTTTCCAGCACAGGAAAAGAGAGAGGTGGGCATGAATATGTCTCACATGTCAGGTGTTCTAAATAGTACCTGCATCACTGATGTTAAGATTCAAGTAGTTCAATCTGGCAACTTTATCACAGTGCTCTGCCAATGGAAGCATCTTTAGTTTTGCTGCACCCTGTGTAAGCATTCATTGTGTGTTGACTTGTGCAATTTGTTTCCCTCGATCTACAGGAGTGTAGAAACCATTCCCCAGCTCATCTTTAAAAATCTACTCATGTAGACTGATGGGTAAATCTGTTTCTATGGCCAGGAGTGAGATGGTGTCTCAGATCATCTTTTTGTTGTATAAAATCTTGTCAATGTATCATTCCTTCCTGGCTTGCTCAGAGCCCATAGCAAAATAATTTTAAAAGACTGCTGAATAAATGCAGTATGTGAAAATGCAGTGCCATGCATACAGATCCCCAAGTGATTAAGCTAAGAACCTGTTTGAGTTTTGCTACAAGGTCTTAATATTTCCTGGAGAAAGGTCTCACTAATTAATAAATAAGACTATCTTGATTTTTTTTCAACAATTGCAGCAAATCCTGAATGAGTAAACAACTCCATTGTGAATACTTAAGTCCCTATCTGTAAATACTTCCTCTTAGAAAAAAATAACTATAGAAATCAATACCTATATTTAATCTAATCTATACTTCCAGCACAGTAGCATGCAACTTACTTTTGAAGGTATGTATGGACATTGTTGAAGAGCAGTGGATATTAATGATTTAAAAATATGAACCCTATAACTTTCAGCAAGTAATGCAGGTCACCTCACAAATTCTCAGTTACTTTTCATTGTACCTCCGTATGCTACTTTGGATCAAACTTTGTGGCAGTAATTCTAGGGTCATGCAGAAAGCGGTATTGGGGAGTCTGTGTGTGGGGGTGTCTATAGATTCTCCAGGATCCTCAGGCTAAGTAGCCCTCCTTCATGATGCTGTGGTTAGTCACTCATTCCATGGGCATATGTCTAAGAAAGGGGCTCTAGGAGGAGGAAAAACACCCATACATCAATCTTCTAGATTATTCCATTGCGGGGGGAAGAGAGGTTTGACCACCCCCACATCTAACATTGGTTCTGACTTCCTACCCCACAGCTACCCTCATAATAGATCCAAGCGACAATGGACCTTTACACATAAGCCTCCGCACACACTCCTCAAGTTGTACTGCTGTCTATACTAACTCTCTTCTAGGAGTTTGTGGGGGGGTTAGTGTGTGGAGACACCCTTTCTATTCATCCATCTGTCAAGTCATGGGCATTGTTTAATTGATTTCAAATGGAAATTAGGAACCTACATATCTTTCAGAATCTGGTCCCTAGTCCTCAGCCATACTGGCTTTATAAAATGTATATCCTCAGTCCCCCCCGTCCCACAAAGTCATCTCTGCAGCAGCCATGCCAGAAATTCTGTCACATAGGCAGGTGAAAAGGCCTCCATACAAGATGAGAGAGCTCAGCAAGAATAAACTGCTGACTTTGGTGGAATGTAGGGTTACCATACGTCCGGATTTCCCCGGACATGTCCAGCTTTTTGGTGCTCAAATCCCCGTCCGGGGGGAATTTCCAAAGAGCCGGACATGTCCGGGGAAATAGGGAGGCATAAGCCAGGGTCCGCCCAGCACGATCCGCCGGGTCCGCAGCGCAGCCCAGCTGCCCCAGCTACAATGCTCAGGTGGGGCTCGAGCTTCCCTCGCGGGCGGGGAACCCCCCCCGGCCACTGGGGGACCTTTCCTGTGGCCCCATTGCCCCGCGCAGCTCGGAACCCGGCGCCGCGGGAGCTGTTTCCCACGGGGACAGACAGGCCGGGGAACGTGCTCGGCGGCAGGAAGGAAGCTGCGGCTGGGGCTGCAGGGACCCGCGCTGCCGAGCGTCTGAAGCCCTCAGCAGGCAGAGGCTGCCGGGTGAGCGGGGGAGCAGGGCAGGCGGGGGCATAGAGGCTGCAGGGGCAGGGGGGGCAGGGGCTGCAGGGCGAGGAGGAACAGTGCAGTCAGGGGCATAGAGGCTGCTGGGGCACGGCAGGCGGGGGGTGCAGGGGGAGGGGGGTACAGGGGCTGCAGGGCGAGTGGGGAGCAGGGGTCTCAGAGGCTTCTCCAAGTTTTTCTGTGAGGCATTTATACAGCCACTTCTGATTAAGGATACATTTCCTAGATCTATTTTTAATCGATAGTCTTTTGCTCAGTTTTCCATTTAGAAAAATTACACTGGAGGAGGCCTCAGTACTTTTTCTGGCTGCAGGGTAAGAAAATTATGAAGAGGCTTGACTTCCATATGTTATGAAGTCTATATTGCCAGTATGCTGCCTCAGGCCCAAGAGCAGAACAATGAGAGAGGGAAATTCAAATCAGAGCCTTGGGTGAAGACAGAGCAGAGGTGAAAGTAAGCCGGTATGCCCTGGTACGGCATACTGGCAAGAGCCAGTGCACCGTACCGGGGCGGCCTGGCTTTCCCAGGCGGCAATTTAAAGGGCCTGGGGCTCCCAGCAGCGGCTGGAGCCCCAGGCCCTTTAAATTGCCGCCGGAGCCCTGGGGTAGCAGCGGCAGCCGGGGGCTCCAGCAGCAGTTTAAAGGGCCCGGGGTGGTAGCGGCAGTCGAGCCCTTGGCCCTTTAAACTGCTATCGGAGCCCCCGGCTGCCGCTGCTACCCTGGCGGGAGAGGGGGAGGGCACTTACCGGTACAGGGTGGGCCGGGGCTGGCTCTGATCCCCCATCCCCACCCCTTCTGCCCGAGGCCCCGCCCCTTCCGGGAACCAGAGCCGGCCCCAACCCAGCCCCATACCGGTAAGCCCTTATTTCTACTTTCACCACTGAGACAAAGCCACCCATTACAGATAGATCTTTACTGGTTGGATTCTGAATTAATACATCTAGATAACAATTTAGCCAAAAGTGCCCAGCTGCATCCTTTCCATACAAGCAAGCTTTGAAACTCTTAAAGCTACAGTATATTTCCTAACTTGGTTTCAACCCACCACAACCCACTTGTCTCCCTTATCGTTTTCGAGGTGTTGATCCTAAATAGCCTCAGCTACACTTCATTACATCCCAAGTGGTCATTCCTCCCTAAGCTGCTTCTGAACGCTGGCTGGGAATTAATCATCAAAACCTCAAGCCATTGGCAAGCTTTGTCAGGCCTCCTAGGGACACCAATTTGATGGTGTGGCAGGGCCTCTGGGTCCTCATCCTTGGTCATGTAAAGTCTCTACACTCAACTGCACAGGCATTTCCATCTCTGCTGGTTGGTTAAAAGTTACTTAAACTGTTCTTACCTGTAAGCATATCTGTATGAAACATCAGCACTTTTCTTATACACTTGTCATAAATGAGTGATCAAAGGTGCAGGCAAACAGTAAGGGCCACAAATACAAAACAGTTCATGACAACAGGTAATGGGTATATGCTTTGACTCTCACAGAAGCTATTGTGAATTTACAACAAGATTATATCACTGACAAAGATACATTTTTACAGCTAAATGAGGTGCTAGAAAATTTTTCCACTAAAAATATTTGACAATTTTTTTCTGCCAAAATGCAAACTTTGGTTTCGTTCCATCAATCAACAAAACACTGATTTTTTTTTGGTCTTTTCAACAAAAATGTGAAATACTACAAAGAAATGTTATCAAAGTTGTTTTGCAGAGAAAATATGGATAAATGGATTTATCATCTGCGGCAGATACCATCTTTTCATATGAGTTTGTACAGTGCCTACCACAATGGTGTTACAGTCTTAATTATGGTCTCTGGGGGCTGAGTATTAAATAATTAGCTTTAGCATGGTAAGATATTCCTCTCCTCCCTGGCTGAGGTAGTTCTATTACGATTCTTTACAAAATCATAAGTTCATTGTCACTGCAGCTGTAATAGTCATTGGAAACAGAGCATTACTCACTGTAGCAGAGGTCAGAGTAGTTGCCCTTTTATCTAATCATTTTAGTTTTTAATAGACGCTCCTTTAGGTCAGCTTTGGAATTGTAGAGATGTTAGAGACAACAATTCCAGGAGCTCCTTCCCTTTTTTTCTGATAAGGATGTGCATTCTGCTGCAAGTGATAATTCAAGTGGGGATGATTGCTGTGTGATGTACAACAACAGAGGAGACAGGGTGCTTCTGGGAACTGCTAGTGGAATTTTGGATCCTTCCACTCTAGGTGACACTTCAGCAAAACACACTTCACTTCAGTTGCACTCTCAGAAGAGAGACTATGGATTGAACAGATATAGAGACTGAGGGTATGTCTACACAGCAAGTACACACCAATGGCTGACCTGTGGTAGCCAATTCAGGCTCATGGGGTTGTTTCATTACTATGTAGACTTCCAGGCTCAAGCTGAAGCCCAGGCTCTAGGACCCTGCACAATGGGACACTGCCACTGTCTGTGCTGTAATTGCATGCACATGAAGAGAGGCTATCAATCTCCAACATGAATCCAACACAAATTACTAACAAAAATATACCTGGGACCCTCAGTACAGTGTAGCAAGCTACAACATAGCATCACTCTGGTAATGCTGCTTCTTGGTGGTGTGGTCCCCAGGGAACAGCAGCCTACTGTCCAAGTTAACAGTGCTTTCCGAGACAAGTTGGTAGGATTTTCTGCTTTGGAGCACAGGCCTGGTTTGGTTACACAACAGTCATTCCTGAGTTGCTAATAGATGGCTGAGAAGCCTGTTTTATTTAAAGCTTTACACATTAAAGTCACAGCTTTATTCCTGCAGAACTTCTTAAAAAGGAAGGTGTTTTTTGACAATACCTGTCATTTCAGTAGAGGGCTGCTTGCTTATTAAAGACAAACTAAAGTGAGTGAAAATACAATGCATTTAATTTTACAGGAAGGAACAGCAGAAGTGTTTTAATTCTGGGCAAGGAAAGCATTATTGCTGTCATACACTCATCAGTGGTGTACTGGCCAGAAACTTTTGCTTTTCTGAGTGGCTTTATTGATGGCCAGATTACAGCCAGCCTAAATGAGCAATCAGGATAAATCAGAGAGCTTCTCTTTCCATCCCCATACAGAAGTCAGCCAGGATCACATTCTCTGTGCTACCTGCCTACTTTGTTCTGCATTGGCCAGCAGAGCCAGATGGCTGATAGCTATAGACCTGGACTTGGTGCACATGTGGGGACTCCAGAAGTGCCTGTGCCTCCCTGAAGCACAGCACTTCCCACTGCTCTTGCTAGAACAGTGCAATTCCATACAACTCCCAACACAGGGTTGCGGCCAAAAGCCATAATAGATCTCTGATGCTTTTATGCTAAAACACGTACAATAAACACCATATGCTAATATTTTGATAATTAGGTTGTATAAAGAAATAAAAGGGGGCATTATCCAATGCCCAAGGCACCCCAGCCATAAATTACAAAGCCAAAAATAAAATTAGCGGAACACAAAACTTCCCTGTCACCCCACAGTCAGCCCTCACTGAACTACAGCAGCCCAGGCAGATCCTTCCCTATGAAATGAGCCTTTTCCAGCCCCCAGGAATGTGAACAATACCAAGGTGTGACAGCATGGGGGTCACCCCATTTTAGGCCCCCTTTCAGTCAGGCATGGCACCACAGGCAAGATCTGTCTCACTTCCCTTCACCCATTTTATATACCAGTCCAGACAGACCTTTTTGCCAAAGGGCATGACCCTTTCCAACAGTCACATTTGTTAACATAAATAAGGGTAAGTAGGAGCTTACTCAGATACACCCAGGGACATTCATCATCTCAGGCTCAATCCAACTAGCAATCTCCGGCTCCTTCCTTCAGGAGGCTCTTCTTTCCTCTACCTCTGGAACCCTATCCCAGATCATTCTCTGGGTTACTCCTTTTTAGGTTTTCCTTAAACAGCAGTCCCCATCTCTCTTCTTCAGAGCTGGGCTGCATTAGTTAATCCCTCTCCTTAAACAGGGGACTCTCCCCTCCGGAGCTGGGATCTGCTAGTCAGATTATCTGGTCCACTTTAAGCAGGAGCCCTCAGCTGTCTTCTCTGGAGCTGGGCAAGGTTAGCCAGCTGTAGGGCCTTTGCCAGCTCCTCCCTTAGCTGGCCACTTTTCCTCAGTGAGGCTTCAGCATGCTCAACCACCCTTTTCCTGCTAATATCTACTCCCTACTGCAAGGTGGGAGGAGGCAGTACTTATGCTGGTTCACTTCTCTCAGTACATCCCCAATTGGTTAGGCAAGAGGGGAGCCTTGACCCATACTCTCTGCAAGGCTCCTGGCCCAGGGCCCTTAAAGAAACAGTAACAGGACTTTCTCCTGAACCTGTATTACTCATGGGACCACATCCTCTCTCCCAGTATATCCCAGGTGTGTGTGTGTGTGTATGTGTGTGTATATATATATATACACACATACACATATATATATCAGACCTTTCAAGCTCTTAAGGAGGGCGTGGGGAGCTGACCATCAGGCCCCACTACTCTTAAAGGGAAGTCTATCCCATCACAGAAGGCCAGACTATAAATGCAAGTCTTAAGGTGGTCACCAGAACAGCCACCACAGAGTTCTGAATCGGGTCCAAAGTCTGAGAGGAGCAAGGAAGGAGGCTCTTTCCGTTTTCTCTCTTCCCCCTGTACATCCACATAAACCCAGCATAATTTGACCCTAACTGCACATTCACTGTTGCCTGCATTCCAGCAAGGCCTTTAATCCCCACAAATCACAAATTGTATGCTCTAGTCACAATGTTCTGAGGGGAAAAGTAAAGAAGCATACTACTGAATGTGGTAACTGGGGCGGGGAGGGGGGTTGTTTATTTCTGCTCAGTTCCTTTAGATTCAAAATCAGACCGAGACTGACAAAAAATGAATCATCTTATTAAATGGAGGAGCTTAGTATATGACAGTAATCATTATCACAAAGTAATGAAGAACAATCTGATTGTTTATAGGGATGCTTCTTATTTTCTATTAATGAAATTTCTTCCTTCTCCTATACCTCTCCTCTTTTATTCCACTGTCACTTCCCCCTTCTCTTCTATTTGTTTTTCCTTCAAATTATCATAGAATTTAAGGTTACTAATATTTTTGCTAAACATGGTGGCCTGAGTACAACAACATAATTGCAACTAATCATAAGGCTTGCATGTTCTCCTAGGACAAACCAGGGTCAGATTCTCTCCTCAATCATGGTAATAATTTCAATGGACTGAAGAGAATTTGGCTTTATCACACAATGTTTTTAGATGTAAATCTGAAAAGCCTCTCTTCCCCTTGGCACCTTTCATATCTTCAACAGCTACCTTGGACCTCAGAAAATTTCCCATAGAAAACTTTGTTGAAATCAATACATCTCCACAAAACAGTTCAGCTTCAACAAAACAACATACTTTGATGAGAAAAAGTTTGTTGAAAATTTTCTGACAAGCACTACTACTAATGTAACACAAATAATAATAATAAATAACAAATGATACCTTTTGCAACAGCATTTGTTCTCTTTGGCATAAAACAATAGAGGATCTCTCTTTTATTTAAAGCAAAATGTGCCCCATATGCCACAGTGATTAGAAAATAAGGATTCTTAATAGTACATATTTCTGAGAAGAGTTTTGTATGTTCTGCAAAATTGCAATGGTCTGTGAAGCTCCAGAAAGTTCATGCCTATTAGTATAACTTGAAATAGGAAAGTCAATTGAGGGCATCCTCCTTAGGAGACAGATTTTTGCAATTTCTGCTTTTCTCCTGTTTTTAGTTCAGCCAGACAATAGACAAGGACATTCAGTAAATCCCTAGCTGTCTTTACTTCAATATTCTTTCTGCCATTTATTCTCAAGACTGACGAAAATTTCTCTCGGTGCCCTGACACCAGTCACACTGCTGTAACTATAAAGGTCTGCCTAAGTGAATGTACTGACCTGTGTAGTTCTGTGTGACCCTTGACTGTCAGTCATAAGAAAGTCCAGGAAATATGATTGATTGAATTGTATGATCTGAAGCAATTCATTTGCCGTTTTGCAAGTTCAGGCAAAGCCACTGAGGGACACCACTTATGCATTTGCCTCCTTTTTCCATTGTGTTAAAGTTCACGGTGGGCCTTAACATTGGCTAGGTTTTGCCACTCTCATTCACATAATCAGTGGGACATAATCAGTGAATCCCAACATAATTTGTCATTAGGCTATCGGAAAACAATTTTCAGAGTGTTTATTCCTTGGAAATTCATGGAATTTATGTTTCTCTTTATACGTATACACCTCTACCCCGATATAACGCGGTCCTCCGCTTTCCTTGCCCCTGCCCCAGCCGTGTTGCTGGGCGGGGGGGTAGGGGAAAGGTCCCGCACTCACCGGCAGTGGAGGAAGCAGAGCTGCCCGGCCCCAGCCCGCTCCACTCCGCCAGCTCCCAGCCGCAGGTGAGTACGGGGGCATCCTTTCCCCAACCTCCCTGCACTCACTTGCGGCAGGAAGAGGAGCACCCCGGCTGTGAGCTGACGCACAGATCCGCGGGAGCACTGCTTTACCATTGTATGCGAACCCGTGTTATATTGGGTCGCGTTATATCGGGGTAGAGGTATAGTTCTCTCTTTTTAAAACATTTCAAAACATCAGTCAAATGTGAAAAGGAAACAAAAGAACAAACTGTATATAGATAGTGTATATGGTCCCAGGTGCTTGGATACCATGGTAATCCTCTCTGCCAATATTCCCACCTTTCTCTGCCCAATTGTCACCCTCACAAATAATGCACCTTCTTCTGTATGGCCACCATACAGCCTCCCTGAACTCATCTGCAAGACCCCTACTCTTTCCATTTTAAAATCCCACTTAAAAATCTGTCATGCTGCCTATAGTTAATCTTGATTTGTATAAAAATCCCTTTGTTGTGAGTGCCTTGGATCAGGAACTCTTTCTTTTATGTCGGGAAAGTATCTACTATATTATGGTGTTATCATAAACAAGTAATAAATAATAGTTATGGGTGCAGCATATCAGTCTGTACAGAATACCTTACAGGTAGACTATCCACAACCATAGGAACAAGCTGAAAAAAGGATAATCTAGACCAGGCAATCAGACCAAATTGGGACATGGAGAAGTATAAGAAAAGATATGATTAGAGTATGCTGGGAAGGGTTATCCAGCTGTTTGTATACTGTAGTTTTGTCTCCCTTGAGACACATCTAGTTCACTCTGCCAAAAGTCTGATCAATCTGCATTGCTAGGGACCTTGCTCTCTCTCTCTTTGCAGACAAAACTCTCATTGACTTCAGGACTGGCTCCAAAGGGAGTAGTTCAAAAGACAGTTGTCCACAGCAGAACTGCCTGTCTGGCTGAGGACAGCAGGCAATGGAAGGCATATTTTGCCTTCAATATTTTATTATCCATGTCAGATTAATTTGGGAAAGGGAGAATAACTTCAACTCAAAAGTTCACTTCATTTTAGACTGGCCTTTCCTCACATTTGTTTACTTTTTATTATATTTGAGCACTTTCTACAGATTCACAAACTTGTGGAAGGCTGAAGTAAAAGCAAATAAAATGCTCAGTGTCTTTATCTGTGTTTTATTAAATCTGACACACAAGGAGGAGAGAAGACAGTAAAAGCTTTCAGTGTGGGGGCACATGGGCAGCATTAGAGTTAACGTGTGTGAGTTGAGAGCTATGCACATCATGTTAGTTTTTAAAGGCACTCTAGAGTGCTTTGTATTTTTAAAACACCTTTCCCTTTGTTGGCTTTATAAAACATGTAGCAAACAATGTTGAATGAGTTTGGTCTAGTTACTAGGGACAAGTGTCTACAACACAATGGTCACCCTTGTTCACAGGCACAACAGAGAGTCAAACAGGCTTGGAGATGACTGAATTTTACTACTAGAAGTAGACTTTGAAGAACAGAGTTGAATCGCATTAGTGGGGGAGTTTACCTGGCCCCTTCCTATTTCATACTTGTTGCATAGATAAATAAAAGGATTCAAGTCCCCAGGGCTATTAATCGTAGTAACCAAGGTATGTGCTGGAGAGTTCCATGGAGGCCAGAGGGGGAGGAATTCTTCTCCATGCCATTCAATGGCTGCTATTGTACCCTCATGGCTGCAGTATACATGCAGTGCCTGTTCCGTCCATCCAGAGAGAGTAACATCTTCCCCTATGGAATAAAATGTGCAGTAGTAAGAAATACATCTCCAAAGAGTTTTATGTGACCATGGAATGCTTTCCATGTCACTCACTCACTTGTATTGTGTATCTGAGGTAAGGAACATTTTCATAACTCCCACTATAATTTCTCCTGAAGTCCTCCAAAGATGACCCCTTTCTATCTAACCTAAATATCCATCACAGGCATTTCTAATGCACCCATCATCAAAATATCAAGATACCAGTTCCTATTATGTTTTTTAATATGTAAAAGAAAAGCAGAAATCTTATCTACCCCAATTTATCTACAGAATACATAAACACTAATTTTGGGACAAAAGCTTGAGAGTACACTCAGTGATTTGAATGGGAGTTTTGACTGAGTAAATACTATAAGATTTGCCTCCTGGGGAAAATTTAAGATTTCATTGTTTAAGCTTTTGTAAAACAAATAATGTTCTTTGCTTTGCTAAAGAGAGAAAAATGAAGGTTTGAAGCACTGGTTTGGAGGAGACATGGAATGGATTTAATTTCTGGCTAAATATCAGCTGCTAAGAGAAAGTCTGTTTGGATCAAGGCTCAGCAACATGAGAACTGCCCATTTGTAAGCAGTGGAGTGTCATTCCCCCTTTCCTTAACTTGGAGAGAGAATGAGTCTTATTTCTTCAACAGGGTTTGTAGATAGCAGAACATGGTTTAGGGTGATTAGAAGTTACAGTTCTTGGGAATTCTGGGTAGCTTGCCAGTAGCCCTTCTATTTGATTTTTAAAAGAAAGTTATCTGAAGGCTTGTCTATATGGGGACATTCAGGAACATTGATTTAAATTCTTTTTAAAGGGGATTAATGACATTGTTTAGTTTAATTCATTGCAGAAATAAATTAAGATAAACCAAATTAAGCCCACTTTAACTGTGAATAAGAGCATCCACAAAGAGATTTAATGCAGTTTAACTAAGCCATTTTAAATTCACACCTTTTGTTAATTCAGATTATTTATTTATTTATGAGTATCCCTTTATAGACACCCTGAGTTCCTCAGACATGAGAAAGAGCGAGGAATGGATAAACAGTTCGTGCAACAGCTAAAATAAAACTCCTTACCACAATAGAAGATAACAGCAGCACCACCCTATATCTCTACTGTATCATTGGAATCCTGGTCACCTACACAGTAAAATTAACTTGCTAGTGCCTTATGGTCTGTTCTACTGATAGACCTAGAGTTCTGGTTGAAGACTAAGTGCTCCAGAACTCTTAGGAGAGGGAATCCCAGAATGTCAGATTTAAATCCATCTCCCAGGCTTTTATTTAAAAACATCTAACACTCAAGGTGGCCAATTTCTATTGGGGGATTTGGAAATAGAAATTAGGTTCTGCCACTTCTTTCATAGCACCCTCCCTTACTGTTTCAGTGCTCTGGGGTTGTGGAAGAGTCCACAGGCCTCCATACCCATGCTGGGCTTCTCACTGGGCTACTCCCACATAAACCAACAGGAAGCTTTGAGGGGGTGATAGAATAATTGGACACAGATGCTCACACATGAGAATCAGTGTCTACTTCTCCTTCCTAGCACCAGACACTGAAACTACAGATCTTGGAAGTCCAGGCCTAGTTGCTAGGATATATGCTGCCTCCTAAATCCCCTATCCCTATTTGTGCTTTGAATGGGTGTAACAGCTGGCCTTGTGAAAGTACTTAACTTTGGGGAAAATCTGACTGGCTCCTGAGAGATTGCTAGTTAAACTTGGAGAATGTAGTTCAGGGCTGATGAACAGGAGGCACCGGGGAGGGCGGATTTGTACTAGGGCTCCAAGGTGAGGGCACTCCCAAAATTTCTGTAATTGGAGTGAAATAGGGATGGGGACCCAGAAAACATGAATTACAAGGGGCCCATATTTCTCTTGATGATCCTGAATGTAGGTCATGGTCTTTCCTCTGTGACAATATTGTAGATGTCACAATAGCTGTCGCTGGTTTCCAGACAAGCAAACAAAGTCTGGATATGTGTGGAATTTTGTTAAAGAAAGGAAACGAGCCAAAACAAACATCAATTCCTCAAAAACACTTCTAGAAAAAGCAGCAGTAAAAACTCTCTCTCTAGATAGAGAGAAAGAGAGAACTTCATGTTCCACCATATTGGCACAGAAGGAAGGTTGGTTCATTTTTTAATTTTTCTTTTCCTCTTCCCCACCTGTACAAAAGAAAATAAACTGAACTGAATGACTGTAACATTGTCATTACATAGTGCTGAGTGAGAGTCTTCAGAAATAATACCACATAAAAGTGCTAGTATGTATTGTGATATATTTCAGGAAGTAATTTTGCTATGTCATGATTTATTATTATTATATAAAAGGCTCATTTGTAAAGAACAAACAGTTTTATATGGATACAACAATCTCATTATTAACTTTCTTTTTTGTTCATGATTTGAGATCCTGATGAATCTAATGTTGTTATGTCTAACAACTGTAATTAACTAATCACATACCTCTTGTGGCTAGATGCCATTCATTAAAAATGGGGGACTATTTATTAGTATAGGGAAGGAGAACTATTATTTGATCAATTGCTGAAAGGAGTTGTGCTGTCTTGCAAAACCATCTAGATGCAAAAGCCTTTTAGCTGATTGACAAGTTCTGTATTAGCTGGATGGGGAAAAAATTGCAATTTATGGAAAACCTGGTATTTGCCTTTCTGTCTTCAGCAGCTAAAAGAGAAGTGTGTTCCTACAACCGTACGCATAACAATGAAATCTCTGAACTATGACCCATTACTTAGCATGAGATGAACAAGTTCTGTGGATAGATTTTTACACACACACACACTGAAGGAGATTTGGAAGGGTAAAAATGTTGTTTTTTGTCCATTCTTCTATCTTCACTATTAAACTAATTAATATACAAGTACTTGAGCTTTTATGGCAGGTGCTTGAAGTATGCCAAAGTACATTAGATGTCTGGAAAACTTTTGATGTTTGGTAGCAGTTTGAGGGATATTGTACTGACCTTCTATTGAATGCCTGTCGAAACATTGTAATACAAACTTTGAACTTGTATTTCAATTTTGAGTGGTAGAAATGCATACTGATCTATCCCCCAACCCTTTTCCAGTTTATTTTTCAGCTGTTTTGACAAAGGAAGCCTAAGGTATTGCATAGAAGAATTAAATAGGTATATACAATAAAAGAACAGAAAGCACCAGTTTCACCATAGTCTGTAGAATAGGATGCTATTTTTTTTAAATGTTTACATTAAAATATTTGAGATAAATTAGACACATGTAAATAACTCAAGTCAGAAAGGGATTCCAAGTAATTTACCAAATGAGTTTGCTTAATTTATCTAGTCTATACCCTCTATTGTCTCAGATACCTTTATCATCATACGTCCTATTCATCTTCTCTCTGATAACCCACCTGTCCATCCTACAATGATTAGCCAAGTTTGTATCCATGGTTAGATCTAAACATGGGTAGAAACTGTATTCAGACAACAGAGGTTCTTCCCTGCTACAGGCTTAGGCTTGGACCTAACTGTTGCCCTTTAACCACTTCAGAATACTTTTCTTTTTTTTCTTGCAGTGTCAACACAACTCCCTAATTATGCCTGCATAGCCACTTTAGCCAGTCTTATTACTCCATGCTCTGTAGAGTAGCACATCCCAGAGAATTTTGTTCCTTGTGCTACTCTGTGTGCACTTCATCTCTCTCTTGGACACTATGGGATAACTGCCCAGACTTTCCCAGAATGCACAAAAGCAAGTACAGTTAGGCAGATGACCCAACACAGTATTTGTGTGCATCCCACCGTTGGCCTTGTGGATGGAGCATGCAGGGCCTGAGAGGAACTGTACTAAGCAGAATGCTTCTTCAGTAGCAAGGCAGATTCAGAAGGAAAGCTGAGGATAATCTGTGCTCTGTAATTCCTCTCTATGTAATGCTAAAGAGGCAGAGGTGTGAAGATGGGACAGTGTGCCAATGGCAACATACGACTGTACTCCCACGGCTGAGAGGGTACTGCGGGGAACCTCTCCACAACTCTGGGGGCAGTTTTATAGAGTTAAGGAACAGAATAGCTGAAGATCCCCAGCTGGCAAAGGGAGATATGTTGGGGATATGAAAAACTAATTCCCCCTGACATTGTTAAGAAGGGAGAGAAAATTTTAATGCTCCAAAAAGGCTTCCAGATGCTTTCTTCTTTTCTTTGCTCAACAGTCAGAAGTGAACCATCTCTTACAGAAGTGCAACAGTGAGAGTCCAGGTACACTTCCTTGCTTAGACATTAGCCTCTTAGTGAGAAATACTTCAACTACCCTCATTTCACATCCCTTAATATTAATGTGCTTATTTTCTGTAGTTCTCTTGGAGCATATGGTAATACCAGCCCTTTCAAGACTAGATTAATTATGCTAGTAGACACAATTTGTGGCCAAAATTAAACCTAATTATGTGATCATTTTATTCTAAACAACCCCCCAGCCATGAGAGATTTCATCTTCAGGGGACTCCAATATCATTCACATACCTATACACTAAAGCAAGTTTCCCAATAAAGGTCCCTTGATACTGAGAGTTTGTTCCGTTTTACAGAAGCACATGGCAGAGAAGCAAAAAGAATTCCAGACTAATTTAATGTCAGTCTGCACTTAAGTATCATATTGTGCCTACTGGGAATCAGCTTGCATTGGGGAAAGTTCAGAGCTTTACAGCCAGACTTTCATAGATATTTAGGCATCTATTGATGCAGATAGGTTCTTACTTGGATTTTCTAAAGTGCAAAATACAACTAGGAACCTACATAACTTTAAAACTCTAGCCTTTACTGCACCAGGGAGGCAAAAATTTCTAGGAACAGGACCGGAGGTGTATATATGCTGCTCCTCCACTTAGGAGCTATGTCTGGCCTGCTCCGTGAAGTGGGGGGAAAAGGTGGAACCATGGCTCACCTGCTCTTTCCCTCCCAATCTGGGGTGATATGTGCTCCCTAAGAGAGACAGTGAAAGAGGTTGTCTCATATGTAAGGCTTGCAATTGGTTCTAGTCCACGCATCAGGAAAACAGAATCAGGGGTCTCTGTACATTTACAAAAGGGGCTGAGCTAATTTGCCCCTAAAGAAAGAAAATGTGGCAAGGATATTGGTTGCGTAAAATGAAATGAACAAATGAATGTTGTCCTTGTAACAGTTTGGTGCAACAAAACAGTTATTGACAGAATCATTATGATAAGTTGAGACATACTGTGGTTATATCAATGCTATCTGGGACTAAAGAGACTTCTTTCTCATAGTATTCGTCACTGTTCTTAAGTTTAGAGTGATTTCTGCATTGCCTTGTGGGATGGCGTTAGGCAGATCAGCTGAATGGGTGCAAATGTAATCCTTGCAGCTTCTTTAACACTGGTACAGCTCAGTGCTGATAGTATCTATCAACCAGAACAGAATGCAAAACAAAACCTTCCTCCAAGGTTTTGTTTTTAACAAAACAATATAAACATTTGTAAAATGAATCTCATGGGACCTCTCAACACACTGGCACCTCCTGCTGGCCATTTCAGGAATTAGCTCAGGTCAGCCGGTGTGCCCTCCGGTGGTAGTGGCTCTCCCATACTCCTCTCCTCTTGCAGACCCACCACAGTTTGTCTCACTGCCTCTGCTTTGTGGCACAGCCCTCTGGCCATGTAACAATCCAGATTTCCCCCCTTCTGGGGGACTCCTTCTGCAACAGTCTAGCACTTCTCACAACAGCTTGGCAGCCCATAGCCTGGCTGCTTCTTTAGCAGCAAGTGGGGGGAACCCAGGTCCACCCACTACTCTGGGTCTCAGCCCAGGGACCCTGTAAACAACAGCTTCCCACTACCCCTCCTTTCTTTCTCTACCAGACTGTCTCAATTCCCTGGGCCACTTCCCCACAGCCCCAGCACCTTCAGCTCCTGCCTCTGGCTCCTTCACCCTCTTCCCAGGGCCTTGGGCCTGCAAGTCCTAGTAGCCCTGTTCAGGGTGCTAGCTCTGCAGCCCTCTAGGAAGCCAGTCCCCTCCCTTGGGCTTCCTGCCACAGACTCACTTGCTCTGGCCTGCAGCTTCCTTTTATATGGGCTGTCTCGGCCCTGATTGGCTGGTCCAGACACCACCCTAACTGGCTACAGCCACTGCCCTAATTGGCTGTTTCCTTGCAGCCCCCCAGGCTGGGTTTTAACCCAATCAGGGCAGGTCGAGGGGCAGACACCCTGTCAGGGCCTGTTAAAGCTGATGTGTGTGACTGCAAAGAGTTCTACAGACATTGCAAACTAAAAGGATTCCAGCTGTTCGTTGCAGGATAAATTGCAATGGACCAATTTATAGGTGTTCAGCTGGACTTGGACTTGCAGATCAAGATCAGAGAAAGGACTCCAAGAGGCTGTGGAATTTGTCATGGGGCTGGAATCTTTTCTTGCAGCAGCTCACCAGAACAAAAACACCAGCCACTAGTGAGGAAGAGGGAAACTTATCACCATGAGCCGTGTAAGTACAGCTCTGTGTCCAATATGCCTAATGGAAAGGGGTGTCCTAATTTGGTCCAGGACGTCTTTGAAAAACTGGAAGAAATGTTGCATACAGTTTGTAAAATAAGGGAAAATTACAATATGCAAAACTTCATGGAAATTGTTCAATTAAATGCTGCTACTGGAAAAATATTAGCTACAAAAAGAAGAATGCCATAAAGGACAGAAACTTAGTTTCCCCTAACCTTCAATAGTCAGTGGCTAGCCTAGGCTCTGAAACCTGAAAGTTCATACCTTTTTCATTTTTTAGACCCCCCACCCCCACCCCATTCAAGAAAACATCCTTGTTCAGGAAATCCCTTAAGCATGTTCTTAACCCATTGAAATCAAAGTTACAGTGAAATGTGCTAAGTGTTTTCCTGAATAAGGATAGCTTTTTACTTGCTTAAGTGCTTTTCTGAATTGGATCCTTAAAATATTATATATTAACTCTAGATATTCTTGTTACTCATATAAATGTCTAAACTTTTCTGAAGGATTGCCTAGTTTTCATCCAGAATTTTGTCAAAATTGACACATTCCCATGGAATGTTTCACTTTTGATGAATTATCATTTTCCAACAAAAAATGTTCCTTCAGGAAATTTCCAAACAAAGCTACACACTCCATTCTGTCTGAGGTATTGATGTGAGATGCCATCGACACTAGAGACACTGAGTATATTAAAAAAAAAGGAATTATATAAATGACTTGCCGGTTTGTGTGATGATGACACACAAGGGGAAAAATATCACAAATTTTGAAATTCCAAAATATATCAGTTTGCCCCCAGTCTGTCTGTCATTGTACCATAGAAACAGCAGACTAGTACTACAAAACTCCAAACCATTTACCAGAATGTATCAGGAAAAATCCTATAATATCTTAGGACAGGACTATGCTTGAAATGCTGCAGTAGTGAAGATGTGAAGATATACCGACAGGAGAGCTTCTTCTATTGGCCTAGTTAATCTACCTCCACGAGAGGCGGTGGCTATGTTGATGTGAGAAGCCCTCCTGTCGACAGTGCTGTCCACACCAGGGGTTAGGTTGGTATAACTACATCGCTCAGGGGTGTGGATTTTTCACATCCCTGAGTGATGTTGTTATATTGATGGAAGTTTATAGTGTAGGCCTGGTCTTATGAGCTTTAGTCTGTAAGCTCACTGTAGCTTTCCCAACAGTCAATAAATGATTCTGTGAGCTATCCAAAGGATAGAAACTAACAGCTGCAGCAATGGGAACCAGAGGAGATACTAAAATCAAAATACTAGGGTTCTAAGGGAAACCATTGATTTTATAATTCTGTTATCCTTTTAAAAGCTGTTTTGGTGAAGGTGGCTGTGAGTGAATTAGATATTTGAGCATCAAGCTCCAGAAAGGGAGAAGATGGGATGAACAGAGGACTGACTAGCACTGGAGAGGAAGAGACATTCTTCCCCTAACTCAGGGTAATTTTAACTATGGACTTGGGATTTAATTCTTGAGTATCTGATAGCCTGAGGTGCAAAGGGAATTGAAAGGTGACCATGCATAGAAACCTCCAGCTGAAAAAAAATAATAAAAACAAAACTGAAAAATATCACAAACACTGTACAGGTTTGCTTTTCTTTAGGGCTGTCAATTAATCGCAGTTAACTCATGCGATTAACTCAAAAATATTATTTGCAATTAATTGCATGTATAACAATAGAATACTAATTGAAATGGATTAAATATTTTTGGATGTTTTTCTACATTTTCAATATTGATTTTAATTGCAACATAGAATACAAAGTGCACAGTGCTCACTTTATATTATTTTTATTACAGATATATGCACTATAAAAATTATAAACAAAAGAAATAGTATTTTTCAATTTACCTCATACAAGTACTGAAGTGCAGTCTCTATCGTGAAAGTGTAACTTACAAATGCAGATTTTTTTTTGGTTACATAACTGCAATTAAAAACAAAACTGTATAAAACTTTAGAGCCTACCAGCCCACCCAGTCGTACTTCTTATTCTGCCAATCACTAAGACAAAGAAGTTTGTTTACATTGATGGGAGATACTGCTGCCTGCTTCTTATTTACAATGTCACCTGAAAGTGAGAACAGGCATTCGCATGGCACTTTTGCAGCCAGCATTGCAAGGTATTTACATGCCAGATATGCTAAACATTCATATGCACCTTTCATGCTTCTGCTACCATTTCAGAGAACATGCTTCCATGCTGATGATGCTTGTTAAAAAAATAACGTATCAATTAAATTTGTGACTGTATTCCTTGAGGGGATAATTGTATGTCTCCTGCTCTGTTTTACCTGCATTCTGCATATATTTAATGTTATAGCAGTCTCGGATGATGACCCAGCACATGTTCGTTTTAAGAACACTTTCACTGCAGATTTGACGAAATGCAAAGAAGTAACCAATGTGAGATTTCTAAAAATAGCTACAGCACTCGACCCAAGATTTAAGAATCTGAAGTGCCGTCCAAAATCTGAGAGGGACGAGGTGTGGAGCATGCTTTTAGAAGTCTTAAAAGAGCAACACTCTGATGCGGAAACTACAGAACCCATACCACCAAAAAAGAAAATCAACCTTCTGCTGGTGGCATCTGACTCAGATGATGAAAATGAACATGTGTCAGTCCGCACTGCTTTGGATTGTTATCAGGTAGAATCCATCATCAGCATGGAAGCATGTCCTCTGGAATGGTGGTTGAAGCATGAAAGGACATATGAATCTTTAGAGCATCTGGCATGTAAATATTTTGCAATGCCAGCTACAACAGTGCCATGCAAATGCCTGTTCTCACTTTCAGGTGACATTGTAAACAAGAAGCATGCAGCATTATCTCCTGCAAATTGTAACCAACCTTGTTTGTCTGAGTGGTTGGCTGAACAAGAAGTAGGAATGAGTGGACTTGTAAGCTCTAAAGTTTTACACTGTTTTGTCTTTAAGTGCAGGTTTTTTTGTACATAATTCTATGTTTATAAGTTCAAATTTCATGATAAAGAGATTGCACTACAGTACTTGTATGAGGTGAATTGAAAAATACAATTTTTGTTTTTATAGTGAAAATATTTGTAATAAAAAATAAATATAAAGTGAACGCTATACACTTTGTATTCTGTGTTTGTAATTGAAATTCATATATTTGAAAATGTAGTAAACATCCAAAAATATTTAAAATAAATGGTATTCTGTTGTTTAACAGCGTGATTAAAAAATTAATTGCCATTAATCGCTTGACAGCCCTACTTTTCTTTTATAAAAAAAAAAAAAAAAAAAAAAAAGTCTCTCTTCCAGGCACAAAAGACAGTTGGTTATCCAACTCACATTTGTTCCTTTCAAAACCACAGAGGGCCAAATTCATACAGGATATAAGAGGATAAAACTGCACCAAAGTAACTTGAGTTCCTGCTATAAGAACAGACCTGGGTTTTGAACATCCAAGTCCATTAATGAGGATTCTGGGCAATATACAGTGGCAGAGTGTTCTCTCTTTCTGCTTCCTTCTTTAACCTAGTGTAGCAGGTAGCTTCTCTCTATAAAAGAGGTGCCAGATCCTAGCCCTATTCAAGTTCCTTTCCAGTGCTCCAGCATGTAGTCTATTCACTTTTTCTCTTGGTTTTCTTCTCTGAGTTATTATTTGTAACATGTTGGTTTTAGTCCATTCATTGTATATCAAAATGGTGATGAGGGGTGAACTTTGTAGTTTATCTATTGTCCCTTGAGAAAGTCTGGTGAAACTCATGATGACTAGCATGTTCTCCTAAATTCACACAATGTGGTGGTGTTTGGATTTTGAATGCTGCAAGGGAATAGTTAAAAATTACTTTCATTTTTTTCAAAACTCACAAAAATATTTATTTTAATATCCAGTTTTCTGAAACCTTTGCTCTAGATTGAGCCTTTAGGTACCTGAGCAAGGGTCAATGCATAAACTGTAGTATCCCAATAGAAGCCATAGGAGGTGCTGGGACACAGGTATAACCTTCTGACAGAGAGAGAATTCCTCCCTGCTTCCTCCTAGTTCAGGGGAGGTGGTAATTTGTAGCTGCCCTGCATCAACAACAAATCCTCCTGCTAGCTGACAAGTTTGGGGCCGTTCATCTCTGGGAAAAGCCACAGCTAGGCTCACTCCCTGCCATTCCCCACTCAGCTAATCCAGGGAGCATAAAGCACGAATGCAGTTCCCAATTGCACCTGCACACCAAGAACTAAGACCAAGATAAGCCATGCAAGGGTTTAAGTGGGATTCTTATTCTCCATTACTCACCCCCTCCTCCCGGGCATGCAATCCAAGTTACAGTATAACCCTTGGTGGGTTTTTTTAATCATATCATATTGTGAAGACTCAAGTACTGGAATGTCCCTTTAAACACCATGACACACTCTTAATTACAATGAAAAATAAATCAAATGACACAAGTTAGCATAGAACATCAATAATTCTCCAGTTTTCATCTCCTATGAATCAAGATAGCACATTTTATCACTGAATGTTTTACTTACCAACAGTTGCCAAGAAAATCTGCATCTTAATCTACAGTTCCAAGAAAGATGACAACCTCTTTCAGTAAATGACCAAGGTTATAATACATATTTTAAATCCCTTTGCTTTGCCTATATTTTTAGTTGACTCGTAAATACACAGTAAGTCTTCAGGTTGTCTTATTTTGTTTTACTGAAGATCACAAAAAAAGGTCATACTGAAATGATTGACTTCAAGGGTGAAAGCTGTCAACCTCAGATTTTTCTTTGTGAAAGCAGAGAAATTGAGGCTGTTTTAGAATAGGAAATGTGTCAAGATATTAATATTCTCATTTTCTTACACTTTGAAAACTTTTATTACCATCTCGTCTGTATTTTTCTGACAGCCTATTCATTCTACAGGATGTTTGGCATGTACTTTCTCGGGCCAAATTCTGCATTTTAACACCATAAAAGGCCTAAAGGAATCTGTCTTACTTAAAAGCTTAGGTAGGCCTCTCTTAGAGCATATGCAGACCATGCTGAGCTCAATAGTCTAGATTGGTGGGAGGGGGAAGAGGGTCCTAGCTTATAACCACAAGGAGGATCCAAGACAGAAAAAACGTTTTGAGTGGATAAAAGGACAGTCCTTGAAGGACAGGAGAGAGTGAGTCAGAGACTGCTAGGGACCAGATTGAAGTTCAGTCCCCAGAGGTCAGAGGTTGCTAATGTTGCAGATTTTTCTGGAGGAAGTAGGTTGAGTTCTGGAGTGAACTGGCCCTTTGTGTGCTGCATGGTTTGAGGATTGTGTTTTATGAGTCCTGATATTCCTTCAGAGTTGACAAAAGAATTTTTCTAGTTCTCCAAATGTTAGTAAGGCATCAGGTTCTGTGGTGGGGCAGAAGTTCAGTCCCTTGGAGAGTACAGATAATTCAGTTCTGTTTAGGGGCAGTGTAGCGAGGCATAAGCTGGGCCCCTCTGGTTTCTGCCCCTGCTTCCCTCGCAAATCAGTCAGGGATACCTCAGGTTGATGCAAACACCAGTTTTTTATTTAGAGCGATTCTCCACCCCCCCCACCCCCACCCCCAATAATCTATGTACAGGTTTTTCACAGCCAAATTTTGCCAGCAACGGGCCTCAGCCCGCACCGCTTCCCGCAGCCCCCATTGGCCTGGAGCGGCGAACCGCGGCCAGTTGGAGCCGCGATCTGCCGAACCTGCAGACGCGGCAGGTAAACAAACCATCTCGTCCCGCCAGGGTGCTTACCCTGGTGGGCCGCGTGCCAAACGTTGCCGATCCCTGTGCCTGGCCTGCCTGTCGGCCTGCCTTTCTTTTCCTCCCTCCTTCTCTCCGTCCTTCCTCCCTCCTGCCAGCCTTTATAACCCCTGGCTAATTAGACTGGCAGCTGTTTCTCCTTGCCAGGCAGGCACAGGACTCTTCAACCAGCCCCAATCCATTCCCTTTAACTGGAGCTGGAGTGGCAGGGGGCTGATTAAGCCCTCCTTACTTAGCATCCTGTCACAGGCAGTGTTGATAGATTAATGATGTTGGGGTGTTGTGTAATCTCTCTGTGGCGGGTCCTGTTGTCATTTCTCCCTGAGGACACCTGCATTGTCTTTTAAGATTGGATAAATGGGTGGCTGTCTGAAGCTATTGTCCTCTCTCTTGCTTTCCTGCAGCTAACTCCTGCTTGAATTAAGCCCTTATAATCATATAGCAGATCCCTTTACATCAGACAAATAGAACATATAATATCCATGAATTATTACATAACTCCAAGTCCGTCAGACTCTGTAATATCCATAGACTCCTTTCCCATGACATCTTACATACCTTTCCTTAACTGCATTCTCCCCACTGGCTCTGATGGCTGTTTAGCCTAAAAACCGTGAAGCATACATCCTGGATGCATTTGAGAGAGGAAACTACCATGAATATTTTTGTTTTGTTTTTTTCCTGTAAGATAACTATGTTTAATCTCATCCGACCTTATTGGCTAGATTTATATCCCTCAATTGTTGAAGTGAATAGGTCCTCAAGATGATGCATGTGATCTTACCGAAGGCATAGTCTGTGCAGTTTAAATGAGAGTATCAGGTACTGAAATTGTCTTGTTTTAAAATGAATGAAAACACTTAAGTGACAGCAGAACATAATATGGCAAAATGTGATGATGGCAAAATATGGCTTGTACCATGCTTGATTTCCTTCCTGTTAATGAAAGTTAATTGTTTCCCTGAGATAAATATTTTGTTTGGATTATGTTTAGACAGATCTGTAGGATAATACAAAGTATGCAAATGCAAAGCAGACACTGTTGTTAGTAATACACATACTATGTGAATCTTGTACTATGTGTAACATGGTTAGTTGTACATTTTGGGATAAAATTGGAGTCTAGGAAACATCATTTGCTTTATATCTATAATTTGGTCTGATTTGGTTTTTAATATAGGTGATTCATGTACTGTAAGTATATGCAGTATAAAATTCATATACTCTAATACATTAAATTCACTCCGTGCAGAAAGAATGAGCAAGTCCTATGCACCACTTACGTCCCATTGAATGGCTGAAACAACATCAAAGCCTATAAACAGTATAATATTAAACAGTCGAAAACATACAAATGAACATTATCTGCTCATTGATTTCCCAAGTTAAATGTGTTACAATCCTGCTTGATACCTGAAAATGTTCCTTTCTGTATTTGTGTCTCTGATTTTGCTGCAAGACAGTACTCCTTGTTTAGTGAAGCATATCTAACCTTGAAGCACTTTCCATTGAAACTGATGAGAGCTTGGATGTGCACAGTACTGTGTGTGACAGTAAACCTGTCTGTGTTGCCAAATCTCACTTGTGGTTAAACCAAGTCCTTCCCATTTATATTAGTGGAATCTGCCTTAATAAGGACTATACATAGCCTCCTTTGGCTCCCAATCAGCACCTAGGTCCAGTACAGTGAGAAGTTATTTTAACCTCTGCTCACATATACAAAAATGTTCTTCTGACCCCAGAGGGTCAGCCATGTTACCAGGTCAGTATAGGTTTGGATCTTACCCAAAATAGCACGCTGCCAGCCAATCCTTTAGTGTCTAAAACTAAAGGTTTATTATACAGAAAAATGAAAGAACAAGAAGAGAGAGATGTTAAATGGGAAAACAGTCACATACATACAAAGACTTCAAAGTTCATATATCAGGTTCCTAGCGGTATTGGTGAGTTTGCTGGCTTGAAAGTCCCTCTGGAATACATCCACAGCTTGGATGGGTCATTCAGTCCTTTGTTCAGAGCTTCAGTTTGTAGCAAAGTCCCTCCAGAGGTGACAAGCAGGATTGAAGACAAAATGGAGAAGATGCCGCTGCCTTTTATAGTCTTTTGCCATGTGACTTGTGCTTCCTTTGGCCTGGTCTACACTAGGGGGGGTGTCGATGTAAGATACACAACTTCAGCTACGGGAATACCGTAGCTGAAGATGACGTATCTTATTCCGACTTACCTCCCGTCCTCACGGGGCGGGATCGACGGCTGCGGCTCCCCTGTCGACTCTGCTACCGCCGCTCACTCCGGTGGAGTTCCAGAGTCGACGGGGAGCGCGTTCGGGGATCGATATATCGCGTCTTAACGAGACGCGATAAATCGATCGCTACCCGCCGATACGGCGGGTAGTCTGGACGTACCCTTTGTTTCAAACACAAGCTGCCCAGCACATGGCTTGGAAATCTTAGGCAGTTGGAAGTTCTGTCCATAGGCATGCCTCTGCATGCCTGGCTGAGTCATAAGGTGTATCTGCCTTCTCTCAATGGGTCAGTTGTATAACTGATGGTTCTTAATGGGCCATCAAGCAACCTAGGCAGAGCTGATGCCCAAACTGTCTGGGGGTGACTCCCAGAAGCATAGCACAAGTTTTAAATACAGACATACATATCTATAACTCATAATACAAAGGTGATACAAACACATACATGAAATTATCGTATCTGGCAAGTTATAACATTTTTGCAGATCCCTTAAATGACACATCTGGCATAACTCATTGCAATTTTACAATATTAATAATAATATCCTCAAGTGTCCCTCAGATTCCATACAGCGACACAAGGAATAATTTGGTTTTACAACTGTTGCCTTTACTACTCAATTCATTTTTTTATAATATGGAATTTATTTTCTGTATATTTTACACTGGTAAATTACTCTCCAACTATAGTTATACCAATTCTGTTCAAATAAAGTGAGCTTCAACATTAGCCCATTCTAATAGATTGATAAGAGGCATTCTAATGCATTACCAGAGACTGTCTCTAACTGTATGAAGTTAACCAACATACACTTATGTCATAAACAGACAGTTAAGGGTTAATGCCTCTTTTACCTGTAAAGGGTTAAGAAGTTCACCTAGCCTAGCTGACACCTGACCAGAGGAACCAATGGGGGAACAAGATTTTTCAACCTGGAAGGAGGGAAGAGTCTTTTGTTCAGTCAG
Source organism: Terrapene triunguis (assembly GCF_002925995.2). Classification (NCBI taxonomy): domain Eukaryota; kingdom Metazoa; phylum Chordata; order Testudines; family Emydidae; genus Terrapene; species Terrapene triunguis. Next base: position 18,510,581 of record NW_020664561.1, on the reverse strand, counting down.
TTCATTAAGTTTTGTGCCGGAGAGAAAAGATCCAGGAATCAGCTTCCTATCAGGGTAGTGAGTATTAGAGAAGGAATAAATTAGCTTATGTTTATTTTCTTTTGTGACTTGTCTTTTTGCATAAGAGGGAGATTTAAATTTGGTTTTTCTTTTGTGTAACTTTAAGGTTTTGCCCAGGGGGGACTTCTCTGTGTTTTGAATCTGTTGTCTCTGAGAGAAGCTTGTATGCTCTCTCCCAGAGGTTTTCCTTTCACCTTTCTTTCTTTAATTAAAAGCCTTCTTTTAAGAACCTGATTGATTTTTTTCCCTTGTTTTAAGATCCAAGGGTTTGGATCGGTGTTCACCAGGAACTTGGTGGAGGAGTTTCTCAAGGCTACCCAGGGAAGGGTTATAGTACTTGGGAGGGAGATATTTTGGGGGGGAAGACAGAGTTTCCCAAATGACTCATAAACAGCTGTTTTGAATGATTTGGGTGGTGGAGGCATACTGATCTAAGCTGGTAATTAAGCGTAGGGGTTCTCATGCAGGTCCCCACATCTGTACCCTAAAGTTCAGAGTGGGGTGAAACCTATGACAACTTACTTTGACCACTTCTTAAAAAAGACAGATACTGCAAAATCAGGTATACTGAAGTCTGACCTACATGGGCAAGATATGTAAATATTATGTAAATCAAGGTAGATCAATTGATTTCAAGTATGTTAATTTATACAGCTAAGGATCTGGCCCACTCCAAATAACAATAGATGCAACTAGGAAAAAACAGTGCTAATTCATCGCATCAGAAGACAGGTGAAAATGGCAGCTATTTTTTTTTCTCTTGTGAACTAGATGTTTATTTGCTAAGGCCTATTAGCTTTTACGAAGTTATGCATATAAATCACTTGAATTATGAGAGGAAACTAGACCCATAAAATTTTAATAATGTAAAATTATGGCCCCTGAAATATCATCATAAGATAAATCATCTTTTTATTTTATGAGGGTCTCCATCAACAGCAGGTCAAAGTTAAATCTAATAGCATTCGGTACACACTGACATAGTGCCACCAAGTCAATGAAGTTGCACCAAGAATGAATTTGTCCCACTATGGGTAAGGGATTTCCTCTGACCTCAATGGGAAGTTCAGCTACAGAACCATTCGCTTGGGGTTGTGGGAATAATATGCCTAGATCCTTCTTATGAGCCTATTTTTATAACTGTAGATGTGGGCTAGGGTCTTGTTCTCAGATGTTAGGAAATCTTCTGAAATTATTGTCAGCTATAAACTTATTAGCATTTCCTACAAATCTGCACATATTTGCAGGCCATCTGAGAAGACAGAATTAATTGTAATAATGGATATTTCCACAACTTTCTGCAGGATATACAAACCCTCCCTGCAGGATGCTGCAGGAAAAGATAACGCTTCACTAGCTGTCTTTAATTGTATTTTCATAACATCAACCTATCTTATGTATGCAGTATACAATGAATTTCATCTAGAAGGCTCCCAAAGCCTTTTACAGAATCCATAAAGGTATCATTCCACCCACCCTGTGGTGGAACACAGCATCTGTTTAACAGTGCACCCAACACCAGATAACTGGGAGAGGAAGGAAGTAAAGACAAGCCTTTATCTAGTTGAAACTACAGGGGAAATGTTAGGTAAGCAGAATATAGTTAACCAAATAGAATCTGGCCAGGATCTAGGCTTAACTCCCCTACACTTGAGAAAATTATCATGGGTTGTTTAATTAGTAGTCAAGACCTGAGAGCTAATGCTTCCAGCAGAACAGCAACACCTGGTACATTGGTTCAGTACTGAATGAAGAGTGGCACCTACTGAATTATGAACACCACTTCCTATTCTATTTTAGGTTCTTATATTGCCATCATAGTATCTGAACACCTTCCAGTACAGTATTAAGTAATATGACTAACATCTGTCATGTTTGGTTTGTCTCTCGCTCATCATCCCCCCCAGAGGATAGGGTCTATATCCTACAGCATCTGGGTTTTCAGAGTGGATAACTAAAGTACAAATGGCCATGGCTGCTCTTTAACCTAGATAGAAATTTGTATTCTTGGTAGCAACCATTGTGGTTACTAGAAATTACATATTGTCCTGAGGGCTTCCCTTGCCTACTGCTGCTTCTAAACCCCTGAACCCCATAAAGAGGTTTTCCCTATCATGAAGGGCATGGAAAAGTGTAATGGAGCCTTCTCTCACATGCCCTTGTGACGTCTTGAACCCCGCAGGGCACTGCAAGTGTGCCCCTTGGGTTCTTTCAATCAGTTATCCAGACTTAGGTTTATTCAAAACATGGGGTCTGATTTACTAACTCATTCTACAACATGTATGCCACTTGCTGGTTCAAGTCTCCCCACTCTGGGTCTATATAAGAGTCCTGGTCAGTTCTTACCACTGTTCAGGAGACACTCCAGCCCTCTTCCTGGAGGTGGGGTTGTACTTCAAATGGTCACTCCTTCAAAACTGGAATCCCGAGCTCTCCTAGTGATTGGAGTGTGGGCTGACCAGTAGACATCACTATCCTTAAGGGGGCAGCCTATCCTGTCACGGGAGCATAGAGCCATCTTAAAGTGTTTGCTATTGGTTGGAGAGAGAATAATGAACAGAATCACAAAGGTATTTTTTCTTCTCTTTTTACTTTTTCCTGCTATAGTAAAGCTGATTTTCAGGGAATGTCAAATGCCTGCAGAAATGTTAATTGGAATTCTATAATGTTTTGCATATGACATCTACTGCAGAAAAGTAGTTAATACTTAAGAAACCGCTGTTCAGACCATGAGGGAAATTAATCCTATTAAGTCTGAACAGGTAAAAGGGCATCGGATACCAGTGTGGTTAAGTAGGGATGCAGAGAAAAGGTTGTTAAAATGATAAGACTCCTGGCAAAGAGAAGAATGGGGATATCTGTTAAAGAAAATAAGCTGGCATAGGTTACAAAAATAATTAGAGGGCCAAAAACAAATAGTGAATTCCAAATGGCAAGGGATGGCTTAACTAACACAATGAAGGGATTTGCACATATTTGCAGTGGGGAGTAGGTAACAAAAGAAGATAACAGGACAATGAAAAAAAAGTAGGGCAACTGAGCATAAGGAAATGGTTGTGTTTATTAACCAATAATTTTGTTTCTTCAATTGCATAGAAAGAGAAAAGAAGCAGTGGCTAGATCCTAGATGGAACCAAAGAGGGGTTTGGGAGTAGTAGCAAGGTGTTGTTTGTGCTTCCAGATCCACAGTAGAGATCCAGTTTTTTGGTGCAGGTTAGAGTTTCAGTTGCCAGGGTTTCCCAGAGGCCTTTCTAGCAGCTGAGGCTCACTGGTGTATAGAGATGACCCAGCAATGCCCCTTCTTTCTACCTTTCTCCCCCCCCCCCCCCCCCGCCCCCATGACCAGGGGAAGAGAAAGTAAACAGAAAACAGAAAGATGGTCTGCTGTTAAGGCACTAGACTGGACTCAGGAGATATGGCTCTGTCTGACCCAAGTCATTTAACTCAAAATGTGGGTAGGCCATGCAGGTAAATTATGAGTCTTATTTTCCCAGGTGGACACACAGGACGAGTCACAATCTTGCTGGTATCTACAGTGCCTGGGAGAGTGGGGCTTTTATATACTACTATAATACAAATACATAATAATAACAACAAATAAATAAATAAGGAGAAAAAGGAGTGCAGTCTTACCTGGCAATATAGGTGTCATCTGAGGACTTTATTATTTAAATGTTATTCAGATAGCAAACATAAGAGAAATAGTTTTGTGTGGGTTAGGGAAAGCCTTAAATCCACACTGGTACCTCCTGGGAGACTTTGAAAAATATTTTCTTTTGAAATATATATATATATATATATATATATATATGTATGTATGTATGTCCATATGTCCATCCTTTAGATTATATTTATAGAGCTATCTGTAAGAAACTGGATCTTTTCTCCTTAAGAGTTAATCTGCTGCTGCTGCTTTATTCTCAGTGTCCCCGAGCCATTTGAACATGCCAACAATTTTGCACACAGTCATGCTGTAATTATCATTCATCCCAAGTGCTCTCAATATGATTTCTTCCAATAAAACTGCTAGGGAACCACATGATAAAGCCCAAACCTCCAAGAGGAACAAATTAAACTGAAGTAGCAGGAGAAACAAACCCTGTTTCTGTGTGTTTGGTGGCATTTTTTTAAAGCAGGCTGATGCCGATCAATACTCATTCATCGATCACAAGCATTAGACTGTTCTAATCTTAACCTAACTGTTAATGAGGCACCAGATGTAGGCTGCATCACTATGACCTCATTAAATGATACTGCAAGATCTATGCTGACCCACCTTTTCCCTCCATGTCATTCAATAGTTCACAGAACAACAGCGCAGAAAAGTGCAGATGGAACAGTTTTTATTCACACATCCAACCTCAAATACAAAAATGGCACCTGGGGAAATATATCTATATATAATTCTTCCACTTAACATGTGAAGCTAATGCTGAAGTCAACATATATTTCCTACTTACCTATAGACCCCTAAAACACCAGGGTTTCATAAAGATTTTTGTCTTTTTGGTCTATTTTATTTTCTTATCTTTCCTAGTTGGCAAAGGAGAATCAAGGACAATTAGGTATTCTTCTCCTCCTTCTTTACCATTTGTACTGTGAAAAGCAACAGAGAGTCCTGTGGCACCTTTAAGACTAACAGATGTATTGGAGCATAAGCTTTCGTGGGTGAATGCCCACTTCGTCGGGTGCATGTGGCATCCGACGAAGTGGGCATTCACCCATGAAAGCTTATGCTCCAATACATCTGTTAGTCTTACAGGTGCCACAGGACTCTCTGTTGCTTTTTACAGATCCAGATTAACACGGCTACCCCTCTGATATTTGTATTGTGGGAAGTCCTGGGGACACAAGTTAGGAATCGGGCAAATTGTGCTAGTTATTTTACATTGTTTCTCTATGTATGGACACAGGGCTTGATCCTGCAATGGCCAACTCACATGATTTGTCCCTTAGAGGGACTAGGTGGTGATGGTGTGGAATTATGTAACTACATCAATAAACTGAGACTTCTGATTTGTTATTTTTTTATTTAGTTTGGACAACAGACACAAATGATTCATTTATAGTTATACAACTATACACAAATATAGCCATACCAAGCATTCATTGTTATTCATTTTTATGTTGGTACTACCCAAGGATCAACCAAGATTGGAGACCTATTGTGTTAGTCACTTTACAAACACAAAGGAAAAGACAGTCCCTGCCCCCAAAGATTTTACAATCTAAGTATTTGTTTTATCATCCCAGCTGTAAAACTTTGCGGGGTCAGGCAAATGTTCACTTTAGGGAAAGGCAAAATCTCACTTACATTTCCGTCGCAAATATATATAGCAAGGGTGGCCAAACTGTGGCTCATGAGCCAAATGTGGCTCTTTTACAGTTAAAGTGTGGCTCGCAGAGCCCCCCAAGCCTTCCCCCATTCTCCGCCTACTGGACTGGGGGGGTGGGGAGTCAGGGCTTCTCCCATGCTGTGGGGTGGAGGGGATAGGGACTCCTGTCAGAGACAACAGGTGCCTGCTGAGAGTGGGTGTGTCACAATTTATAGGTTCACCCTATAATTCACCTCCAGCTTCCCCTCCTCTTACCCTCGGCCCCTCCCACAGCTGCCAGATGTTAGCTCCCCATGGAGAGACATCAGCAAATAGCTGGGAGATGCAGGGAGAGACTGCTGTGTTAGGGAAGAAGACAGAAGCAAAAGCAGGAGCTCTCCCTGCAGCTCCCAGCTGTTTCCCATTGCCTCTCACCAGGGCTGCAGCTCCCAGCTTTCCAGCTCCAGCAGCTGCCATGCAGGCAGGGCCGTACCTAGCCATTTGGGTGCCCTATGCAGTCCCTCCTGCAGGGGAGGCTGTGTGGGGCTCCAGGCCTCCCCCCCCCCCCGGGTTTGGGAGGCAGGAGCTGTGGAGGACCACTTTTGGGAGCCCTACAAGCCTAGAGTGGCCGGGGGATTAACAGGGGGCCGGGAGAAGCCCGCTCCTCTTCCTGCCACCGGTGAGTGCAGGGGGCTATCATTTCCCCACACTCACCGGCAGTGGGAAGCAGAGTGCCGCGGCTGGGAGTGGGCGGAGTAGAGTGGGCTGGGGCCGGGTTGCTCCACTTCCCGCTGCTGCCGGTGAGTGCAGGGTCGCTGGGGGAAGAGGTGGAATGGGGACGGGCAGGGGGCGGAGCAGGGGGGAAGGGTAAGAGGCAGGGCGGAGGGACTTGTCCGGGGCCCCACGCCCTCTTAGGGACGGCCCTGCCCATTGCAGGGAGGGCCGGCCAAGGGATACGGCTGGTCGCTGGGGCTGGTGCTGCCACGTATGCAGCACGCAGCTGCCTAGGGCACCATGAAATTTGGGGCAATTTAGTGCCCCAAATTTCATGGTGCCCTACGCAGCTGTGTATTCCTAAGGACAGCACTGCATGCAGGTAGGGGGTCCATCAGCACCATGTGACCAAGTGGGGCCAGCAAACCCTGGAAAAAATGCCCCCCCCCCCCCCCACGTGTTGCTTCTGTCCTGTGGGGATGGGGGTGGGGTCTCGGGACTTCAGCCCCACAGGGTGCATCTGCTGCTGCTCTGAGCGTGCGCAGGCACCTCCCACGGGGCTGAAGCCCTGAAACCTCCCTCCCCACAGAACAGAAGATCAAAGCCCTGGCAGGTGTGCCCCAGCTCTTGAACCTCTGAAGATTGTTGTATGCGGCTTGGAGGGTCAGTAAGCTTGGCCACCCCTGATATGAAAGGTTGGTTAATTGGGTTCCTCTTAAACCAAGCAGCACTTGTGTAAACTTGGCTAGTGTTTTCTTTTTCTCGTACAGGACATTAAAAATGCTGAACTTCAATATGCCTTGATTGTCGAGTGATGGATAAGAGGCTGAAAACTCTGCAGTAGTCAAAGAGAGAGAGGGGGAAAAAATCAAAGACTGAAAAAATCTTTAGATAATAAAAACGGAATTAATTATTTATATAACAGATGTGGTTGAATGTGCAGTTCTAGTACGAATAATTCAATACATCTCATTAGCAGACAAAGCAGATAATTTCTCTCTCCACCGCTATTCTCCTTACCCCTTTCTTCACAATTTTGGTTTCATATAATCAGCGTTACTAAAATATCTCACTAAAAAAAAAGTAAAGGTCATGTAATGGTTGGCTGGGAATAAACCAAGGCTTTATTGTCTGTATTTGGGGTTTTTGAATGCAGAAATATTTACTATGTCTCATTAAATCTATAATGAAAGAAAACAAATCTGATTCATTAAGTCATACTTCCACATTTATTAATAGATCTTCCAATTAAAAATGTTATTTAAAAAAACCCACATAATCAACCTGTTTGGTTTGGTTTGCCTTAATTTTTTTTTAAAAAAAAAGCTTTGACTTTAAGAAAAATAAAGCCCAGGTTTGACTAACTTCAAGCTTCAGTACAATTATTTTTATACATTAATCCTGCCTGAATGACTTCATTCTTTTAGGGCTTACCCTATCATTTAGTGTTCATTTTACACACATTACAGCCATCCTCCCCTTCTGAAAACAGCTTTTGTTGAAAATGTGGGGAAATTATAAAGATAAGCTAATTAGATTCCTGATTAGGATTTGATGTACAGCCATGGATCTTTCAGTTAGAATTTTATAACTATCTGTATGCAGTGCATTGGCTGCAAGGAAGGGATTTTCAAGAACAGTAAAGAAGTCTCTTCTTAAATTGTCAGTTTGTGTCTAAGAAAAGGAAATGTCTTCTGTGGTTGTTTGCTTTGCGAACAGTATAGCTGAAGACCGCTACATAGAGCTTAGGCAGGCCATTCATCTGGGTTTAAGCTGGTAATGAGACAAAAGCAGATGTTGTTTTGTGTGGTATCACAGGGAAGGGACACCATTTTTAAGAGCATGCTGCCCTACCCCTGCCGGCATCACCTCACATGCATGTGCAAGGTTGGGATGGTGAGCTCTTCAAAATAGTGACCTCTGGGTGGCATGATCTTGCATGCACTGTGCATGTGAGGTCATGCTGGCGGGGGCAGGGTCACACTGTTCCCAGAAGTACTGGAATGTCTGGTATTCTGGGGATGCGACAGTGATCAGCAGCCAATTGACTCCAGAGAAGTTTTCTTCCTAGGATAAAGATATTGGGCCAACTTCTGCTATTGCTTACACACACATTCACATTGTGTTGACTTCCAGGTGCTTGTTCAACTGAAGGCAGTATTTGCCCTATGGGATAAATTCTGTCCTTGAAACCTGTGGGTATTATATGAGAGAAAGAGAGAGTGTAATATGGAAAGTCTGGCCAAGTAGATATGGGATGAAGTGTGGCCCATCTTGCACTGTGGCACAAAAGTTATAAGGGTGTGTAAGGAGCTCCTCTACTCCTGTGCACCAATTACCTGTATCACAGGTTGCAGTGCAGAGGAAAGTAGGCTCCACAGAACTATTACAATCCCTTCCCCACACCATCTATTCTGCACAGATGGCAAGAGGGAGTTGAGAGTGATAGATGCCCTGGTTCTATCTTTCTCCCCCATCAAGGCACCAGATCTCATATGCTGGATTACTTCTTCTCCAAGTCACAATCTGCTTCTCAGTTCGCTCTAGGGGCAGCAGATCAATAACTTTTGCTGAAAAATCTTAATTTTCTGTGGGAACATATCATTTTCCAACTAGCTCTATTAATATCTACATGCACATACAGTTGGGGCACTTACATTCTTTCTGGTTTTAGAGAGATTACCAGTTACAGAGCAATGACCCTGCAATTAAAATGGGGCATTCCACCACAGCAAGTAGCTCCTCTGGAACCAGAATGGCATTTTTAAGAGCACCCACTGTATTTGGTATTAATTATAGATCTTTTAGTCAGTCTTCACAAAGCATGAACATTAAGGATTTTCACATTTTAATTATATATAGAGAAGTATATATTGCATCTATATTTAGATCAAATAGTTTTCTCAAGATAATGTTCAATGAAAGGATACCAAAGAAACTGAATTATTTTGTTCTTATTGTAAAGGGCTGATAAAATAATTAGTAGCCGGTATCCTGTTGTACTTGAGCACAGATGAAAATGGAGCTGAGATTCTGTGTTAGACATCCACATATATTCCAGTAATGGGGGTAGGGAGTTCAGGTTGATATGAGTAACCTTCTACTGAGAGTACATTTGCAAACAAAAGGTGGGATGTTGAAAGTTGCCTGAGAGATTTGGATGTCCCATAAAAATTAATAGGAACTGGGTGTCCATATCCCCTAAGCTGCTTTGTACTAGGTTTGGATGTAATGCTTCAACCCTAATGGGATAGCTATGCTCTTGGCTGTCACTGCAGACTGAACTGGAGACCTCAAGATCTGAAATTATGAAGCTCTATAGTTTAAGCAAAAGAGCTGGGCTCTGTAAAAGATTATCATCCTCGGAATAGATGGTGACATGTAACATATATGACCAGTGAGTTCCATCCATCCTTTAGAGAAGGCAACTTTGTTCTGAGCATCTGAGACCCACAGTAATTCAAATTCCAGAAGAACCCCCACTTATGTGGGGGACATCATCTCAAGTAACACACCAGGGACTGAACCAAAGATCTGCGAGGCTAAACACACATAGGATTTTCAAGAACAGTAAAGAAGTCTCTTCTTAAATTGTCAGTTTGTGTCTAAGAAAAGGAAATGTCTTCTGTGGTTGTTTGCTTTGCGAACAGTATAGCTGAAGACCGCTACATAGAGCTTAGGCAGGCCATTCATCTGGGTTTAAGCAGGACAGATAGCTTGGTAACAGAGCCATATATTCTGTAAACTAGGCACAGAAGACAACATACAGTTAATAGTGAGTTACACTTACTTACTCTGAATAGCACTTACTCATGTAAGCAGTACTCTCAATTTCATTTGGGACTATTTGCATGAGTAAGTGCTACTCAGGGAGAGGAAAGGTTGAAAAATTGGGACTCCATTTATTCTTATCCCAGAAATAAATTGCAGGTGCAAATATTGGTCTGCTTACCTGCAAAGCAAAAGTTGAGCATTGCATATCTGTCCCTTTTCCTTTAGGTGCAGCCATTACTCACACCCTTCTTACCAGAAATGTATTGAAGCATGTAAACAAAATGCCCAAACACAGATCAACTGACCTTTGAATGTTTTCTCTTTCAGCCACATGATGTGGAATTACAGTGATTAATCCTGCCTGTGTCAGGCTACTTCAATGTTGCATTATTAGCATATTAATTACTGTCATCATGGGATATACAAGGAGATCATCAACACTTGCAGTCAACATTTTCTGCAGAATCTTCAAGACGTATATTGTATATATCACCATTATATAAATCAATGTTGAGAGCTCCTCTGGGATATAGTGTGCAATAATGGTTACCCCATCCTGTAAAGGATATTGCAGAATTAGAGGTTCACAGGAGATGATGACAATGATTAGGAGCATGGGAAAATGCTCATATGAAGTGAAATTGAATGGCTGTGATTACCTTAGAAAGAAGATTAATGGGAGCAGAAATGATAAAAATATATTACATAATGAATAATATACAGAAAGTAGATGGGAAGCTTCTGCTCTCCATGTCTCATAATACAAGAACAATGGAACCTCAATGAATTTCAAAGGTGGGAAATTCAAAACTGATAAAAGGAAATACTTTTTACACAACGTGTAATTGGACTGTGGAACTCATTGCCACAGGAAGTTGTTGAAGCCAATAACTTAGCAAGATTCAAAAAGGGACTCAATGTTCATATGAATTACAAGAATATCCAAAGTTATATATAATTATAACATATTTTATACGGAATATTAAATCCAGTGCTTCAAAGATAAAGTCAGTCTTTAACTATTAGAAGTCAGGATGAGACGAAAGGTCGGGGATCAATTATTCAACAACTGTCTACTGCAGTGTTCCTACACATTCCTGTGAAGCATTTGATACTGGCCACTGTCAGTGGCAGAGGACTGGACTGGATGGACCTTGGTTTTGATCCATTATGTCAAACCCTCTGTTGGTCCCTTCTTTATCAAAACAAAGTCTCGTAGAATTCTTGCTACTCTCTGAAGAATTTCATCGATTCTGTGAGTCCTTTCCTTCAGAGATTTGTACTTGTCAACTTTCTGGATTGCACATAATATGCATTATGGCCTGATTTATCTGACACTGGGATCAATGGGAACCTTCCCACTAACTTGAATGGAAATTGGATCAGGTTTTTAGTGAATGATATACTTACATAGCACTTCCTATCTAGAAGGATCCTAACTATGCTTTACAAACTGATTGACAAACTCTCTAGGAATCACTTTACTTACCACTTGAATTTCATCCCGGCAGTGGGAAGTTGTTTACCTGTGCACATAAACTGATTAGGACAAAATGTGACACTTCTATTATCTAACTCAAACTATAAAGTGATTTAAAGTACAGGGACTATAATTACCCAAGGTGAATTTTGTCAGTATACTAGCGTTTCAATCTCTGTACCTGTGAACAGAGCCATGGGAGCCTTAGTAATTACAAATGGTCAAAACCTTGGTTTGCATTTTATGAGAAAGACGGTACCTCGGGCAGCCTAATGCTGAAGCATTGGCTCAATACTGACATCTAATGACCACCATATAACTGCAATATACAGCTGAGATCATCTAGGCTGCATTTACTAAAGGTATTTCTACTCTGCAATAAAAGAGCCATGGCATGACCGTGGCTGACTTGGGTCAGCTGATTCCGGCTCGCAGAGCTCAAAATAGCAGTATAGATGTTCAGGCTCAGAGCCCAGGGCTCCAGCCCTAGCATCTACACAATTATTTTTAGCCCTGCAGCCAGAGCCCTGTGATCCCAAGTCAGCTGACCCAGGCTCTGCGACTCAGTGCCATGTTTTGTTTTGTTTTTATTTTTTTTATTGCAATGTAGACATACCCTAAGAAATCCTAAATTTTAAATACCAGGCACTTTTGGATTATGGTTGCTAGCCCATCAGGACCCAAGTCTGCTGATTTTCAGGGTACAGTGTAAGACTCAGCTGTTTACATAGGTTTTTGCCTGAAATTGTTAATTTGTAGGGACGTGTCGCTATTTTGTGAAAGGAGTCCATTTAGTTTCCCTTATTACAGAAATTACATGTTAATGACCCAAAATGCGCCAGTGTTGCTATGGTAAGAGATGGGTCATTACTGTACTACATTTTCACAGGAGTTGATCTTGTTAATGTGTTGTTTATGCTATATAAATTTGGTACTCTACTAATGGTTACAGACTGTCACAAAAGAGCATTTTTATTTGTTGAAAAATAAATGTAAAAGTGATAAAGCCTGGCTTTGGATATGCTGAGCCTTATTCGTCTCCTACCTACACTTCATGTACATTCTAGAATATGTCAGTTGCTGTCACTGGAATTATTCCTGATGTAAACCCGTGTGAGTGAAAGAAGAACTAGATCCTGCTGTGTTCCTGGCCTGTAATACGTGTTTCAAACCCTTCAATATAGGCATTGTACAAATGTGCACTTGAATAGTCAGTCATTTGTGTATAGATTGCAATTACACTGTAGGACATGACATGCACTGTGTTATGGTGTAATATCATCAGACCTGTGGAGTGTGTTATTAGGCACACGGTGTAAGGCTCAGTATAGTCAAGCACCTATAAGTGATGTCATTTAAAGGAGATTAGGTTTATTTTCTTTTATAGTAGCGGTAATATGGTTATATGGTTCCTTTTAGCTTTGAAGTTTATCCCAACAAGGGACCTAGGTTATTGCTAAGATTAATAGAATGAGAGAATTGCTGTCCCCATAGTACTAAAATTTCTTAAAATAATTACTTTTACAATGGCTAATTTCAGTTATAAAACCAAAACAGACCCTATTGGGGGGGGGGGGGGGTAGGGGGGATTTTTTATAATCATGCAAACTTTGAACACTTTTTTTTTAAGTTGCTTAAAGAGAATTATCTAGAACTATAATTGGGAAAGAAATCATAATCAATTCAGTTTCATAAATATTTAATTATTTTGTAAAGAGGTTTCACACTATTCTAAGGTATTGACAAAAATCTTTGGTAGCAGCTAAATTCCATGGGGGTGACTATAGCTGCTGAAAAAAGGCCATTACTTTATATCTGAAACCCATATCCCATATGTGCAATACCTTGTCATTGGTGTGCATCCAGATACATATTTCTAGAGGAAACATCTCCATATATCTTAAGGCCTGTTTTTTTTTTAGAAAAATTGTGGACTGCACACAAATTAGATGTCACTTAAATACTGAGTCTGACACCTCTGTAATGAATAGCAATGCCTTTTAAAGGCACCAGTTAATTGAAAATGTTTATATAACAGAAATCCAATAAACACTATTAGATTTTCCTCATTAAATTAATGTTATGGATATCTAACAGATGTTTTAATTAGAAGTTGTTATTAACATGAGTAATAAAAGAATGAAAATCAGATTCCACTTTTTTTTTTAAATGGTTACAAACTGATAGACTGGTCACATTAGGAGTATAGAGTATAAAATAAAAAAAACGATCATTCTATTTCTACTACAAACTGATTTTAAAACTATTTAGGAACTTACAAGGGCTCTAGTCATATAGTACTTGAGCAACAGCCAATTATTAAAAAATAGAAAAAACAATCTCTCTTTGTTGCTTCCCAGTCTATAGAAGAAATAGTTTGATTAGTTTGCAGGGATGTGTTTGTTTGTTTGTGTAAATGGGTTTGTAGCACTTTTATTGAAGGAAATTGAATGGTTAGTCTGGAATAACTCCATGGAAGTGGATTGTGCTAAACTAAAAAAAGGCACTTTTATTCCAGAAAAAGTACTTTCCATTCCTGTTGTTATTCAGAAAAAGCTATTTCACTGTAAACTCACACTTTACCTTCATATAGAATAACTGTCATGTATAGACAATCACACAGTCAAAGAGATGAATTTCCCATTTATCCTGAAAGTGGTGATTTCTGTGTCATCATTGTCGTTGCAGTCCCGGTCCTATGGTCAGTCTCCATACAAGAGATTCCCCTTATTGCTCAACATTTCCATTGTTCTACTGGAATGTAGCTCTCTTGGGAAGTCATGGTTGCAAAAGGAGAGATGCTTTCACAGGGAGTTGGGGTCAATTCTATTCAGGGATTTGGCCTTGAGTTGTATTTGATATCACTAAAAGCGATGCATACATAATTACCTGGGTCAAAAAGAAGATGGTCTGCTGTGTTTTGTATCAGTTGGAGTGTTTTCAGGTTGTATGGCTTCATTCCTAGACATAATAATAATCTAGAAATAACAAATACATGGATTCCCATAGCCAGAATTATATCAATAGGATGAGGTTCAATCTTCTGGCCATTTGCAAATGAAAGTAGTGTTCATTGCAGCCACAGCTATGTGAGTATCCAATAACACTGAAAAATTGAATAGGACCCTGAGACCATGGACCCATTTTAACAAACTAAAGGCGGCTGATATTAATAGTGGGGAAGTTATAGAGGAGGCAAGTTCTTTGAAGTGCTTCCCTCTTTTTTCCAGTAGCCCCTTAGTCTTGTCACTATCCATCAGTAACCTGCTGCTGTGCTCCCATGTACTTATTTCAGCTAGGTATTGAGAAAGGTTGGAGATGGGCAGATCTACACAGCACTAAAACAAATTGCAGAAGATACAATTAATTAGTAAAACATTAGCACAGAAATTGTCTTCATGAAGTAAAGGAAATGCAATACAAAGATAACTCTTTTGCAATACAACAGTTGCCTGTATTTGAAAGCTGTATCAGACTTTTTTTTTGACTATTTAATACTCATATTTTACTCATTCAGTATTTGCTGAATTAACAGTATGAACCATTTTATTTTGAAAGAAGAAATACTTTCCTGGATAACGCACATTCTAAGCATTTTCACATATTTGCATACTCACTGAGATCAGCAAATGTTAACAATTGTGAATAATTTCCTTATTAGGGCCTCTAATTCCTTTAATTTAATGCCCTTATTATGAGAGAGTTCTTTTATCCTGCCCTTTATTAAACATTTACATTAATCAGCATCTTCACTGCTGTGCAAAACACTTCTTTTCTGGACTCTAAGGTAATGAGGTAACCGCAGGGCTGCCCCCATTAACACCTTTTGACCTTTCATGAGGAATTTCTGCTTAACTTTTACATTTGAATGAATTATGACTTACTGAAGAGGACCCCATGGACTTACACATCTTTTAAACAGTGGCCTATATATCTGTGCTGCTGATAATTAATATATGGATCTTTGTTTGGAGTGATATATTTATAGAAAATAGCATGTATATCAATGAGTAAATAGTCCACATTGCAATGTAAGAATTAGAGATGGGCTTAAACTGGAAAATTCAGGTCTGGCTCTACATTGGATTTAGACTTCCAATTCAGTCTGTTCTCTCTACATATCTGGTGGTAGGCAGCAACAACACACAATAGTAAAAGGAAGGGAAGAAGAAAAACATATCCACGTAAGTACTAAGGTGAATTTAGGCAAGTCAAATGTAATTATCAAATTGGAATTTGACTGGGGGATGGGGCTGTGATGCTGGCAGATCACGTGTTTGTTCACACCAAGGCCCCAGGCCTCACTTAACACTTAGGCCTTGTCTACACTTCCAGGATAAGTCAACCTAAGTTATGCTATAACGTAGCTGGAGTCAACGTAGCTTAGTTTGACTTACTGCAATGTATACACTACACTGCGTCAACAGGAGATGCTCTCCCGTTGACTTATCTTACTCTTCTTGTTACGGTAGAGTACCGGGGTCGACCAGAGAGTGCTCTGAGGTCTAGCAGGTCTTCACTAGATCTGCTAAATCGACACCCGCTACTGATTCCTGGTAAGTGTAGACGTGGCCTTACAAATGCACAGCTGGAAACCACTTTGGCTTAGCTGTGTGTTTAGGAGTTCACACTTATTACTGGATTGGTGAAATCTAATTATAGAACATACAAACAGTTTGGGGTGCCTGCCCTGCTTCTTGACTGTCTGCCCTGAGGTTAGCGCCCTCAGTTGTGAGCCACTCCAGACAGCGTGAAAGGGTCTACACCAGCAAAAATGGCTATGAGATCTTTAGTGATCATAGGCAGCCAGAATCCTTGGGTTGTTTTATCACATCTTATCTGAAAGATGGTGCCTCCAGCTTTGTAGTGCAACCAAACAATATGCTGGGGCACTGGTTAAGTACTAATTCTGGAGGAAGATTGTCAGCTATTGAATCGCCAGTACCACTTTGTTCAGTACCCTGAATTTTTTCTTGAATATCTCCTAGCCAAGAACCGGGGAGACCTGATCCTACTTATCTTCTGAGATCCAATGAGGTCAGAGTCCAGAGTGCCATGGTTGCAGGATTTTTAACTCTTGCTTTAACAACATTATCTCTTATTTAACACTGATTAATTTAGTTTGCTTTAAAAACTGCATTTATATTCCAAGGATGTAAGGTTAGAAATTCTTTCTTACATCTTGTTTGTAATGAACTATGGGATCTCTCATGCCCACTAATTAGAGAACTTCATTTACATATCTCTCATCTGACCTGACATTATTGATCAGCATCTTTAAAATGAACAACTAAATTATAGGCACTAGTATTAACCTCACTTGAAAACTGTCAGCTTTAGAGTATTTTTTTTCCCTTTAAGAATGATTAATGCTGAATCTTTCTTTCTTATCAGTTTGGCATTTCTGGCCTTCCAACAGTCAACTAGGCAATTAGTCATTTTGCGGGGCATAAAATGTGATTTCTCTAACCAATTATGAAAATAGTATGGTTTTGAAAGCCATATTGTGAGTAGGCGGTTTTGGCACTACCATCCAGTGCTAAATCCTCAAAACACAAGTGTGATATAATTAAGTAGGCATTTTTTGGAAAGGAGACTACTGGGGATGGGGGGAAGAACAGTTTTTGGGGGAAAATAGATTTTTCATGACACTAGTCTAAAAGATTTTTCAAAGTAGGTTTTATCCTGCTACACTGCAACCAGTCCCATAGGCCTTATCCACACCATCTGATGTGTTTCACAGACAGCAAGGCTTCCTAAAATATTTTATTATTACTTAAAAAAAACGGAATTGGGATCATGAAATAGCTCCTTCTAATTCAGTTGTTTGAAAGTGAAGTGTAACTGAAGCATCACAGTCATCACTATAGCCCTAATGACTGCCACAGTTGATCTGGTGGGGAAATGTGTCTGGATAATACTTTGAACATTTCCCGTTTCCAAAGGGATGTACAAACATTCCCCGGTGAAGTTGACGATACCCTTCTATAGTAAGTATGACAAGTACTTCCTCCATTTTACGAATGGGGTACCTGAAACACAGTGGGTTGAAGCTATTTGCCCAAGGGAGAGCACTAAGGTAGTAGAGTAACCTGGACTAAAATAAAGGGATTCTTTACACTTAGCCCCATTCTCTCTTCTTCTTGCCACACTGCATTCTCTGATTCTTTTTAAAGTTTGACCAGTAAGAAGAACCGGAGACCAAATAACATTTTTTTTAAAAAAGCCTTTGCAGAATGATTGTTTAGGGTCAAAACTCTGTAGTTTTCTTTGATGTTTGAATATTTTATTATTGAAATAAACATTCTGAAATGCTGCTATAGGCCTAAAGTGATTTGTTTTGAACTGTATTCTCTTCATTTTTCATGTTTCATCACAACATGGAGCCCACATTAGAGATTTCACAGAATGTTTGAAATTTAGTTAGTAGCTGGTAGATGGTGGTCATACATCCGTGTGCTATAGACAAAGCAAAGGCCCTACTGCTCAATAATAATAATTAATAAAAAATAATAAACATTTTCTTTATACATGCATGTGTTAATTTCCTGTGAAATAAAAGTGCTTTGGGATTGTGGTTGCCACAACAAGGAATGACTATAGAAATAGCCAGTCATCCCTCATACCAGCAAAGTTTATGCACAATGCCCTGAATAGTGATGTACATGAGCAATGCTAAAGGTTGGCAAAAACTACTAAGTGTATCTATGTCTCTCCAGTTATCTCAGCTAGTGTCAATGGAAGAGTGAGGCAGCAGTGGGGGGGGGGGGGGGAAGCGGGGCGGGGAGAGCACAGATATGTGGGAGGGAGGTTACATTCTGTTCTTCCCAGAGTCACCTTGGCTATTCCTGAGCTGGTTGCAAAGAGACATTGTCTTGCTCTGGAGCTAATGCAGCTTCTCTTGGCAGCAATCTTTTCTATAACCAGACTCCTGTGATTTCCAACCCTGCTAAATAATTTTTCAAAAATGTCACCTTGAGAAGCCAAAGGTTTCATCAGAAAAATGTCACAGTATTCATGACAAGTCAAGTGTGAAGTAGCAGCCAATATAAAGGATATGGGAGGGTAGCAATTTTAGTAGTCAGTATATAATATATATTTTCAAAGCACACTGTACATTTAATTTGCAAAAACAATGAAGCCCTTGCTGAAGAACGCTGGTCCTGGCATATGTTAAAGTCCAGCCAGGGAAGATGCAGAGTTATGGGGAGGGTAGCTGGTTTGTTGGCAATAGCAAATAATTAAACCATCTTTGCAAAGGCTGAGCACAGCCAATGGCTGGTTAAAACAGCCAAGGCTACCTCTGATCCTGTCCAGAACCACATCAGTATTTCCTGAGAGGGGGAAAAGGTACAGTGGCAGAACCTAGCACAGTTAAAAAGTGGTGAAACCTGCCAAGGATGCTTTCATTCATTTACAGGGTGAGAGGAGAGAGATGGCTTAGAGCAGTATGTGAGCACAACAAATGCAGTGTAGCCTTTACAAAAATGTGGGACACACTTCATAAACTCTTTATATTTCACCCACAGGGAGTGTGTGTGAGCAGTTAGTTAAAGAGAATAGAAATCTAGACAAAAAGAGACATAAAAAAGAAATCAGTACCTAAGCCTTTGGAATGAGTTGCAGTGGCTCAATTACCTGAGCTGGCTCTCATTAAATGTTTTGTGTTGATTTTGTTATAATCATCATTTATTTGTCTCCTCCTCACTATTTCAATTGCTGTTTGCACATGATTGAGGAAAAAGGCAGTCTTTCCTCAACAGCTATCTACACTGGCCTTGTTCCACTACTGTTTATGGTAGCTGGCTGTCATGCTTTGCTTAAATACCTTGAAGGCATATTTAGTAATATTCCCCTTTGCCATCTGGAACAGACTTTCATCCAACTCTGGGCTGATGCACTTGAGAGCCCCATCTGGTATCATGTCTCTGAAGTAAATGTAGGATGGTAGAGGCTCTCAGCTACTACAGAGGGAATAGTAAAAGAGCTGATGATGTGAGGGTGGAAACTAAGAGCTTTATCCAAAACCCACTGAAGTCAGTGAGAGGCTTTCCACTGATATTGGTGGGCTGTGGATCATGCACCAATTGTTCTTTAAAAAAAAAAAAAAGAAAGAAAGAAAAAACTACCATGGAAGTTCATTTGTGCAGCTCTCTGGAACTGCCAGAGAAGAATCCAGCATTTCTTTCAGATTCCTCTGAAGCAATTTATGTAATCAATTTCAGTGGGCTTCACTCACATGCTGAAAGTGACACAGGCAGTTTTCCAGCATTGAGTCCAAAATGGTACACCCACAATAGTCAAGGCAAAGCTTAACTATTTTAATAAATCACATTTAACAATACAAAAAAATACGTACTATATATGTAGAGAAAAATCAAGAAAAATGTCTCTGGTGTTATGTTACTTGCCAATATGGGTATAGAGAGTGTTAAAATCCATTCTTCATAGAAATAAGGTAGCAAATTGAATTAACTACATCTTTGTTCTCATTTTTTCTCTCCCTCCTG
The DNA here is from genome assembly GCF_002925995.2 of Terrapene triunguis. Lineage (NCBI taxonomy): Eukaryota > Metazoa > Chordata > Testudines > Emydidae > Terrapene > Terrapene triunguis. The sequence goes on along the minus strand of NW_020664561.1, from coordinate 18,490,728 downwards.
CTGTGTGACTGAATGTTAGTATGATCAGGTGTCTGTCTAAGACTTGTTTTGCAGCAAAATGCCTTTGATCGTCTCAAGTGCATATCTCTCATATTGTATCCTAAATAATACTTTTTGTCCAGTGAGGTTTATTCTGCATTCACATACTCAAAAAGACCCTCTTACTTAATAGCAACCTTGACATAACAAAGATTGTATAATCATGGAAAAGAACTTGCTTTTATACTGCAAATAAGGACCAACTTGAAAAGAGTCTTTGCTAATTTTAGCATAAATCCGCATAAGGTACTTTTGTGGGGTAAAAAACAGTTAATTTTCAGAGTTATTTATCTAGTTAAAATATGAGAGTGCGCATGTGTAACTTCATGGACTATATTGATTTTTACAAACTTAGAGTCAGTGAGAGTTGGGTGCCTAACTTCATTTGTGCCTCTGAAAATCTCCCCCTATATTACTAAACACAGTGGAGTAAATTCTTTCCTGACATAGGCCCTGATCCGGCAACTGGGTCTGCTCAGCTGAACTTCTGCTTCTGTCTGGAATCCTATTAAAGTCAATGGGACTCTGCATGGGCGTAAAGCTCCTCCAGTGTAGATCTCATTGCAAGATCAGGGCCCTGTGTTCTCTGGAACCTCACTGCAGCTGGAGTTCAATGCAGTTCATGGAATGTAAAATAGAATTTGGCCCTATGGCAACACACACACAATATTTAAAATTATGGCAATACAGAATAAAGCCCCATAATACAATGTGACCCATACATGTGGACTGCTCTACTTGTGTGTAGTGCCTTGAAGTCAAAATTTGCATTGGCCCGTATTTCCCAACTGGGGCCAATAATCTAGCCTGCCATTTCTAGGCTTCCCTGCTTGATGCTGCAGTGCACATTTATTGTGTTATCTCAGCCAGCACTCAGAGGTGGTTTGATGAGCTGACATTGTTGGAATGTTTAATGTTCACATACATGCTTTTGAAAAAGAAATTAAAATTGTATGGAAACCATGGTTTGAGATCCCCCAAAACGTATTCTGTTTGCAAACTGTGAAAAGGCAGAAAGCTTTTCAGTGACCAATGAAGGAGGATCAGGGTTATTTACAGAGGATGTTAAATAGATATTTTTCATGTCTCAGCAGCACATGCTCATTTGGGAATGTTCTGTGTTTACATTTGTATTAAATGTGTCAAAACTAAAAAAATCTCAAAGTTTAGAGAGCATGAGATCAGGATGTGGACTGCAAAGTTCTCATTGAAATTCTGGAAGATTTCAATTACAATTGGAGCTATAAAAGCTGTGATAATATAGGCAAAGAAATCTGTCTCAGGCCACAAACAAATTGCTCAAGGGGTCGATAAAGAATTTCTTCATGTATGTACTGCTTTGAATAAATAAGTAGGTGCATTCTAGTGGACCTTGATTTTCTCCTGAAGAAATCAGATATTGGCGTCTGCCATAGACAGGATCCGCAACTACATGGAATAGCAGTTAGATGGTATATGAATATAGAAACTCTTAGGTGCTTTAGATAGTGTCTTGATTCCCTAGGTTGCTGATCATTCATTAGTGGAAAGAACTGTACATCAAAGTCTGAGTGTTCTCCATTACGTCCTGGCTTACAGTTTTGATCTTGAATGTCAGTGAGATGCATCAGTTAGATGTTTATTTGTTTTTCAGTTGCCTATATAACTTTCAAAATTCAGTTTGCTACATTCAATTAACATCTAACTTTGAAAATACATCTGGTCCCATGTGATGACCAGCGCTTTGCTGTTTAAGCTTGCATGTGTTTAGGCACATGCAGTAGCCCATATTCTGTAGCCATGTGACTATACAACTACTTAGATGTTATGATTGTATTATCACATAAATAAATGTCTCCCTTGGGCCATGCTTAGCATGGCAGATAGTTGCCTGTATGCAGATCTTTGTATGTGAGAAAGTGTGAACTGATTTTAGCCAAAAGAGAAATATAAGGATAGCAGCTGGTGGATACTCTCTAGTCTGACGGTTGCATTATTTACTATAGGGCTACTCACGAGAAGCTAATATTTGTTAAACTTCTCTGAGCCTCCTAGCAAAACTAATTATTAATAAAAAGTTAATTATGAACTCTGTTCATTGTACTCGAGAACAAAAATAAATAAATAGATTAAATAAAAACCCTCCCAAATTACAAAGCAACAGAGAGTCCTGTGGCACCTGTAAGACTAACAGATGTATTGGAGCATAAGCTTTCGTGGGTGAATGCCCACTTCGTCGGATGCATTCACCCACAAAAGCTTATGCTCCAATACGTCTGTTAGTCTTAAAGGTGCCACAGGACTCTCTGTTGCTTTTTACAGATCCAGACTAACACGGCTACCCCTCTGATACTCCCAAATTACAGCCACCCAAAAGAAAAGGTGCCATTTACACTTCATGTAACCTGCTAAAAATGTCACAAGAATTACAATTTTAATGCATGTCAGGGAACATAGTACTTTTTACTGCCAAGAAGAGACTATGCTTGCAGAATAAGACAAAGTAGGACATGTAATGGGCTTTTAGTTGCAGTGGTGAACACAAGTATATATTTTAGTTATGTACTCAACCACTGCTGGTGCTACTCATACTGTATGCCTACAAAAAAAATCCCTGAAAGGCAGGTGCTGAAGTGGCAGACAGCAAACTCCACCCCATTGGTAGAAAGAGTTAGTTCTACATTGCAGTACCAAGAGAGTAATCTTTGTAATATCTCTTTTTTGTAAGCCATAAAACACAACTGAGTATTTCTCCTTCGCTGTAAGGTCCACAAGTTCTTTACAGTGGTACTTAAGCCTGAATGCAGCACAGGAGGTAGAATTAGCCCCATCAGTCACTGGAAGGTTGGGAACGGTCCAGCTCCTGAAGAACCCTTCAGTTCCATTCTCCTTCTCCTTCTGAAGTCAGGCTTTACCAGATCCTCTAAGGACAGAACATCTATTCTCAAAGAAAAAGAAACAATTTAGAATCAGTGTGTCCTAATTCTTTAGCTATGTGGTCAGATTTTCAGGCTTTCTGGGAGTTTCTTTTGTAAAGTCATTTCCTCTGTGCTAAAGTACAGTAATAACACTGCTCTACAGCCAAAATGCTTCTGAAATAAATGTAGTCAAACTTTACTTATTCTGGGTCACTGAGAACGAAAATGATGCTTAAAATTGTTCATTGGCTCTAGTTTTCAAGATATGCTATTGGGTCAGTATATACGACCCTTGACTTGGGAATGGTGGAGGATAAGTGAGTTATAAAGGGAAGGGATCTCAATTTAAACCAGAAATGACTAAAATACATCTTTGACTGGATCTATGAATAAATCTATGACTGGGTTTGGACAGTACTTACTTTTTAGGCAAAACAATGAATGATGCAATCTGAAGCTGGTATTGCGTCATACATGATATGAATTGCATCATGTTATTCCTAGAAGTCATGGATGATGCAATCATAATGAAGCTTACATCACTCTGCTGAACAAATTGCCCTATATCAGCTCTAGAACTCATACAATGTCGTGCTCTCTTATTTGTCAGTGTTTGATTTTGCAAAGGGACACATTTCTGTTTAGCCAAAGTGAGCAGAGATGCCTCGTACTTGTGTTAACAGTGCAGATAACTTCTGCTATGTTTGTGGTGAAGTGACTTTTGCATCACAAAAGTGCAGTATAACCGCTATGGTTAAGAAAGCCTATCACCTTTATTTTGGCTGCAAAATTGGAGATCAGGACAAGAGGTGGGCCCCACACATATGCTGCAACACTTGTGCAACAAATCTTCGCCAGTGGTTGAACAGGAAAAGGAAATCTATGCCTTTTGCAGTGCCAATGATTTGGAGAGAGCCAACAGATCATACCAGCAATTGTTACTTCTGCATGGGGCCTCCAGTTGGGAAAGGTGTGTCAAAGAAGAAAAAGTGGACTGTGCATTATCCAAACATTCCATCAGCTATACTCCCGGTACCCCACGGAGAAGGACTGCCGGTTCCTGATGCACCAGAATCATTCTCACTTGAGTCAGACGAGGAAGAGGAAGAGGATGAAACTTCTGGTCCTCAACCATCAATGTCACAGGACCCACATTTTCTCCCATCCTCCTCCTCTGAACCACACCTCATAACACAAGGTGAACTGAATGACCTTGTCAGGGATTTGGAACTACCCAAGAGTAAGGCAGAGCTGTTGGGCTCCAGACTACAGCAATGGAATCTCCTGGCAGGTGATGTTAGGGTTTCCATGTTCCGTGACCATCAAAAGGATCTTGTCCCATTCTTCTTCATGGAAGGTGATCTTGTAGCCTGCAACAACATCGATGGTGTGATGGCAGCCCTCAACATTGTTCACGATCCAGATGAGTGGAGACTGTTCATTGATTCATCGAAGACGAGTCTTAAAGCTGTTTTACTGCATAATGGCAATGTTTTGCCATCAATTCCAGTTGGTCATGCAGTCCGTATGAAGGAAACCTATGACAACATGAAACAACTTTTTGAGGTGCATAAACTATGACCAACATCAGTGGCAGCTTTGTGGCGATTTGAAGGTTGTTGCTCTCTTGCTTGGTCTGCAGGCTGGATACACAAAGTACTGCTGTTTTCTCTGTGAATGGGATAGTCGTGCAAGAGATTCCCACTACATCAAGGAAGATTGGCCACTCTGACAGTCATTGGAGCCTGAGAGGAAAAGTGTTCAGCATCCACCACTTGTTGAATCAAGGAAGATTTTGTTACCACCCTTACACATCAAGCTGGGTCTGAGGAAGAACTTTGTCAAGGCCATTGACAAAACACAAGCAGCTTTCAAGTACCTCCGTGGAAAATTTCCAAGGTTAAGTGAAGCTAAGATAAAGGAAGGTGTCTTTGCTGGTCCTCAGATTCGTGAACTTCTTCGAGATGATGCATTTGACCATGCACTGCGTGGCAAGGAAAAGACGGCATGGAAAGCCTTCTAGTTAGTGGCAATAAATTTTCTTAGAAACAACAAGGCAGACAACTACAGGTTGTTGGTGGAAAACCTCCTCAAGGCATACAAAAGCCTTGGTTGCAACATGTCACTAAAGATACATTTTTTGCACTCTCATCTAGATTTTTTTCCACCGAACTGCGGAGCAGTGAGCGACGAGAACGGCGAGCGATTTCACCAGGACATTGCAACAATGGAGAAACGCTATCAGGGCAAATGGAGCCCATCAATGCTTGCAGACTATTGCTGGACAGTGACAAGAGATGTTCCATTTAATGAATACAAGCCAAGAAGCGCCGAGTAGACACTGAATAGGACTAAACTATGTACATAATAGTTTTTTGCCTTTTGTTTCATAATACATTTTATTTATATAACCCTTTTGCTAATTTTTAAAGTGTTACATAAACAGGACAGGTAAAATATTATCATGTAAAGCAACCATAAACACATGAAAAGACCTAGGTTTACAATTTATGATTAAAACTCTACTATCTACACAATATACATAGACATAAAATGTAAAAACTTAAATATCTTAGAAACAGTAGCCAACCAGTTGTTTTAATTGTCATATTTGAATTCAGCACATCAAAATACATAATAAATAGCACATTTTATCTCTGAAGCAGACGACTCCTGAAAAATTGTAGACCAGAGTACTTGAAGCTCCCGTGAAGCCATGTTGAACTTGGACATGGATGAGAAGTAGAAGAAGGGAAAAGGCAAGATATGCCTCTGCTTGTTATGCCACAAGCAGCAATGTGCATCCACAAAGGTTTTAGCTGACAGGGGATTCCCAAAGCACCCCTTGGCCAGACTAGAAAAGAGCCAAGATGGCCCAGAGGTCCCGAAAGCCACAATGTAGATATGGCCAAAAGAGCATCTACCTCCACACTCACATACCAGCGGTCAACCGGAAGAAGTAAACTGCAGCTGAGCCCACTGGGAAGGGCCCAGAATCTCCTGGGGTCACAATCAGCCACTGCTTTTGACTTCCATTTCCCTACACTGCTTCTTCTCCTGCCTTCCAATACCAGGCCAGAGAGGGAAGAATAGGCAGGCAACTCTGATCTGGAGGACTGAACGGATGGTAGGAGATGTCTTGGGTCTCTTTGTACCCAGATCTCCCTTCTGTATCTTCCCTAGGAACTTAAGCAGCTCTTTTGCAGCCCAGTTGCTTTCAGACCATGTGATGTGGGTTGAGTGAATTGCTCCAAATGTAGACCTCATCAGAAAAGATGGATTGTAAATTATGAAGTCTTCATAAGACACAGTGTCTGCTTTCCCACCACCTAAGGCCTGGTCTACACTACGAGTTTAGGTCGACTTTAGCCGCGTTAAATCGACTTAAGCCTGGACACGTTTACACTACGAAGCCCTTTCTGTCGACTTAAAGGGCCCTTTAAACCGGTTTCCTAACACCACCTCGACAAGGGGATTAGCGATAAAATCGGCCTTAGGGGGTCGGAATTGGGTTAGTGTGGACGGAATTCGACATTACTGGCCTCCGGGAGCTATCCCACAGTGCTTCATTGTGACCGCTCTGGACAGCACTCTCATCTCAGATGCACTGGCCAGGTAGACAGGAAAAGCCCCGCGAACGTTTGAATTTCATTTCCTGTTTGCTCAGCGTGGAGAGCACAGGTGACCATGCAGAGCCCATCAGCACAGGTAACCATGATGGAGTCCCAGTCCCAGTCCCAGGATCGCAGAAGAGCTCCAGCCTGGACCGAACGGGAGGTACAGGATCTGATCGCCATCTGGGGAGATGAAGCAGTGCTCGCCGAACTCCGAAACAGTAAAAGAAACGGCAAAACATTAGAAAAGATCTCCAAGGCCATGAAGGACAGAGGCCATAACAGGGACGCGCGGCAGTGCCGCGTGAAAATTAAGGAGCTAAGGCAAGCCTACCACAAAGTCAGAGACGCAAACGGAAGGTCCGGGGCAGAGCCGCAAACATGCCGCTACTACGCGGAGCTGCATGCCATTCTAGGGCGTGCAGCCACCACTAGCCCAAGCGTGTTCTATGAGTCCCTCTCTGCAAACGGGGAAGCGGGTTCGGCGGACGAGGAAGATGAGGATGGAGAGAACATAGATAGCTCACAGCAGCAAGGAAGCGGAGAAACCAGTTACCCCAACAGCCAGGATATGTTTGTCACCCTGGACCTGGAAACAGTAACCCCCGAACTGACCCAAGACCCTGAGGGCACACAGGGGACCTCTGGTGAGTGTACCTTTGCAAAAATTACACATGGTTTAAAAACAAGCGTGTTTAATGATTAATGATTAATTTGCCCTGGCAATCGCGGCCAGTACAGCTACTGGAAAAGTCTGTTAACGTGTATGGGGATGGAGCGGAAATCCTCCAGGGACATCTCCAGAAAGCTCTCCTTCATGTACTCCCAAAGCCTTTGCAAAAGGTTTCTGGGGAGGGCTGCCTTATCCCGTCCGCCATGGTAGGACACTTTACCACGGCAGGCCAGTAGCACGTAGTCTGGAATCATTGCATAACAAAGCATGGCAGCGTATGGTCCCGGTGTTTGCTGGCATGCAGACAACATCCATTCCTTATCGCTCTTTGTTATCCTCAGGAGAGTGATATCATTCACGGTCACCTGGTTAAAATGGGGCAATTTTATTAAGGGGACATTCAGAGGTGCCCCTTCCTGCTCTGCTGAACAGAAATATTCCCCGCTGTTAACCACGCGGTGGGGGGGAGGGGTGAAGTGACCATCCCAGAGAATTGGGTGTGAGGGGGAGGGGAGTTAGTTGGGTTTGTGCTGCATGTTAAACCTGAAATCGCAGCCCCTCCTTTTACATTGCAAACCCATTTTAAATGGCACGGGTGCTTGGTATGGGAAATGAGGGCAGAACTGTTTGAAACCATCCCCACATGTTAAGAAGGTTAAAAAAGCCCAAAGACTATATGTCTTACCATGGCTGCCTGCAAGCTGAAATCTGTGTCCTGGCACTGCGTGAGTGATCTCTCACACCAAACCAGGAGACTCTCAATATAAGAGGAAAAATGCGACCTTGTAACGAAAGCACATGTGCTGTGTGATGTTGTGAACAGCAAAATCTAACGTGAAAGAGTCTACCCATTGTTCTCTAAAATGTATCTTTTTTAACAACCTCTCCCTTCTCCACCAGCTGCAAATCTTACTCCTTCGCAGAGGCTAGTGAATATTCGAAGAAGGAAGCGAAGGACACGTGACGAAATGTTTACTGAACTTCAGACTGCCTCCCACGCTGACAGAGCACAGCTGAATGCGTGGAGGCAGTCAATGACTGATTTTAAAAAAGCCCAATATGAGCGAGAGGAGAGGTGGCGTGCTGAATCGCGGGCTGAAGAGGAGAAGTTGCGTGCTCAAGAGGAGAAGTTGCGTGCTGAAACGCGGGCTGAAGAGGAGAGGTGGCGTCAACTTGTAATCAGAAAGCAAGAGTCGATGCTCCGGCTGCTGGAGCATCAAAGTGATATGCTCCTGCGTATGGTTGAGCTGCAGGAAAGGCAGCAGGAGCAGAGAACGCCGCTACAGCCCCTCTGTAACCAGCAGCCTTCCCCAAGTCCCATTGCCTCCTCACCCAGACGCCCAAGAACACGGTGGGGGGGGCCTTCGGCCACCCACTCACTCCACCCTAGATGATTTCCAGTGCAATAAGTTTTAAAGTTTTAAATTGGAGTGTGTCCTGTTCCTTCCCTCCTCCCCCACCCATCCCGGGCTACCTTTCCAATTATCCCCCTAGTTGTGTGCTGAAGTAATAAAGAATGCATGAATGTGAAGCAACAATGACTTTATTGCCTCTGCAAGTGGTGCTCGAAGGGGGGAGGGTAGTAGGGGAGGGTGGGGTGTTTGGTTTGCAGGGAAGTAGAGTTAACAGGGTGGTGGGGGAGGGTCAGAGGGTTCATCAAGGAGCAACAAACAGAAGTTTCACTCCGTAGCCTGGCCAGTCACAAAACTGGTTTTCAACGCTTCTCTGATGCGCACCGCGCCCTGCTGTGCTCCTCTAACCGCCCTGGTGTCTGGCTGCGCGTAATCAGCGGCCAGGCGATTTGCCTCAACCTCCCACCCCGCCATAAATGTCTCCCCCTTACTTTCACATATATTGTGGAGCGCACAGCAAGCGGCAATAACAATGGGGAGATTCTTTTCGCTAAGGTCTGAGCGAGTCAGTAAGCTGCGCCAGCGCGCTTTTAAACGGCCAAATGCACATTCCACCACCATTCGGCACTTGCTCAGCCTGTAGTTGAACAGGTCCTGACTACTGTCCAGGCTGCCTGTGTACGGCTTCATGAGCCATGGCATTAAGGGGTAGGCTGGGTCCCCAAGGATCACGATAGGCATTTCAACATCCCCAATGGTTATTTTCTGGTCCGGGAAGAAAGTCCCTTCCTCCAGCTTTCGAAACAGAAGAGACTGCCTGAAGACGCGAGCATCATGTACCCTTCCCGGCCAGCCCACGTTGATGTCGGTGAAACGTCCCTTGTGATCCACCAGGGCTTGCAGCAGCATTGAAAAGTACCCCTTGCGGTTTATGTAGTCGGCGGCTTGGTGCGCCGGTGCCAAGATAGGGATATGGGTTCCGTCTATGGCCCCACCACAGTTTGGGAATCCCATTGCAGCAAAGCCATCCACTATGGTCTGCACGTTTCCCAGAGTCACTACCCTTGATATCACCAGGTCTCTCATTGCCCTGGCAACTTGGATCACAGCAGCCCCCACAGTAGATTTGCCCACTCCAAATTGATTCCCGACTGACCGGTAGCTGTCTGGCGTTGCAAGCTTCCACAGGGCTATCGCCACTCGCTTCTCCACTGTGAGGGCTGCTCTCATCCTGGTATTCTGGCGCTTCAGGGCAGGGGAAAGCAAGTCACAAAGTTCCATGAAAGTGCCCTTACGCATGCGAAAGTTTCGCAGCCACTGGGCATCGTCCCAGACCTGCAACACGATGCGGTCCCACCACTCTGTGCTTGTTTCCCGGGCCCAGAATCGGCGGTCCACGGCATGAACCTGCCCCAGTAACACCAAGATTTCCACATTGCTGGGGCCTGTGCCTTGTGAGAGGTCCATGTCAATTTCCTCATCACTATCGTCGCCGCGCTGCAATCGCCTCCTCCTCAGCTGGTCCTGGTTTGGCTTTGGCATGTCCAGGAGGCTCTGCATGTTTTCCAGGACAATGCGCGTGGTGTTCATAGTGCTCAGAATTGCCGCGGTGATCTGAGCGGGCTCCATGATCCCAGTGCTGGCTATGGCGTCTGGTCTGAAAAAAGGCGCGAAAGTAGTATCTGACGGACCAGGGGAAGAAGGGAGGGAGGGAGAGAGGGAGGGAGGGGCGAGTGACACCGCGTACAGGTACAGGGAATTAAAATCAAGAAAGGTGGCTTTGCATCAGGGAGAAACACAAACAACTGGCACACAGAATGCCCCCCCCCCCCCCAAGATTGAACTCAAAAGCCTGGGTTTAGCAGGAGGGAGGGGGGAAGCAAATGAATGGAGAATAAATCTATTTTTTACATCTTAAGACGACGGTGCAGCATGACTGATAGCCCTTGGCATTTTCTGGGTGCTTGGCAGCAAATACTGGGCGCTTGGCAGTAAGCCTTCAGGTCTATTGCACGATCTGATTCCCACTGCAATATGACAATAATGGGTACCAATCGTAATATGCTATCTACTGCCCAAAAGGCAAGGGGTTGCTGCTGTGTAGCAATCTAGCCCCACGTCTGCCAGCCCCATGTCTGCCAGCACCCAGATCGCCATCGGCCTCTTCTGGGTGCTTAGCAGACAATACTGGGCACTTGGCAGAAAATAGCATGCTACGACTCTGCTAACATGCAATGATCCAACAGGGCGCCTGGCAGAAAATAGCATACTACGACTGATAACCATCATTGTCTGCCCGGGTGCCCATGATCGACAGCCACTGCAGTACGACGACGACGGATACCAGTCGTAATAAACCATCTTCTACCAAAAGGCAAGGGGCTGGTGCAATGCAGCACCACGGCTGCCAGCCCCACAGCTGCCTGCACCCAGATCGCCAATGAAGGCTACCAGTCATGCTGCACCGTCTACCGCCAAAAGGCAGTAAGCTGCTGCTGCTGTTTAGCAATGCAGTCCCACGTTTGCCGGCACCCGGAAGAGATATGGTGACGGTAAGCTGAGCTGAGCGGGCTCAATGCTTGGCGTGGTATGTTGTCTGCACAGGTAACCCAGGTAAAAAGGCGCGAATCTATTGTCTGCCGTTGCTGTGACGGCGGGGGAGGGGCCTGACGCAATGTACCCAGAACCCCTCGCGGCACTGCTTTGCATCATCCGGGCATTGCGATCTCAACCCATAATTCCAATGGGCGCCGGAGGCTCCGGGAACTGTGGGATAGGTACCATAGTGCAATGCGCCGGAAGTCGACGCTAGCCTCGGTACTGTGGACGCGGTCCGCCGACTTCATGCACTTAGAGCATTTTAGGTGGGGACACACACAATCGGCTGCATACAACCGGTTTCTATAAAACCGGCTTCTATAAATCCGACCTAATTCTGTAGTGTAGACATAGCCTAAGTGATAGGTCTTTTCTTTCAACCGTGGTGTCCAGTAATTATCACACACGTGCCAATTGGACAGAGAGAAAACTTTATATTAAAATGTGAATGGACACGTAGGGCCTGATTCTCATTTGCATAAGATCCCTTTACATTGCATTGGTAGTGTACAGGAACATTAATGCTAGGTGCACCTGTAATTTATGCCCTCTCTAAGGCTTCTTTACATTACTGGTGCATTGTAAAGGACAATCTGGCTTGTAATGTATTTGAACTCTGACCATCAAAACTGGTACAAGAATTTAGATTTGCTGGAAACCTTGTAAATAGGAAACTACACTGCACTTTACTCTCTTGAAAAGCTGCAGAGCCACAATGAACAACAAGGGGAAAGTACCAATTACAGCTCAAAGGCAATTCTGACCTCTCCCTGAATCTCTTATCAGAATATGGAAGTCATATTTCCTTGTCAAAAGAAACTTTGTTCCCTGCCAGAGAATTGTATCCCTACACCATACTTATTCAATATATTCATTTGTTTCCTGGCATATCTAGTTTATTCCCTAATTATGTATTTGTTGTAAAATTAACATTAGAATCATATTTTAGTACAGTAGTGTGGGTTGAGAATGTCAAAATGATGGTGAACCCAGTCAACAAAACATTTGTCCTATTCGTTCTGGGCCAGATTGTGCTCACACAGGGAAGTAAGGGGCTGATGGACACTCCTTGCATTTGCTCATATTATAGGTAGCAATAGGGGCTAGGGAGAGCATCTGTAGTTGGGCTGCTATCCCCCCCACCCCATGCAGTTGGGTGAGGAGGGGATGGACAGGGGAAGAGTGGGTGGAACCCTGACTCCACCTCCCTATGTGCTAGATGGACTTGCTGAGTAGAGGGGGAAGGAAGTAAGCTGCTCCATGAGGCAGGGGGGAAAGCTGGGACCGAATTGTAACCGAGTCATTAATAATTAACTGTTCTTAATCATTATCATTATTATTTTTTATTAATAGTACAGTAGCACCTAGAAACTCAAGCTAAGATCAGGGACCCATTACGCTATGTACTGCACACACTTCGAATAAGACAGTCATTGTCCCATCTCTACTCTACTCCTGGGGCAGAGCAGCTAAGCATGACCCCTTGCTTGGAGATTACAGTCTCTCTCTAAATGAATGACTTTAAAATGTACATATGTACAATTTTCTTTAATTTTCATCATTGCTATAAAAACAGGTCTCTCTCTGTCTATATAAATAAATTAATGTTGAATCATACATACAATTGATTAAACAGTAAAGAGAGTGACTTGCAAACATTATTGTGAGTAGAATTGGCAGTTTGATATTTTGTCATTTCTAGGGTAATATTAATTGCTCATGAGTATTTAGACAGCTACTGGGCATTGTGAAAATATTCACAAACCCAGATTTTAGCACAAATGATTATTTATAGACAACATCTAATAGAATACATTATTTGTGATGTGCTATTTCTTATTTGTATTCATTATTCTTTATTCCCCTATTAAAGATATTTCAGTCACCAATCAGGGAGCAGAAACAATATCTTTTGACATAGGTGTCCAATCACAAGCCAGGGATAGAAAATAGGTGCTGCTGCAATGCCTAAGAAGTCGATGGAAAGACTCCCACGGAATTCACTGAACATGAGATCAGACCCATAGTGAATACCTGAAGTGAACTGTTCACACATAGATTTCATACTATTGGCTATGAATATACACTATTCAGCAAATCCATGCAACTAATGCAGTGGCGGATTTAGAGTTAGTGGGGCCCTGTGCTCTGCTTCATTTTTGCACCCCCCACCCCCAACCCCGGGGGGACCCAGCCAAGTAAAAGAACATTCTCTCTTATCTCTCCCATCCCTGTTTTTTATTTTTTTTTCCTTCATCCTCCTCCTATATTATAAGTTATAGGAAGTAAATGAAAATGAAGTGAGGCACCTTGATTGTTTTTGTTTGTTTGTTTGTTTGTTTTTTCACAGACCACTTGAAAATTGCTAAGGGTCTCAGTGGACCACTTAATGATCTTTCCAAATATTGTTTGTACCATTAGCTAACTATTGTAAAGTGCTTTGGATAAAAGCCCTTTATAAAAAAAAATGTAAAAAAACATTGGGGTGTGGGGTCTAGCCAGGAGTTAGGGTGCAGGAGCAGGATGTGGTGTCTGGGAGGGAGTTAGGGTGCAGGAGCGGGGTCGGAGTGTGGGGTCTGGCCAGGAGTTAGGATGTGGGAGGGGGCTCAGGGTTGGGGTGTGGGGTCTGAGAGAGAGTTAGGTGCAGGAGCGGGCTGGGGGTTGGGGTGCAGGGTCTGGCCAGGACTTAGGGTGTGGAAGGGGCTCAGGGCTGAGGCAGAGGGTTGGAGTATGGAGCACTTACCTGGGGCAGCTTCTGTTTGGTGCAAGGGTGCAGGTGGGGGTTCAGGAGCTCCCATTTGGTGCCCAAGGCTGGGGTGGGGATGAGGGGTGCAGGAGTCAGGGCAGGGGATGTGGGTGGGGCTGGGTGTGTGTGTGGGGGGTGCAGGAGTGATATCAGGGGGCTGGGGGACATGGGAGTGTGTGGGGACCACCCCAGCCCCCTGCCCTAAGTGGCTCAGGGCAGGGGGCTGGTGTGTGTGTGTGTGTGTGTAGGGGTGGGGCTCGGGGGGGGGGGGGGGGGGGGGGGGCAGTCCCAGTCGCGGCCGCTGGGTTACCTTATCTGGCTGGCTGGTGGACGTGTCCCTGTCCCACCGCTGTCCCTGTTTGCTGCCAAAGGGAGCTGTGGCGGCAGCAGCACATGAGAGCTGAGACCCTCTGGCCTGCCACTCCCTTTTCCTTGCTTTTTTCCAGGGGCCGCCAGCAGCAGTGCACGCCAGGGACTGCACCTGCGCTGCCTGGTGTCCAGAGGAGCAGGGCAGCAGGACACGCCCACCTTCCCTACAGCGCACCCCCAGCTGGCCCCTCACCTGCCTGCCTCACCTGGCTCACCGGCAGGGAGAACGAACCGCATGCTGCGCCTCCAGCACAGCTCTTAAACGGCTCCCTCCCTGCTCTCCCCCACAGCTTCTGCCCCCGCAGCCGTCCCCCCCACAGGGGGTGCTGGATGGTGCTGGGCTGCCTGGCCCTGGGGCCCCCTGTAGCTGGGGGCCCCCGTGCCAGGACACTGTGTTTCATTGTAAATCCGCCTCTGAACTAAGGAATACCTTCACAGAAATAAGAATCATTCAATAAATGACTGCAAACAAAAAAGAAATAATAGATTTACAATTAATATTATCCTTTATAATTCCTCTAAGTCTAATGTTTCTAATTCCTCTAAGTTATTTGTTCATCGGGCTTTATCTTCTTACATGCATTGTAAGGTGTAAAGTACCCTAAGGCACTATATAACTAATACCCCCTTCATATACATGCCAACTGAAAATATGGGGGAAATAAATGTCTTGGTCCTCAAGAGATGCACTTGAGAATTAAAATAAGAATTAAGACCATGCTCCTGCAATGACTTACACTTGTGCTTAACTTTCTAGTGTCTAATTTATAGTGTGCAGTGGATGGTTGTGACTAAAGGAGTATGTTGCTCCTTATGATTCCCAATAAGTAGTGTAGGAATAAGCACTGAATCTCTACCAGCTAACACATCTGTTTTCGGAGTCTGGATCCTCAAGAATAGGAAGTAACATAAAGCTATTGTGAAGGTGTCACCTTTTTCCATTTTATCTTAAAATGCAGGTTGATTCCTGCAAGAAAAGAAACTTGGATATTGCAGTGGGTCTTCATAGAAAATACCCATGTTTTCTAATTACAAAGTCAAATTTGCATTATCAGAATATTAGAGGTATCTAGCCTGCAGGTCTCTCAAGGAAAATGCATTTAACAGTCTTCTATATTTTTATATTCCCTGATTAGAAACTGCAATGATCTGGTTAAAAAGTGGAACAATGGAAGCAGAAATGCTTCTAAACTTCAAAATAAACCCTTGATACTGATAAATAAATCATTATATTTTACCTTTATAAGCCGCATGCTGCACATAGGCAGAGAACATATTTTCATAAACATTTTGATAGGAAATATTTCAGTACCTTGCTACACTAGAAGCCATACACATTCTCATTGTTGCACTTAAAACTTGTCCTATCTCATGACAAACATGTCCATTATTAGGATAGTGTCCCATTTATTTATATGAGATGACGCAAAACCTAACAGCACATTTACATTTCTAACACAGATCATAAAAATATTCCTCAGAAATTTAATTTTAGATATTTTTTTAATCTGAATATGAATTTTGGAGCTCTTCAACAGTGCCACTTTGACAGCACCAAAAATAAATTCTTGTGTACATATCCACAGAAGAGGCATAGCTTCGGTAGGGGCAGGTACAAAGGCAACGTACGTTTTATTTTATCACATCACCCAGATGCCTCATCTGAATGACCATCTCTGTGGATGGAGTTAATACCCATTACCAATCACTAATTTATCTCTGTGCTGTGGCTGCCCACAATGGTGCCAGTATATAACATTTGGGAAGGCTGATTTTGTAACCTTGACATTTGTCTATTAGGAACTGATTTATACTAGTTGAAGGGCCCATGGTAGCTTACTTTTGATATACTAGTAGTATCTTTTCCAGTAGAAGTTTTTAACTAGACCTTATCTCACAGTGTAGCTTTTTTTTTGGCTAGATCTGCATACAGTATATTATAATTAATCCAATTAAAATTGCAAATTGATTTATGACATTGAAACACAATATGAGGATTTCAAAATCTGTATCTACTGCTGTGTGGTGGATACTAATATTAATTGTATGTATCATTTCTTAAAATCTAAGAAGAGCAAAATAAAGGAATGTGATGATAGAGTTCACACATTAAGGTGTTTCACTGAGTATTGCTTCAAAAGTAGGTTATATTGTTTGTGCTTTGTAATTCATTCAGAAAAATCACAAGTGCAGAACGTTTTCAAATTAATATTCAGAAAATATTACCTAATATCTGCAATACAGATTTTTTTCCTTTGAGCAAGCATATCATTTACAGCCAGTTACATTATATTTGCAGGCTTCTGCAAACTAGCAGATATGCTAACGATTCTTAAAACTGTGACAGGTTGGCTGAATACTGTATAATATTAGAAATCCCTCTTTACCAAGGCAAAATCTGGCTCTTTTTACGATACGTCATGTTCTCTTTTTTAAGTCTGTGATGAATAGTGCTGAAATAAACCAAAAGATGGTTAATGCTTGAAGACTGCAGCAAAAACTCATTTTGCATGTGATATAACAAAATAGGTGAGAGGAAAGTTTGGAAAGTAGTATTTGTGGAGAGACAAGACAATAAAATAGAAATCAGGACATAGTTATCTTATCCTTAATATTGCCATGTAAGGGCCAGATTTTGATATTCTTACCCCAGATTAGCAACACCTTATTCCAAGAATAGTCGCATTGTCTTCAATGGCTGTACTGATGCATTGAAGTGCTATTTAACATAAGTAAGGTTATCAGAATACAGCCCTAGGAGTACACTTCAAATGCAATTCCTATGTACAGAAAAGGAGGGGGGGGATGGAAATCTATTCCACTCTGATAACTTTCCAGCCACATGAGATGCTTTGTCAAATGGCCTCCAAACAAAAAGATCACTTTCATCCTAGCATGTGTAGTCTTCATAAGAACATATGAATTGCCCTACAGGCCCAGAGCAGTGGTCCATGTAGGCCAGTATCCTGTCTCTGACTGTGGCCAGTACCATATTCCTCAGAGGATGATACAAGAAACTCTGCAGTGGGAACCTGAAAATTTCCTTCTTACCCCAATAGTTAGATGTTGGCATAAGCCCCAAAATATGAGGCTTCAAATCCACTTCAAAACGCTTGGAGGTTTTTTTCTCTTTTGTTTGTTTCAGTACTTAGTATCATCACTCTGGATATTTTTGTTTTCCATATAAAAGTTTTATTATTGTTTGTGTTGAGAGCATGCAGTGATCCAGTTTCAAGGTGACAAAGGCATGGAGAACTGAGGCAAGGTTCAACCTTCAGAACAAGAACAAATGAGAAAAAATAAAAACAAAACCCACTTTTCTCCATTGAAACTTCCTGATTATCCAGAAGCAGATGGAAATCCATAATGAACCTCAGGTTATGACCTGAGCAACAGACAGCAAGCAAATTTCTTCAGTTGAGGGGGCAGAGATAAAGTCTCTTGTCAGTTCAATGAAGACAGGATATTTGAAGCCAGGAACTGACTCAGTGGGAAAAAAGGAACACCTTACTGGCTGAGAAAGCACAATATAGGATTAACTCACTTGGGGAGAAGAGGAGGAGAGAGAGAAAACTAAAGTTAGAGCAGCAGAGTATGCAGGCAGAGGGGAAAGAGGATATATAACCAGAAAGATAGGATGAAATGGGTTTTTAGACAGTTCCCCCATGGTTATTCTCTTAGCTGGTGGGGGAACCTGACAACACCCAGTCATTTATATTGGGTGTCTTCGGCCCAGCTCCAGCACCTTACAACTTGCAAGGGGGGGCCTTGCCCTTTGTGGGCCTTCTTAAATCTCTCTGGGTTACCCTGGGATTTCATTGCATTCTCCGTAGAGTCGATGTGAAAGGCTCTTGGTTGGGAGCTCCCTCTGTGGCTCCAGGAGTCCCTCCAGCAGTCTCCTATTTGAACACTCCTGCTCCTTTGCCCTTAGCCAACTGTAGTTTCCTCCCTTTTAAAGGCCTCCTCCCTACTACACATAACTGACAGATCTGGAGAGGTAGGGCCAGCCCTGTTCCCAGGGCCTCTCTGGCACCTTCCTCATCAGTGTGGGGTCTATATACCCTGTTACACAAATTCACAGAGCGTTTTAAAACCTTGAAGCCTGAATGTCCTCTCACACCAATGTAAATCAGAAGTAAATCCATTGGAGCCAGTGGAGTTGCAGTGGTGTACATATAAGTGAGAGAAGAATCAGGCCTCAGGAGACCAATGCTACGGCCATCATACACAGTCCCATCTATAAAAGAGTACATGGCCATGTCTGGCTTTCAAAACCTCCTTGACTTTAAAGAGTAAGTGAAGTAGACAATTTATAGGCAAATAGAGAAGCTTCAATTGAAAAGCTGATGTACAATTCAAACTTAATTGTCAATCTCATTTCAGAGATTTTTCTGTTTTATATTTTTCAATAACAGCGACTGTGTTTTGAAAACCAGGAGGATCCCAAGAAATCAACATGCAATTAAGAGACCCTATTTAGACTTCTAATGAGCTTCTGTTGTATAGAACTTGAAAGGCTGCTCCATTATCGCTGCCATTGTTATGCCATCAAGAGCTCACCACTTTCTTCATTAAGTCATTGGTAATGGGGAAAAAAACTGAATCAAGGCTTGTCTACACTGCCAAGTTTTGTTGCCAAAAACTGCTTTTTGGTGACAAAACAGAGATAGCGTACACACTGCAATGTGACTTTTTTCGGAAAAAAAACCCCAAAAATGCCCAGTTTTGGCAACAAAAAACTTCCACTCCTGCAAGAGACTTGTGTCTTTTCCCCTCCCTTTATTGTCGACAAACAGCCAGTGTAGACACCACAGCTTTTTTTTCTATTTTATTGGCCTCCAGAAAGTTTCCCACAATTCCCATGTGCTGCTCTAGTCAGCGGTTTGAACTCCACTGCCCTGCAGCCAACCTGCCCCTTCCCCTTGCAAGCCTTGGGAATTTAAAATCTCATTTCCTGCTTGATGGCTTCCCAGATGAGCTTCCCAGGTGAGCATGGCTGGCTATTGCACCAAACGCACTCCAGCTTGGATCACCGCTGAGTTGTTGGATCTGATCAGTATATGGGAAGAGGAATCTGTTCAATCACAGCTGCAAGTGACCTGTAGGAATCAGGACACCTGGGCAAATTTCTTGAAGCTTGTGTGAAAAGGGCTATGATCAGGACATGCAGCAGCGCAGAGCGAATATAAAAGGAGCTGAGGCAGGCATACCATAAGGCGAACCATCGCTCCAGTGCTGCACCTAAGCCCTGCCATTTCTATAAGGAGCTGAATGCTATCCTTGGTTGTGACCCCACCTCCATCACCAATGGTCCTGTGGATACTTCGGAGGCAGCAGAAAGAGGGGGTAACCCGGAGGCTGAAATTCTGGATGAAGAAGTCGAGCTCGAAGAGGATGTGGTGCTCCCAGCGGGGTCTCCCGATGGGGCAGGCAGCCAGGAACTTTTCTCCACTCCAGAAGTGCTCAATGGGGAGCAGAAAGCAGATGAGATGCCAGGTAAATTGCTGTGGCTTGTGTAGGGAATCGAAAAATGGGCAGCAGGTAGTGTTTTCTGTGAGCTGGACATTGCCCTGTGTAGTTAATCTGCATGGCGGATTTGCCTCTGAATACATAAATAGAGCGATGTGCTGGCCGCGGCTTCTCGCCGCCTCCACTGGCCCGGGACGGCGAACCACGGCCAGTGGGGGCCGCGATAGGCCGAACCTGCCGCGTCAGCAGGTAAATAAAACTGGCCCGGCCCGCCAGGGTGCTTACCCTGGCGAGCTGCGTGCCAACGTTGCTGACCCCTGGCATATAGCATTCAATTCACTCTCAGGAACAGGCTTCTAAAGCATTTTGTTGCATGGATATTGGGCCCCAAAATTGTACATGGATGCACCAGGGAAGCAACTCCAAAGTAGACGTGTTACTGCCCCTCATTGTCAAAGTGGTTCCTCAAAGCCTCTCTGTTGTTAATAGCAGCCCTCTGGGCTCCTCTGACAGCCCTAGCATCTGGCTGTTCAAACTGTGCAGCCAAACGCTCTGCCTCAATGCGCGACACCTGAGCAAACATTTCACCCTTAGAGTCACACAGATTATCCATAGTGCAGCACGTGGTTATGACCATGGGAATATTATCCTCAGTAAGGTCTAGCCTGCCATTTAAACACCTCCAGTGACCTTTCAAATGGCCAAAGGCACATTTGACTACCATGCAGCACCTGCTCAGCCTGTTGTTAAAACGCTTCTTGCTGCTGTCCAGGTGCCCTGTGTAAGGTTTCATGAGCTAGGGCCAGGGCCGGCTCTAGCATTTATGCCGCCCAAAGCAAAAACAATTTTGGCTGCCCCCCCCCGTTTTTTAATTACTCCCCCCCCGGCCCCGCCTCAACTCCGCCCCTTCCCCAAATCCCCAGCCCTGCCTCCTCCCCCCAGGCTCTCAAGCCTAAGAGGGAGGGGGAGAAGCGGCGCCCGCGCCACGGCCACTCGGGATCTCCCCCTCCCTCCCAGGTTTGAGAGCCTGGGAGGGAGGGGGAGACCCCGAGTGGCCGCGGCGCGCGAAACAGCTGTTTCGCGCGCCAGCAGCAGCGGAGGTGAGCTAGGGCGGCCAGGTTACATTTTTAGGGGTGGCATTCTGGCGCCGGCCATGCCGCCCCTAAAAATGTGCCGCCCCAAGCACCAGCTTGTTTTGCTGGTGCCTAGAGCCAGCCCTGGCTAGGGCCGTAAGGGGTAAGCTGGGTCTCTGAGGATTACTGTGGGCATTTCCACATCCCCCACTGTGATCTTATGGTCTGGAAAGGAAGTCCCCGCCTGCAGCTTTCTGTACAGGCCACTGTTCCTGAAGATGCATGTGTCATGCACCTTTCCAGACCAGCCTGCATTGCTGTCTGTGAAATGCCCCTGGTGATCCACAAGAACCTGCAACACCATGGAGAAGTATCCCTTCCTATTTATGTATTCAGAGGCAAGGTGGTCTGGCACTAAAATTAGAATGTGTGTGCCATCAATCGCCCCGCCGCAATTAGGGAAACCCATCTCTGCAAAGCCATCCACTATGTCATGCACATTTCCCATAGTCACAGTCCTCTGCAGCAGGATGTGATTTATTGCCCTGCACACTTGGAGTAATTCAGCCCCAACAGTGGACTTCCCTACTCCAAATTAATTTGCAGCTGACCGGTAGCAGTCTGGATTCACCAGCTTCCACACAGCGATTGCAACACTCTTCTCTACTGAAAGGGCCGCTCTCAATCTGGTGTCCTTGCACTTCAGGTCAGGGATCAGCTCAGCACATAGGTCCAGGAAGGTTGTTTTACGCATCCTAAAGTTCTGTACCCACTGGTCTTCATCCCACACCTGCATGACAATGCGATCCCACCAATCAGTGCTTGTTTCCCTAGCCCAAAAGCGTTGGTCTACCATATGCAGCTGCTCTGTGAATGCACAAAGCACTGATAAGTAGCTGATGTCCATATCACACTCAGTTGCCTGCGATTCATCCTCTGTCAGTAACTATGCGAGTAACTTTGCTGCCATGCGCAATGTCCTCATGACAGTTAACAGCGCATAAGAGAGAAGTGCAGGATCCATCCTCTCTCACTGCAGATGCTGACGTACACTACAAAAGACTGACAGTTGGGAAAATAGCATGAAAGGAAGCCAGAAACCATTGGAGGGCTGGAACACAAAGCGGTGCATGATGGTACATTTTGCATGTCCCAGGATGCGCCGAGCTCCGTTTCCACATTTCCACAACACCTAGCGATGGATGGTGTTGCCAGGCTCTGTGGGATACATGTCTCGCTGTCGACAGTAGTGCCCCGAATGTGGACATGATCTGTCGACAGAGGTAGCAAATGTAGACACGCTTTGGCAACTTTCCTTTTGTCGATTTTTCCTTGTTGAAATTAGTTTCATTGACAAAACTTGCCAGTGTAGACAAGCCCTAAGATTCCAAGATTTCCAGTCAGCACAAAATAACTAGAAAGGTAATTAAGAAGGCATGGGTAAAGAGGAAAGCCTATCAAGGTATTGATCAGGTATCTGAAAGATGACAAGGAGTAATGTGAAAGACTTTTGTTTCTTTGTAATACAGTAACTGAAACATAAATAGCTGTTTGGCAGCTTTAGACAATGGTGCAGCTGCATATATTTTTTGGTAAGTTTTTCAATTTATTTTAAGATTATTATTCGATTCTAATTTGTTGGGGGTAAATTTGTCATGAGAACAGTTATGTTGTATGCATAGTAAACTCATAACTGTCTAAGTTTCAGATAAAATTGTTACATTTTCCATTTCTTCCTGTTTCAGTGCTACCTGAAGGAAGGGGGTGAGGGACCCTTTATGTAAGATACAGAGGTTTATATCTGTACAATCATTGTCCATACAGCTATATTACTGGGGCTACACAAGGGTTTGCCCACATTCATCTAATTGTGGAATTATGATCCATAGCTGTTTGCACTAGTCAGTGACAAGAAGCAAAAACAATGTTGCCAGGAATATATACCATATATTATGATGCTTTATATGCATTGATGCTAACAAGTGTCTGTGATTAGTTAATACATATGCTAAGCTTTATAAATGGATATTACTGTTCAAAAATATCTTCTCTCCCACACCTGCAATAAAGCATTTAATCTGCCTTTTTCAGACTTCTGTTCCTTTGGAGAAGTGTAAGAAAGAAAAGAGCAGGATCACTTTTGTCAATGTTTATGCAGGCGTTAAATTGAAGGATAATACAAAGTAAAGCTTCCTCATGCATAAGTAAACTTATATACTCATTGAAATGGTAGAGAGCTTTATTTTGTTTTCCCCTGATTCACAGCAGGAATTTGGTGCAAAATCAGAGTGATTTGAACGGAGACATAATGTGTACAAGAGTGTATTTAGCATTTCCCCTGCTCAAAATTGAATTCTGAAACACCTTTGGAGGACACGTAATCCTTCTACCACCCTGCCAGGGTGCTTTCACCAGGTGAGAGCATCAGTTTCCATAAGTGCTCTGCTGGTGGAGTTAACAGTAAGGATGTGCAGAATTAATATATTCCTCAAGCTTCCCTGGCCAATACCCCATGTACTCTTTAGATTGCACTGGCCTCCTGAGGGGAAACAGAAGCCAGAGAAAACAAAGAGTTAAAGAAGGTTGCAAATTTTTCATTTTTTAAAAATGAAAAATGGCCTTTTTGCCTAATTTTCACAAGAAATATTTTGTTTTTATTGGAAAACTGAATACTTTTCAACTTTCAAACCCCTCCCACCCAAAATCAGTTTCCAGACACTTGTTTATCTTTAAAAGCCCTAAAAAATTCTGAAAAAATATTTTAAATGAAAACGAAAACATTTTGATTTCTTTTACATATTTTGCTGAAAACAAAATAGATTTTTTCCAGAAATTCTACTGAGAATAGTACTGGCAATTGTATCTCTTGTGGGGTAACAAATCACATAGTACAGAACTTTCCAGGTTAGATCTACTGCTGCCTTGATATGTTTTCTCAATGATTGCAGCTTTATTTTATTTAAGGATGAGATAATAGCACTAGTAATATATTCAGTCACTTCCAATTAAATTCACATACACTTCCCTGACACACAAATCGTTTGTAATATGAGCCAAAGTAGACCTCCCATAGGTCAAAGTGAACTGTACATATGTAAGGACAGAAAGATATGGCCCATGATAAATTAGGGATGGCAAACTTAAAAGAACATGTCTAAAGTGACTTGTGTATATAAATTCTGAATACCCAGCGTTACCTGCATTGTACACCAAATACATGGACAGATCCTGAGACTGCCAAAATGTACAGCATCTAAATGTTAATCTCCAGTGTCAAAACAGCTAAAAAGCTTGTCTCATCAGTAGCAGCTCCATTAATTATTACTTTGGCCTGCTCTAGTCCCTATACACCATTCTGGTCCATAGGGCATAAGGCAGAAAAACTGTTTTGGTCCCAGTAACATGACTTTGGCCTCCTGCCCTGGGGCTGGGTATTCTGTGTTGGGCCCCCAGGAGGAACAACCCAAAATCTGCCCCTTCTGTAACAATTTTCCTCTATATAGCTTGCAATACCCAAGTTTCTGTGTCTCCTTTTGGGATAATACTTACTCACCTATCATTGTAAGGTCACTTCACACCCTTGGTAAATGTGAGCTTGCATTCAGCTATGCTAATGGCGATTTCTAGTCTAAATATTTTGCTGTCATTGTGATTCCTTTTTCTCTAGGCAAAACAGTTTATTAGCAAATATCTCTTCAATGAATAGAAGAGTGGCCGCAGTTAGTATACAAATTTCTTTCGGTACAGTGCATGGAGATGTCACAGGGTCGATTTCTCCAGGCCCATATTCTGGCTCTTGCAGCCTCTCCTTCACGGCCGGCTCTAGGCACCAGCAAAACAAGCTGGTGCTTGGGGCTGCACATTTTTAGGGGCAGCATGGCCGGCGCCAGAATGCCGCCCCTAAAAATGTGCCCTGGCCACCCTAGCTCACCTCCGCTGCACTCGCGCGCCGCTACTCGCCCTCCCTCCCAGGCTCTCAAGCCTGGGAGGGAGGGGGAGCAGCGGCGCGCGAATCAGCTGTTTCGCACGCCGCGGCCGCTCGGGGTCTCCCCCTCCCTCCTTCCCTCCCAGGGTCTCAAACCTGGGAGGGAGGGGGAGACTCCAAGTGGCCGCGGCGCGGGTGCCGCTTCTCCCCCTCCCTCCTTCCTAGGCTTGAGAGCCTGGGGGGAGGAGGCAGGGAAGGGGCGGAGTTGAGGCGGGGCCAGGGGTGGGGTAATTAAAAAACGGGGGGGGGGGCGGCCAAAATTGTTTTTGCCTTGGGCGGCAAAAATCCTAGAGCCGGCCCTGCTCTCCTTCCAGGAACAAAGGTAGTTCCAATATAAACAGAGATCTTCTTACTCTTTATCCAGTCTCCTCCTCTTATTCTGAGAGTGGCTTCCTACCCACTCTGGTCCCAGGCTTAGTCTTCCTAAGTAGCTTAGTCTGGGTGCCTGATAAGCACCCAGCACCTTGACTTCTCAAATCTTTCCAACTTGGTACTTGAATCCTGTCAACAAACATGGGAAAACAAGGGGGTTTCGAGCATTCTTCTCAGCCGGCCTTTGTTCCAGTTCCAAAGTCCTCAAGAGCCATATGGATAGTAAATCCCATCACAGGAGATATAGTTACCAGGCAATTAATTGCCCCACTAGCTCTTTGAGAATGCTCACAGACCTAATGTGTATTTTATTCTGTTTTATTTCTGCTTATCAAAGAAAACGAGTGTGCAAATAGAAATAATTTCATTTTATAATCTATTCAAGCCTCCCACTTGATTCAAGGATGCCCTAATCCGATGATTATGGGTGAAATCCTGGCTCCTTGGAAATCAATGGCAAAACTCCCATTGCCTTCGAGTGGACCAATATTTTACCCTATGCCATCACATGCATGTCTGTGGCAGTGAATTATGATGTCACATGCAAAGGATTGTTTCATTACTGAATGAGACAAGCAGAAGGTGATTGTACTGAAAAAGTGCCCATATCTCTACACACACAAATAGTGTCTGATATTGTTATGAAAATGAATATGATATTGTTTTAAAGTTCACTCAGATGTAACAAGTGTCCCTTTAAATATATTTCACTGTTTTCTCAATGAATTCACTGGAGTCAGGGTTATATGGGAACATTAAGTGGGCATTTCCTTTAAAAAGGACTACTTACATTAATTATCATACGTTATTGGAACTCATGCCTAATCAATCCAAAACACACATTTCAGTTTAAAAGGCTATATAACTAACAGATAAACTGATGTCCTTCTGGGAACAAGTGTCCGATAAGAGATATTTAGTGGCCATCACTTTCATTTTTTATTTCTGCCATCAGAAGCACATATCTATATTTTAAACCTAAAGTTTCTTTTTCTTTTCTTAGAGAAACTTTCTAGCCAACTGCCATTTATTGGCTTGTCTCATTTCAAACATTAAAATATAAGCCATTTTTTTGTATCGCAGTTGCATCAGTTCTGTGACAGCCAGGCTGGTCTCAGTGCTACACTTCTTATACAGTACGAATACTTTGACCGTTAAACCATAAGGCTTTGCAAGTAAGGAAGAGGGGGTCTGCATGGAGCAGTTTGCAGCTCCGTGATTCAGAGATTTCTGGCCCCAATGCAAGTTAGTGCTAGACAGGGGCAGCCCAAATTTATGCCAGCAGCATAAGGTCCATCAGGAACATTTCACCCATGGAGAATTTGGTGTAGTGGAGCAATGCTCCACCATAACCTCCTCCCCTTCCACTCAGAATCCATGCTACTAATATTCCCTCTCTCTCTCCCCTTACATCAGCAATGGGTGGGGCAGTTGGTACAGTAGATGTCAGAGCTCTCTTTGCCAGCTTTCCACCAGCAGAGAACTAGTTTGTGCCTGCCATCCTCCCTGTGCCCTCCCTCCGTCTGCTGCCAGCCAGGTCTTGCAACCTTTCTCAAAGTAGGTGTCCACAGAAACAGAGCACCTCAGACTAAAGGGCAGGGTTGGTGGAAAGGTTACATGGATCCGGGAGTGGCTGAAAAGCAGGCTGGAAGTTGTGTGAAGATGGGTGGAGAACCTGAGTCTCTCACTCACCAGTAGTGGAGGGACACCCTTCAAAAGCTCACAAAGATGAACTTCCTTCACTGAAGTGGAATGTAGAGCCCCACTGCCTTAGGAGGTGGTAGGCCTACTCGGGGCAGGAATCAACAGCATGGACAGTCTTCAACTCTATGTAACCATAATCATGGAGCACATTCTCTTCAATGTCCCCTACCCCTAGCAACATGCTAGGCTTCTGAGCCATGCTACCATTTCCTCCCTACCCACGGCTTCAATTAGTGAAGAATGAATGCTTTTGTGTGGAAGGTAGGGCTGGTCAGAGAAATGTTAAACTGTATAGCAATTTGCTGTGGAGATTCATGCCTTTTCATTGGAAACATGCTACATATGGGGGCTGCTCTATTTTTCATACTCCACTAAACGCTCTCCTAACCCCTAAAGCTCCATCTTCACTCCATTTCCTCACAGGAGGCTTCCAAGGGGTTGGGGAAAGGAGGTCATGCTGAAGAGCTGTTATCCCCATTCACCTGGTTTCCTTAGTCTTTGCCCATGTTGTGGAGGAGAATTTTTTTTTTTTTTAATATGGAGATATACCTATCTCATAGAACTGGAAGGGACCTTAAAAGGTCATTGAGTCCAGTCCCCTGCCTTCACTAGCAGGACCAAAATCCAGTCCCCTGCCTTCACTAGCAGGACCAATTTTTTGCCCCTGATCCTTAAATGGCACCTTCAAGGATTGAACTCACATCCCTGGGTTTAGCAGGCCAGTGCTCAAACCACTGAGCTATCCCTCCCCCCAGGCCCTCCCCCATGCTGCTCAAAGGTAACAAATCTGAGGTTACTCCCATTTATATTGGAGAAAAGGTTCTAGGATGATGCTCTTTTATCTAAGTACCTCAAGCCATGATAGAATAGTCATGGGTATGCAGCAGGACCCATGCTACATTCTACAAAGACAAATTCAAGCCATTGCACATTGATGTAGCTCCTATTTTACTCAATTATTTCCTTGGATAAACTTAATGTGTTCTACTAAACTTATACAGAGATAGCATTGCTTAAAATACAGTGCATTTCCCCATTTGTATAAACATTGCTTGTTCATTATTAAATTGACCATACCCTTGCAGGGAAGCACTTTTTTGTGTATTATCTCTGAAAATCAAAAAGCACCAAAGACTCTGTGGAGAGTAAATCTTTTCTAGTGAAAGGCATGGGATCATCATCACCACCCTTGCTCTCCTCTTGGTAACAGATTTTATTAATCTAAGGCCTAATTCTGTTCCCACTGAATACATTGGGAGATCTAGTTGGGCATATTTTTTATTAAAATAGAATTTGTTCTAGGCAGAGTTATTTAGAGGGCACATGTATGACATATATGACTCATCTCACTTTATAATTATGTTCCTCTAGTAAAAACTTTTATTTGCCTTAATTTAGTATACTTCCCCTTCCCCTGCATAGTAATCTATACACCTTTAAATTCATATTTTAGTGCATAATACTTCTTTTAATTCAAATATATGTTACACACTTATTTGATATCATTAATGCCATGCTGGAATAGCCCTTTATAGATAAAGAATGAGTTATTAGCTCAGCACATCTTCAAGTGTGATGTGATTGTCTCTTTTCTACAGAGCTACCCTGTTTCCCCGAAAGTAAGACATCCCCCGAAAATAAGACCTACTTCCAGTTTTGCCTCTCGCTGTAATATAAGGCATCCCCCCGAAAATAAGACCTCCCCGATAATAAGGCCACCCCGGAATATAAGGCCCCGAAGCTCCAGGAAAAATAAGACCTCCCCTGAAAATAAGAGCTAGCGCATCTTTGGGAGCAAAAATTAATATAAAACACTGTCTTATTTTCGGGGGAACAGGGTACATACAGGGGATAGGCACTACTCACACAAGGCTAAAATAGTCATCTATCATATTACCAGCAAGTTTGCCATGAAAATATAGCAGCCCATTCAAAAATTGCACTTGCTTTTGTCATGATGGTCAATTGAGTTCACACACCCTACTTCATATCATTTATTATATGCTACAATAGATAATCAAAACATACAATAGGAGACAATACCTACATACTGCACATGTATAATTACTGCATAATTGTCATTTATCTTACCATTTGTGTGTGAATAAATATGACAAATGTTAGGCAACACTCTAAATCTCACAATCAACTAATTTACTTGGGTAAAACTTCAGCATGGAAGCAACAAAATCCCATATAAATATTCCTGCTATAAATTACACACACACACACACAGCCCACCTGATGTAAATAAAAAGGTATTAGCTGTTAAGGCAAAATTCAAGGTATTTCCCCCATCCCCAGTTATTAGAATCATCTACTTACTGACTCATGGCTCCACTTCTCTCTTACTACTCATAAATAATATAGTCAGGGTGATCCTAACTCATGTAAACAAAATGTGAATTTCACCTCAGCTCTCTAGTCATATATCTAAGCCTCTGTAGAGTCACATTGGGCATAGATTTAATTTCATTGCAACATCATAAATAGTCTGGAGAGCAAAGCCACGTTTCCTGTTTTAAGTTTCTTCTTTTATATCTTTACCTTTACTCCTCTCGAGCTCAGTTCCAAAGACCATGGGTATAGACAAGAACCAGTATAAAAGACGTCAACACAATGAAACAGGGAAGTGTCGAGGAGACATCAATGTTAATGTTTTATATTTTTACTATGTCTTTGGTATTTTTTCTGTAAAATCAAAATTAAAACCTAAAGGGAAAATTCAAGAATAAGATGGACACAGCCACTCTTGGGTTCTGGGCTCTGTTCTCAGGACCAAAGACTGATGTAGTTAATCAATAAAACCTATTAAAAGGACAGCACTGCCAGATCTACTGTTTTTGCTATTCTAGTGAAGTCACTGGTGAGTGACTGATGGTCCTCCACCCTGCATCTCTTCTTGAACAGCTGATGGTGGTTGTATTGACTACACTTCAATGATCTTAAACAAGAAGGACCAAATTATCTATTGGTATAAATTTGTTCCACTCTATCAAAGCCACTGGAGATATGATATTTTATAACATGGAATTTGGCAATCGGAATTTCAGTTTTTTTCCCTTCTTCTTGCTCCTGTGTTAAACAAGAATTTAGGAAGTCAAATGAAGCTGCTTTGGAGACACAAAGAGCTAAACCACTCATAATGTGAGTTGCTGGACCAGATCCACCACTGGTGCAAATCATCAATAGTCCATTGAAGTCAGTAGAGATATGCCAGTTTACACCAGCTAAGAATCTGGCCCACTGTGTTTCAGCCTGAGAATTGTTGAAACTTATTTTTCATTATTTGTCTTATTGCTTTTCTATAAAAATTCATGATTTTCTTTTATTAAAACAGACACATAATACATTATACAATATTTTGCTATTGTGGAAGGTGATTATATTGTAATACATTTGTGGAGTTTGAAAGGTGGCTCTAGCTTTTGTAAATCAATCCTTCCCTTTATAACAAGCTGGAACAAAATGCAGGTTCCAAAAGCGCCTAACTCTGATGTTTTTGATATCTAGGTCTGAATCCAGATCTGAATTTTATGGGTTAAACCTATCACTAATTTTGAATCCATTTTCCTTTGTAGTCTCTATTTTGGTAGCAATCTCTGGTTGTGTTCTAATTGGGTAAGGACTTGATCCAACACTCACTGAAGTTAAGAGAGCTTTTTACATTGACTTCAGGAGGTATGAGGTCAAGGCATAGCTACCCAAATATCTGAAGCTCTCTTCTGTTGCCAGATGGGCCTCAAACTTCCAGCATAACTCACAGTTATGCTGAGAGAAAAACATGGAAAAAATCACTTTCACCTAAATTTTATATTTATTATGGGGTCAAAATGTAACTAGGCCAGGACCTGTTTTTACTGCTGCACAAAGTAGTTGCACATGTGGTAGCAAATGTGATTGACTCAGACTACTTGACAACAAGTAGTTGTCGTGGGGAAGTTTAGGCTTGAAATTAGACGAAGGTTTCTAACCATCAGAGGGGTGAAATTTTGGAACAGCCTTCCGAGGGAAACAGTGGGAGCAAAAGACCTCTCTGGCTTCAAGATTAGGCTAGATAAGTTTATGGAGGGAATGGTTTGATGGGATAACGTGATTTTAGTCAATTAGGCAATAACGTGCCATCGCTGGTAAAATGAGGGTCCGGCTGGAGAATCTTGCCTGTATGCTCGGGGTTCTACTGATCGCCAT
Organism: Terrapene triunguis; assembly: GCF_002925995.2. Classification (NCBI taxonomy): domain Eukaryota; kingdom Metazoa; phylum Chordata; order Testudines; family Emydidae; genus Terrapene; species Terrapene triunguis. The sequence continues at coordinate 18,459,646 of NW_020664561.1, read as the reverse complement.
ATTTGGGGTCGGGAAGGAATTTTCCTCCAGGGTAGATTGGCAGAGGCCCTGGAGGTTTTTCGCCTTCCTCCGCAGCATAGGGCAGGGGTCGCAAGCTGGAGGATTCTCTGCAACTTGAGGTCTTTAAATCACGATCTGGAGACTTCAACAGCTGAGTTAAGGGAAAGTGGGTGGGTCAGCTTCTGTGGCCTGCATCATGCGGGAGGTCAGACTAGATGACCATAATGGTCCCTTCTGACCTTAAAGTCTATGAGTCTAAGTTATGAAATTGTATCCAAAACCTCAAGAAAGAAAGAAAACTTGCAAATGTATAGGAAATGTTGTCCACAAATGTGACATTAACATGATTGGATAATATAAAATTGTAACCAAATGCAAATGGCAAAATGAAATGATTGGTTGAGAAGTGTTGAAGAGCAAGACACGTAACCTAGTCTTATCTTTGTTGCTAAGTAAGTCAAACTGTTCTTAACCTTTTGTAAGGTATGTCTAGTTGGAAACTTAGAACCTTAGACTTAAGATGTAGCTGTCTCGACCATTGACTGCAAGGTTGACATTTGATGGTGAGTGGGTGCTAGTAGGTGTGTAGCTAACAGTAAATTGTAAAAAAACATAAACAACTAGGACATAAAACCCCATGAAAAAGTAATCAATTTTGGAACAGTGACTGCTACAGCCTGTGTCCCCACCTGGAGGAGTTCTAGAAATTGAAAATTTTGGCTTTCTGTATTTGTGCTGCTCTCTCTTAGTTAGAGCAATCTGATAAAAATGATTGAGCTTGGATTTTTGATTAATTATTGATTGATATCTAAACTGAATGGACCCCATTTTTAATGCCCCAGAGAGGTAATATCAAAAAGGTATGCAGTTTACATTTGTAAATTAACAGATACAAATGAATTCTTGTTTTTATCTCCAAAGTACAATATCTGATACAAACATGTACTCAATTGTGAAATCTGCTGTCAATCATTCCAAACCTGTAACAAAAGCAAACCAACCTCCTGTTAGCTGGCAGCCTTTCAATACTGCCTTCAATGCTACGGAGGCTGCTACCTAGAAACCTAACAAGACAATACGTTATATAGTGCCAACACTTGAAAAGCAAAACCATACCTTGGAGTGCTAAATTTTGTTGGCTTAAAGACTTTGTGGAGCTTGCAATTAGCAATGAGAATGGCAGTTCCAAACATGATTAACAATTTTAGTTCCTATTTTTTAAACAAAAATATTTAAATCTGCAGTTTTATGAATGTGTTGAAATATTTTTTTCCTCTTTGCATAAATATGCATGGATTAGTTACCATTTGTTTTAATCTTAAGGGATTCTACTGCCATCTTTGAAAATCATCATAGAATAATGTCTAAAAATATCTTAATTGGATGGTCATTTGAGTCCACCACTCTAGTATGTGACTGAATTATACATTAAAACACTTAGTTACACTAACTGATGTTCCTGTTAGCAGTTCCAGCTGACAGATCAAGGACTGTAAAAGGTTGGAATCTGAACTACCCTTTCACCCTTCAAGGGTGACATTTTGGTCAATGTTGAGATGTATTAACAGGGTACTGTGGGAGAAGTGTGTACTGCCACTGCCTGCGTTATGAATTGTGTTAATAAATAAAAAAATTCAGTCAACAGGGCTTTCCATCTGGTTCCTTTCATATACACACACAATTCACTCAAAATACAATGATGTCAGAAACATTTAACAAAATGGAAGATAGTGTGTTGGCATATTTATAATCCATTAATAGTGCACTTTAACTTCCACTCATTTAGAATAACTCAAAATTGCTCACACATGGTATGAACTCAGCATTCTTTCCTGAATTATATATTTTGTCAAGATGGGTGAGGTAATATCTTTTATCAGGCCAACTTCTGTTGGTGGAATGGGCAACTTTTGAGCTTCACAGGTCTGATGAAAAAATTATTGGGTGAGGTTCTTTGGTTTGTGCTCTTTAGAACATCAGACTAGGTGATCATAATGATGTCATCTGGTCTTAAAAAGCTATGAATCATTGCATTATACCTGTTACTTTCACAAGCAAACAATTGTTTGTAGGCATAGTCCATGGTTCCATGTAAAAGGCTGTTCACCCCCTCCCGTGGTTTCTCCAGTAGGATTGACAGGCAAGTGTAGATTCTGCTTTTAACTTAATCCTTTAGTTAAAGGAATATTGGGTAGTAAGATATTCACGGATGGAGAATAACTTTATTTGTTGCTTTTAGAATGTTAACTCCTGCATGACTGAAGTTACAAGCATTTTAGGATATTTACCAAAAACTTAGCTGACAAAGGCTCAGAATCAGTAAAGATAAAATACATTATTCACAGCGCATTTGGGTAAAAAGGCAGTCTGTTGCCATGACGCTATTCTTGCTTCTCCAGCAGATGTTCTTTTGTGAAACTCTGGTTTTTGTGATTTATAATAAAATCTTCACAGCCCTGAGTCACCAGGCATATTCTTCCTCCCAATGCCACTTAAATTAACATCCAAATGTTGTCCAATGTCCAAACAGACATTTACATTACCAAACTCTTTGCTATAGCTTGCATCCTCTAGGAGCTTGGTTCCAAAACCTATGGAAGTCAGTGGAAAGACTTAGGGGCCTAAACATGCAGATAGGTGCCTAGTGGAATTTTTAAAAGCAATTGATTTAAAGTGAACCTATTTGCCTCTAGGCAATTATCTAATCACTTGGTACATAACTCGCTCCCAGTGACTCCAATGGACTTTGGATCAGGCTGAAGGTGTATGACTCTTTTTGTTGATTGGGCTGTTTTTTGATTAGCTAAGGCACCAAAGAAGTTCAGCTGTTTCACTTCAGTACCATACAAACTAGAGAGGAAGAACCTCTAACACACCTACTTCTCAGGATCCACAAGAGCAGGTTATGATTAGGAGAATTCAGTGTTTTCAATGCACATAGCTGCTACTCAGAATTAAGGCTATCTTTTTGGGCAACTACTTATGGCCTATAAATATTCGAGTATCTTCTACAACAGGGGTGGCCAAACTTACTGACCCTCTGAGCCACATGTAAATCTTCAGAAATTTGAGAGCCGGGGTGCACCTGCTGGTGATCAGGACTTCAGCCCCACAGGAGGTGCCTGCCAGGGCTAGGGGCTTCAGCCCCACTCCTACTGAAGCGCCGAGCCCCAGCAAGCATGCCCTGCAGGGCTGAAGCCCTCAGACCCCCATCCCTTCTGGACAGAATCCCCTACCCCACCACCCTGCTGCAAGGCAGATGTCCCGAACTCCACCCCCCAGTCAGCTAAGCGGGGAATGGAGGGAGGTGAGAGGGGTTCCGTGAGCTGCACTTTAACTATAAAAGAGCCCCATGAGGCTCACAAGCCCTGGTTTAGTCTCCCCTGGCCTTCAGGGACAATAGAGGCTTTTCCCCAGCAATAGAATATATATTTATTGAAAAGTGAAAGTTTTTGGTGCATTAATCCATCTATAACTTCTTACTCAGGCAAAAACTCCCATTACCAAAGAAGGGAATTTTACCTGAGAAGGACTGCTCACTTAAACAGATGTTTATAAAACCAGGCACCAATTTAACATCAGCCTTCATTTTCATGTATTCAATCCCAATTAAATCAATGGGTCAGAATGTTATTCTAGTTAATGTCAAAGATTGATTTATTATGCTTTAAAAAAAAAGTGAAAAAGGTTTTCACTTTGGTACCAGAGAAATATCAATCCTGGACAGTTTACAATCCAGACATCCAACAGAAAAACAAAATCAGAACCAGAGAAAGGAATTCGATGACATTTTACCATTCTTCTTAATCAAATAGATTTTTAAATGAAATTGTATTTACATTTATTTTTCATTAAGGATAATGTGATTAGGACATTATAGTAGTTTCATATCTAAATTCCAACCATTTTTATTCTTTCCCCTCTGTTTCATATCTTAAATCAGGATTTTGAGTAACATCTCAATCAGTTCTGTAACATGCAATTTAACATACTAGAAATCTATTGCCTGATCTTGTTTCATATTCATAAATGTTTGTAGCTATCCAGAACAGAATGTGCTCACTTCAAAACAAAGTTATTTTCAACATCAGGTTCCAGAGGTGAAATGACAGTGAATTGAGGTCAAAAAAATACAACTGAGTTACTCAATGCCCTGCAGAATTTCTCTTTCAGATAGGTCTCTCTGAACAAAGCTGGAGATGTCAGCTTGGAGCCATTCTGCTGCCAGTTTAATTGTGTTAAGGAACTATCAGCACAATCAGTGACATTTTACAAATCTTGCAACACTGGGATTTTTGACACTTCATTTCTGATGTTGTCTGGTGCCCTGCATTAGTAAGAGTTTTAATCTATGTGAAAACATTGGCTTTGGCTTAAAGTGTTAAATCAAATGACACAGTGTTGTGCTGTTAAATAATTAAAGCAGGACACTGCTTCTATAGTAAGCTCAGAGAAACCATGCCAGATGTTGAAAGGAATGGACAGGAAAATAGTACTTGGAAACATTTCTAAATCATAAACATTGTGCAATCAGATTCTTATGTAAGCCAATATAAATCCTATGGGAATCTCTCTTCCTTTACGAAGTGGTGTAATCTAAGTGGGGGAAGAAAAGGGAAGCTGCTGGGCAAAAGGTTAAGGGACTCATTGTTTTTTGATGGGCAAGTGAATAAAGTAGACTTTCAGGGTAGATTTTACTAGGGAAGGGACTAGGATGGATTGATATAAATCACTGACTTTAATTATGATTTAAATCAAGAAACTGCAAACCTTGATTTGCATCTGTACTTTTTCCTAAAGAAAGGTTCATTCTCATTGATTGGTATAACCATTAAAACATGTTAGTTTAAAAAATTAACTATAACCTTCACTCTACATTTAATACTGTTTGTTTTGCTATCAGGAGAACATACTATATCTATACACATTTAAGCAACTATATAGCTTACCAAACATTTTGATTTTTACTTTTTTTCCTGTGAGAAAATATAAGAAATGTCATTCACTATTTACAAAGATTGATCTTTAATCAGAATTTATACCAAGCTCCATTTGGATGGAAATTGGAATTCAATTAAAATGTACAAAACCACCATTTTCAATTAGTTTTTATTAGTTATATAAAACTACCCTCAGTGTTCTGGATACTTGAATGTAAGTTTATCTAAACATGTTTTGCATTTAAAACTGATCATACAAGGGAGGTAATATCTGCACTTAGTGAACTGATGGATTGTTTCTGGTGTCCATGGGTCAGATCTGCATCTTTAGGCACTTTGAGAATATGTGCTTAGTGAGATTTCCAAAAGTGCCTAAATAGATTAGTTGCCTAACTCCCACTGAAGTCCCTGAAACCATTGCAAAAATATCTTTAAAAATTTGATTCCCTGTCCATCAAGATTTTAGAATTAGTAGATCTCATCCTGTCCTACCTGATTTTATTCATAGATTGGAAGAGGAAAACAAGCTTTACGGCTTTATTTTTAACTTCCAATTGGCTTTTCAACTTCGCATGAACAAGAAAATATTCTCTCAGCACTTGCTAGTGAAACTAAAACAATTAAGGCAAATGCTTTTCTTCACAACAAAAAACAAAAGTACTTACATGTGGAAAAGTACAAATACCAGCATTTTTCTCTATTGTAAAAACTGTAAATAAAATAGATAGGTACTTAAGGAAGTTTTTGGAAAGAGTAGGGGACAATTGCCTGTTGCAAGTGCTGGAGGAACCAACTAGGGGCAGAGCTCTTCTTGACCTGCTGCTCACAAACAGGGAAGAATTAGTAGGGGAACCAAAAGTGGATGGGAACCTGGGAGGCAGTTACCATGAGATGGTAGAGTTCAGGATCCTGACACAAGGAAGAAAGGAGAGCAGCAGAATACAGACCCTGGACTTCAGAAAAGCAGACTTTGACTCCCTCAGGAAACTGATAGGCAGGATCCCCTGGGAGAACAACATGGAGGGAAAAAAGGAGTCCAGGAGAGCTGACTGTATTTAAAGAATCCTTATTGAGGTTGCAGGAACAAACCATCCCGATGTGTAGAAAGAATAGTAAATATGGCAGGCGACCAGCTTGGCTTAACAGTGAAATCCTTGCTGATCTTAAGCACAAAAGGAAGCTTACAAGAAGTGGAGGGAGGATTGGACAAATGACCAGAGGAGTATAAAAATATTGCTCAGGCATGCAGGAGTGAAATCAGGAAGGCCAAATCACACTTGGTGTTGCAGCTAGCAAGAAGGATTTCTTCATGTATGTTAGCAACGAGAAGGTGGTCAAGGAAAGTGTGGGCCCCTTATTGAATGAGGGAGGCAACATAGTGACAGAGGATGTGGAAAAAGCTAATGTACTCAATGCTTTTTTTGCCTCTATCTTCACGAACAAGGTCAGCTCCCAGACTACTGCACTGGGCAGCACAGCATGAGAAGGAGTGGTTCAGGACTATTTAGAAAATCTGGACGAGCACAAGTCCATGGGGACGGGTGTGCTGCATCCGAGGGTGCTAAAGGAGTTGGCGGATGTGATTGCAGAGCCATTGGCCATTATCTTAAAAAAAAACAAAAACCTCATGGCGATCGGGGGAGGTCCCGGATGACTGAAAAAAGGCTAATGTAGTGCCCATCTTTAAAAAAGGGAAGGAGGATCCAGGGAACTACAGGCCAGTCAACCTCACCTCAGTCCCTGGAAAAAAAAATCATGGACCAGGTCCTCAAAGAATCAATTCTCAAGCACTTAGAGGAGAGGAAAGTGATCAGAACTGTCAGCATGGATTCACCAAGGGCAAGTCATGCCTGACTAACCTAATTGCCTTCTATGATGAGAAGACTGGCTCTGTGGATGAGGGGAAGGCAGTGGACATGTTATTCCTTGACTTTAGCAAAGTTTTGATACGGTCTCCCACAGTATTCTTGCCAGCAAGTTAAAGAAGTATGGGCTGGATGAATGGACTATAAGGTAGATAGAAAGCTGGCTACCTTGTTGGGCTCAACGGGTAGTGATCAATGGCTCCATGTCTAGTTGGCAGCCAGTATCAAGCAGAGTGCCCCAAGGGTCGGTGCTGGGGCCGGTTTTGTTCAATATCTTCATTAATGATCTGGAGGATGGCGTGGACTGCACCCTCAGCAAGTTTGCAGATGACACTAAACTGGGAGGAATGGTACATACTCTGGAGGGTAGGGATAGGATATAAAGTGACCTAGACAAGTTAGAGGATTGGGCCAAAAGAAATCTGATGAGGTTCAACAAGGACAAGTGCAGAGTCCTGCACTTAGGAAGGACGAATCCCATGCACTGCTACAGACTAGGGACCGAATGGCTAGGCAACAGTTGTGCAGAAAAGGACCTAAGGGTTACAATGGACGAGAAGCTGGATATGAGTCGACAGTGTGCCCTTGTTGCCAAGAAGGCTAATGGCATTTTGGGCTGTATAAGTAGGGGCATTGCCAGCAGATTGAGGGACATGATCGCTCCCCTCTATTCAACATTGGTGAGGCCTCATCTGGAGTACTGTATCTAGTTTTGGGCCCCACACTACAAGAAGGATGTGGAAAATTTGAAAAGAGTCCAGCGGAGGGCAACAAAAGTGATTAGTGGCTAGAGCACATGACTTATGAGGAGAGGCAGAGGGAACTGGGATTGTTTAGTCTGCAGAAGGGAAGACGGGGGTGGGATTTGATAGCTGCTTTCAACTACCTCAAAGTGGGTTCCAAAGAGGATGGATCTAGACTGTTCCCAGGGGTAACAGACAACAGAACAAGGAGTAATGGTCTTAAGTTGCAGTGGGGGAGGTTTAGGTTGGATATTAGGAAAAGCTTTCACTAGGAGGGTGGTGAAGCACTGGAATAGGCTACCTAGAGGTGGTGGATTCTCCTTCCTTAAAGATTTTTAAGGTCAGGCTTGACAAAGCCATGGCTAGGATGATTTAGTTGGGGATTGGTCCTGCTTTGAGCAGGGGGTTGGACTAGATGACCTCCTGAGGTCCCTTCCAACCCTGATATTCTATGAAGTACAGGACTGACATATGTATAAAGTTAGATTATACTAAATTTAGACTTTAACACGGCTGTCAATTTCAAAATTAATATTGAATGGGTTAATTAGTTTGGTTTATGAGAAGTTTAACTATAGATATGGTAAGCAAGCAGTATATTTTAATCAGATTCAATTTCTCTCTCTATTTTAAACAAGAAAAGAGAACCCTGTAACCTCTCAGGAGAGGTGATCAAAGGTAAAGAATTTCTGGACCCTCCATGCCCCTCTCAGTCTTGCTCAAGGGACAAGAACAGAGATGTCCACTCCTAGTGAGGTCTGATGCAAAAAAAATCTAACTGTGGGTATTACATAAGTTGAGAAGAAGTTAAGACTCCACAAAGAATGATATTTGGTAGGGGTGTTGGTCACAAAGTGTACAGTAACAAAATCCACCCCGCCCTTAACACACACACACACACACAGGAAAAACCCCAACAAACTAAACCTTATTCTTCCTTGGATTGTTTAAAAACACATTTTTCAGAGGAACCTGATTTTTTTGAAAGCATAAGTGTTGAATAGAGACTCAACAACATGTGATCCTTCCCTCACAAGTTGCCTTGCATCTACATAACTATCACAGAAAAAAAACTATAAACAAGAAAAGAAAGGATTTTGCAGTTTTCTGCTGCAAGAGTAATTATGTGAGGATAGCAATTAAAAATAATTGGGTATTACTTTGTTTTCAAAGGGAAACTGGCATTTCACCATTTATCCATTTCAGGCTGTTACATAATAAATGACATGACATCTTGACTTGTTTTTGTCAACATAATGATTTAACATGGCAAAATGATGAAAAGGCAAATTTCTGATGAACGTTTAAAGTGATGCACAATCATTTTTTCTGAGAAACATTATCAGTCCATAAATTGATGAATGATCCTACTGCTTCAACTTACCAATCTATTCACATTATATGCACACATACTATCCATTAAAGGTAAAGGGGAAACAGACCACTAGTCTTGCATTTAAGATAGAATGGACATTTTCCCTTGCTCTCAATAATTCCAAGTCTTTTTTCCCCCCCCTTAGTGAAATCTTCATTGACTTGGGTCATTATAGTTTATTTCTCATTCAAGGTTTATTTGAAATTCATTCATATTCTCTCTCTCACACACACACACACACACACATATACACACACAGTCTTCTCCCACCTGCAAGAGTTGCAATATGTGCTTCTCAGCTGCAGCCAAGGAGTTGGGACCTTAATTTACAGTGCTGTTACTCTGGATTTACAATGGCATACCTAACAGCAGAATTCACACTGGGTGCTTCCATTTCCCATCTGTAAAATAAGCATAATATATACTGGTAGTTACTTCAGACTTGTATTGTGAGGCACCATTCATTAATATCTGTAAAATATTTTAAATTCCTCCTAATATATATACACACACACACACACCCCTGGTTTTAGGCACCTTTGCACTACTCTGATCCTGGGCTAGTTATTGGTATGCCCAATGAAGTTAGAGTCATCTGAGACTAGTACAAAACAAAGGAGGGATCATTCAGAAATTCTAAGGTATGAAACTGATATTGCGCTGGAAAGGCCTCACTTGCTGTTCTACAAGGGTCTACACAGCACTTTCCAAACAAACAGCTTGTTTGGTATAATGTTTACATTTGGTATATCACCAGTCTATGCTCCCATGTACACTCTGCTGCACTTCAAGAAAGCATGTCCCAACCCTCCCTAATGTTCTGTGTGTCTAAGGTCAAGATCCAGCACATCTCTCTGCACAGAGCTCATTGAAGAATCAGAACATATCCTGCCATCTTCTACAAATGTATTACATTATTTGAATTCCCTGTACGGTGCCTAGTACAATGGGGTTCTATTCTTGGTTGGTCTGACATTTTAATAAACATGATTACTATTAATAATGAATGCATACTAATATTTTAGAAATAGGATTTGATTCTGTAATTAATGATTGAATTAGAGTCTATAAACTCAAGGAAGCACGGATGGAAACAGTTACAGTTGTATTTGTTATGCTTTCTGGGGTGGTTCACAAATGAGTGTGCCAAACTGAGGGCAGACTGTCAAAAAGCAGGGCAGAAACCCCCAACAGATTGTATGTTCTATAATTAGATTTCAGCAATCCAGTGAAAAGTGTCAACTCCTAAAGCACTATAAGAGTCTCACCATGGATCACAGACAGTCCCTTTGAGCATGCCATTCTGTCTTGCCACTGAACAAAATCACAATATTCAGGTTACTCCCAGTCCCAAAGGACTAGGCACTTACTCCGGGTCATTTGGTTTGAGATCTGAGTACAGAGACAATGCCTGTAGCCAATCCTGTAATAAACTAACTAAAGATTGATTAATAAAAAATAGAGTTATTTACAAGATTAAAACATGAAGCCTATGCACAAAAATGAGCTCAGTCTTAGATTTAAAAAAGTAATACAAGCATCTATAAAAGCAGCTATATATGTTGTTTAAGGCTGACCCATGCCAAGCAGCATGAGGATCTCTTGCTTATGTTTAGGAATCTTTGCCCCTCAGAATTCAGACAGCATAAAGATCCTGATTTCTCCTTATCAGGGATTTTTATTCCCCTTCACCTCAGAATCCAAGCTGATGGGATGATTTCATGCACAGGTTTCCTCTTCCAGGAGGGAGAATGCAAACAACAACATCTCTGTACTTTGGTGCTACACAATGCCTCATTTGCCTTAAATGAGCCATCTTGTTTGCAGGACCAGAACTCTATCTTAGTTAATGCTTCTTTCTTGTTTGTTGAGTAACACAATTAGAGGTTTACAATGCAAACACTCAATATAAACTTTATACCATGGGATACAGATACTATAAGTAGGATTAATACATGCAGCATCCTAAAACAATTCCTGAAAGTGTAGACACTAAACACATTCTTATAACTAATATCTATTTTAACTATACCTACTCACAGGTAAGCCAGACTGGTTTCCAGCTGTGCTTTTGTAAGTTTCAGTGATGCCTGTGGGGTGTTGGCATGAGCTCACATCTGCTTTGCCAGTATCACAGTATTTTCAGCTTTAGTTTGGATATGTTCTGATTTCTGTAGGGAATCATGAAACTAATCTTGCATTAACATAGGTTGTTTGTTTGTTTTGTCTTTGATAATACAGATCTATTTTTAAAATAAAAATTACAGGTAAACCCCACAAATTTCAGTCAGGAGGTTGAAACAAACTTTTGAAGTTCAGAAACATTTCAAGGTATTTTCCTTTTTCTTAATTTTTGCATCTCTCTGTAATTCCTGGACTGGGTGAGAGTTAGAGGCAAAAATGCTAAAATATTACTAGATAGAAATATCATGAGAAAAACTAACCAAATCTTCAAAAGGAAGTACTGAAAAATCTTGCAAATGAGTTTGTTTTTGCAAGATTTTCATCCCAGGAGTTTTGGATAAGAATCCAAACGTCTGGGCTTCACTAATTGGAACTGTTTTCAGCCACTTCAAATATAAATTATCCTTTTTAATGACACTGTTGGTCATGCAATCTCTCCTCTCTCTGTGTATATATATATTTTTTCTTTCTTGTCATCAAAAGATATCAAAAGGCAGGGAGGGAACACCATATATCAGAAGTCAGGAAACAGTTATCTAAGACTGACCATTTCTGAATCATCACAGCCCACGCAGCTTTCTAACTTCACCTGCTGAAATAAAGTGTTTGTTGCTTTTTTTGGAGACTGACAAAGTGTAGGATGAACAGGTATCTGTGAGGAAACTAACAACAGCCAAGGGAGAAAACAGAGACTGAGATTTACATTTGTCTTGTTATTTAAGTGTAGCCCCACGACAACTCACCACCACAGCACCTCCTGCTGGTCATCCAGGGAATTCGCTCACCAACCTCCAGAGCACCATCTGCAGAGCAGTGTCTCACTTGCCACTGCCCCCAGTGTCCCTCCCAGACCCCAGTGCCCCTTCTCTCAGGGTTCTACCCCCTGTAGTACCCCACAGTCCACCTGGGTCTCCCCTCCCCAGGGAACCCCCAACCCCCTATCCCCACCTCACCTTTTGGCTACTGTCAGTCACCATCTAGCCCCTGCTCACTGGGGCAGACTGCAGTGTAATTGCCACTCATCATCGGCAAGGAGAGTTTGAACCTGCTGCCTCTGCCTACCCTTGGGCTGCCCTCTCTGCAACCCCAGTACCTTCTCAGCCTTTGACAAGGCCTGCAGCCTGGGGGGTTTCCAGGCCAGAGCTCCCCAGCTCCTCTGGCCTTCCCCCAGCCCTGCTCTATTTTAGGTTCCCTGCTCAGTGCCCAGCAGCCAGGCCCATCCCTCTCCACATCTAGAGAGAGACTGTCTGTTGGTTTCTGGCCCACAGTCCTCTTATAAGGGCCAGATGGGCCCTGATTAAGCTGGCCACAGCTGTGGTCAGCTACCCACTCAGCTTCCCCAGCTGTTCTTAATCCCTCTTACCCTGCTGCAGTCCTCCCCATGGCTGCTTTCACCCTTCCAGGGCCTGAGCGGGGTGATCACCCCGCTACATAAGTTATAAATAAAGCATAATCCCCAGGAAGGGGTGTGGAGGAATAGGGTTGGATTAATTACAATGGCATAGATCGTACAACTCTAGTTATCTTGACAAGCATTTACTCACTAGAGTGGAGCCATTGACTTCAATGGGACCACTGGTGTAAGTACTCAGGTAGATTCCACAGTCTGGCCTAATTGGTGAAGGTTTTTTTCAGAACATGGTGCAGGAAAGTCCACCGGCCTCAAAGAAACACTTTTAGAAACACTTTTGCAGTATGTCAATTTTAAGCATATATTACTGTCCTTGTTTTATATACTTACTCATTATGTTACATAGGCCCAACAGCACAAGTTAAACATTGTGTGACAGTGTAAAAGCTGAATGTTTTTGATTTGCTCAATTTAAATTAGGCATTCAATGATGTTTTAATGTTGTTGTGTTTTGTACATAGACAGATTCCAGAGGGAGCAGATTTTGTCTTTGCTTTTATCTGGTCAGGGATGAAAATAAGTGTTAAATACACAAGAACTAGGGGAAAGAAAATCAAGTTTCATATTGTACAACCAATGCCAAATCTAGGTCAGTGTCACTTTCAGTGCTGGATCCTGTCCAAAGTAGGGTGAAAAGGTCATGATTTGGTTTATTATGGATTTTTACTGTTTTTATGAACTGAGACTTGCTGAAATTTTCATTAGGATGATACTTTTCACCTTTTGTCTTAATCCTTGTCCCTTTCCTCTTGCATAAATGATTGGTTTTAAAATTCTTGCCACTTCCATTGATTTTAGAAGCCTTGCATTGAGAAAATTTTGTTTAGTAAAATCATTCTTCAGCAAGGTGAATGTAAGAATATGACATTCAACAAAGGATTCTCAGGTCTGGATCACTAATGGAGGATAAATTAATAGGCTAAAGAACTAATCAACTGAGATATTTTATATTCTTTAAGGACATTGATCTGATCCAAAACCCAGTATCTTCTCTACCAGTGTAGTAAGGGGGTCATTTTTCAGAAGAGTTCCTTCTGTTATGTTTACAAGCTGCTCTTTATTTTGCTTATCCCAAAACTTAGAAATAACTACTGCATATAGTGTATTTCACTTTGTGTACTAAGCAGACTAAACATTATGAGCAAACAAAATGAAATAAAGAGATAGCCAACATCCCTGATATCTCTTGATTAAACAAAATAGGCTTTATTGGTTGTAGCTGGATACTCATGGATTCCTTAATTCATGGACATTCGGCATTCAAAAGAGCTTATTCTTAGACTTCAAGGTGTGCTGTGTCAATCTGGACTAATTATTAATTAAATTGTTCTCACAATAGTTTGCTGATCATTTTATTCTTTCAGATATATGCAATAAAATATTATTGGCCAAATTCTGACATGATTTATATCCAAAGCACCACTATTGACTTTTTTCTAAAAATGAGCAGAATTCAGCCTTGTGTGAAGTAACTATAGATCCACCAAGTAACTATAGATCCACCATATTCTTTTGTAAAAAAATATAATCCTTGTTTTGGAATGCAAGCTGTGACAAACTTTTAAACCCCAGTACATGTGAGTAGTAGCAATGTATTTCAACTCTCACACTCTGTACCAAGCAGTCCCCAAGTTGAAACACAGTGAGATACCTCATTAGGGAGACTGGAAATATACATAAAGAAGTGAAGCTGGAAGAACCAGAGGTGCAACAGCTCCTTTCCAATATAAATTATATATTTGTTTAGTTCAGAACTGATCTTTAAATGACCATTTCTGGCTAGAAGAAATATTACTGCTGGTATGAAAAAAGCCACTTACATTTATGAAAATAAAAAACTAGATATTTGACATTAAAATAGAACTGTCAGATTTGCAGCATGCAGCAAATCAGGGTCTAGCAGAAGGACTTCCTGAGCCTGGATTTTCAAAGATGTTTTGGGGAGCATGGGAGCAGGAAAATGGAAGGAATGAAGCAAGAATTCAACAGGGATCAGGAAAAAGTGTTTCGACATTTGCTTAAGTTTTGCATTAACATATTGCTTGATGTTTTCCTGAAGCAAAATTTTACAGATTCATCCACCATAAATCAATGTAAATGCATATATACTTTTGACTTATATGCTGTGTGCAATGATACCAACTAGAAACTAATTATGGCTTCTTTCAGAACCCCAAGATTCCCATTGATAGTTTCCTATTGAGTTTCTATTTCTCCTTCCTCTGCCTCCCCATTGTGATCATGCAACTACCACCTGCTTTACAGAGTTATAGACATATATCCAGGAGAGATCTGGTCCCCTCATTTTTCTGTCAGTGATATGTGTGCTGAACAAAACCCAGTAGGAAACATTAGCACCGTTCAGTTTATGTAGTTGTATTTTTGGAACATTTCTCCTTAGAATGAATGTGAAGTTGATGGGAACTTCTCCTCAAGGGACTGCTTCACAACAAGTAGCATTTGTAAAAAAGTTCAATGTCAGAGATATAATGTCTCATAAGGTAATTCTGAGGTGCTAGCTATTCTGTCAAATGGGGAGGGTGATGATGAAGAGAAGCTAAAAATCTTCAAGGCCCTCTCTTTTCATCAGCTTGTTGCAGTTTCTCTAGTTTTTTTTCCTCAGTTGCACCTGACAACTGTTATATATTCCATTCAGTCTTGATGACCCTTTTTTGAAGTGTGACATTCCAATGTACTTGAAAGAGAAAAATAAATCCAATTATGTTAGTTGTCTAATATTGTTTGTATCCCTTAAATAGTTTCACTGTAACCCTCCTTCCCATTTTATATAATAGATATGTCATATTTTATGGGGAACAGACATTCAAAGCCATAAACTTCCATTGACTACAGTGGAAGCTGTACCAGGGATACATTTGGCCTGTTATATCTGCTGAGGATATACAGAATGGAAGTATTCCCCAATGCAGTAGAAGGAGTTCAAGTACAATAACTGAACAAGGTAAGATATATGCACATTTCAAAGAGCATTACAAATACCACTTCTACAATCATTTTGCCTTACAAAGGCTACAGGCACAGTAGGTGTTCAGCAAACACTCAACACCTCCACTCACCATTCAACACCTCTGAAAATCAGGCCCACAGTTTTTACTAGAGACTGATGTGATGCACAGAATTTGGATCCTAACTAGAATTTCTCCATGCTTAGAAGGATACCATGAAATTTTTCATTCTACTCTTACGTGGACAGTACTTTTTTTTGCCAATGTTCATGCTGTCCAGCACATTGTTCTGCATTTTCCACACAAAACTTCATAAAACAGGTCTGGCTACCACTGCACAATAGTCCATAGAATGGGGTGGGAGTGAGAGGGAAGCAGGCTTTGCTGCCCCTGTGCTCCGCAGAGTATATTGTTATTAGATAGAATGGCATAGGGAGGTATAGCTCCACCTCTTACTCATGTCTATGCCTAAATCCCAGAGTTTGGTTCTTTAGCATGTGGATATCTTCTTTCTTACGCTCCTGGTTTTGTGCCTGGTATCATGCTGTCCTCTATTGCTGGAGTAGTCTGTTTGTGTTCATCCATCTAGAAGCTTCTTTTACCTTCTAGTCATTCTTCCTTGAAGCCCAGCCTTCCTATTATCACTTTTAAACTCCACACTATCTTCTGCTGTCCAAGATCTTGTTTAGATTCTAAGCTCTTCTGGAGAGGGATTATCCCTGATCTAGGTTTGTAAAACACTGGATACATGTATGGAGATGTAAGTGTTGATTGATTTAAGGTTAGAAGGGATCATTAGATCATCCAATCTGATCTCCTGTATAACACAAGCCATAGAATTTCACTGTTACCTCTATAGTGAGCCCAAAGCACATATTCCAAAAAGGTACCCCATCCCCATCTTCATTTCAATACATCACAAGATGAAGAATCCATCACTTCCCTTGGTAGGGAATTCTAATGATAGCTTAAACCCTCACTGTTAAGAATGTGTGCCTTATTTCTAATTTGGACCTTAATATAACATACACTTGAGTCCCTCTCCTTTCAAATAAGCATATGGCTCAATTATGGACAAACCTTGGACTGAGTTTACCTTAATTAGACTCTCAATTTATTCTTAAACTACATAATTACAGTACAGGATAATTTATGTAGCAAACATTTATATCTAATTTTTATTTATAGGTTTCTATTACTGAATCTGAATCCTTCCTGTGCAGTCAGACATCACTTAGGGCAAGAACAAAGCTCTGCCATCTTAATCTGTCATGCTGTATGGCGGAATGGCTACTTTGCTGTGTTTTTATAACTTATTTTTTTTTATGAGGATAGAATGTTGGCCTGTCGCTCAACTCCTAACCTGGAGGATCAATGGGCAGGTTTTCATCTGATCTCTACCCTATCAGGAATTAAAACTCCCACTGGCATAGCTCTTGGGATCATTGGAAAACACAAGCCTTCCCACTGTGTCAAAGTGCAGTCCCCAGAGAAGGTAGGTTTATATCATGTCTGTAGCAATTAATGAATCCTGGCAATCCCTTAATGACTGAGAGCTAGATGTCAACCCAGCAAGTCCCATTCAGTTCATTAAACTATTTCCAACATTCAATCAATCCTTCCCACCCACCCACACACTACTCCCAAGCTTTTGAGAAGTGGACATCTGAGGAAAGCTATCTGGGAGAGGTGGGCCATTTAACAGGTCTCGCTTAAGTGGTGTTCTGCTCTTTTTGTTACATGAGGATGTTTGGGTGGCTAGTTTTGTCTTATTGCCTGATTTGTGCTTTTAGGTTTACTAAAATACTTGGCTAGTAAGCTCTTTGGAACAGGGACTCTCTTTTTGTTCTGTTTCTACAGCGCCTAGCTGTACAAAGGGGTCCTGGTACATGACTGGGGATCCTAGGTGTCACTGTAATAGAAATAAGAAGAAGTGTATGGATAGATGCTTTTTATTTTGCATTTTTAGTTTTTATAACATCAAATAAATAGATATAAAAATCACACAATATCATTAGGGTAAAAAGTGATTTAATTTTCTTTTTGAAAATGTCACCTGGAAAAGGTAAGACATGAATATACTAACTCAACCAAGAACACAGTATCAGAGAATATGGGTTAGCTTATTAAGTCTTATTTCTTATATTATTTCATTGGTTTCAAAAATACAGTCCAGCGTTGCCAGGTGCATGATGAATTGTAAAATCTGCTCACTGACCTTTCTGATTAGATCAAGGTCACATCGTGCTACATTACAGTGGCTACCACTACTGTAAACCACATCTTTGTATTTTCTTGTCTTTGAACTATCATCTCATTTCTTCAGCCTATTCATCTTTTAGACACTCTTGCTTTCACTTTCACAGTGAGATACCTGCCGGAAGATAATGATTTGGTACGTTTTCTCTGTCCTTTGGATTGTAAGTCACAGATACTTGTCACCCTGTTCTTTGTGGTGATATGAACTTCCATGAACTTTCTGTTTGGTGAACAAGACCCTTTAAGACAGAAAATTTACTATCATTCACCTGTTAAGCTCCTTTATGGCGTCTTTTGCTCTCCTCTACTGGTTGGGTTCATTTTAGTGGCTTAGATGACTATGACAGAGAGAGAAACTGTTGGTGCCAGTAATCACTGAATGCTCTGATTTAGTCTATCACTGAAGCAGTCATATGAAGATGATATAAACTAATGTCATTCAGCATGGAAGAGGAGGGAAAGGCTGGCTTTTTTCTATTATTTTTGTTAACAGAGGTGGACACAGGGAGTCCGTCAGATTTCGCAGCTGGAAATGTAGTTCAAAGACAGGCCACTATTTTTATTGTATATAAATCAATGTATTCATGAGGAATAAATGATAGGCTTTTACTGCTCTGCAATGGGAAGGGAAATTGAATTCAAGAGTCCAAATTCTGCCTCTTTCTTCCCCCCATGTAGTACCAATGTCTTCAAAACTATTGCATGGGGGTGTGAAAGTAAGTACTGAACTTCTCTCAATTAATCTGTCTAATATCATATGTAGAGATATAAATCCACAAAAATTCCAGTAGTGTCCATGAAGTTACCTGGTACAAACCTGTGTAAATTCAAAATCAGCCCTCATAGAGTACATCTACATTGGAATAAAAGACCCTCAGCATAGCCATGGCTGGCCTGACTCAGCTGACTCAGGCTCCTGGGGATCAGGCTGTGAGAATCTTAAATTGTTGTGTAGATGTTCGGGTTTGGACTGGAGCACAGGCTCTGGAACCCTGCCTCCTCTCAGGCTCCCAGAGCCCAGGCTGCAGCCCAAGCATGAACCTCTACAGAGCAATTTTACAGCACTGCAGCCTGAGCCTGTAAGCCTGAGTCAGCTGACCTGGGCCATTCACTGCTGTGCATTCATGAAGTTACTCCAGATTCATGCTCATGTAAAATGAGACCAGAATCTGGTCCATTAGGGTTTACTCTAACAACTGGGCTTATTTTATCAGGAACTGCTGTGGAATTAGTTTCTGCATTTGGAGGCAAGAGAAACAGAGGCATTTACCAGAATGGGGAAAATTTAATTCATGCTCTCTGACCCAAATCTCAAATTACATGGATGTAAATCCATTGCATTCAATCACTGAAGTTGCACAAATGTAAATGAAGGCAGAATTTGTCTCTATACTCCACACAGTTTGAAAGCATGATTTATCTGAGTATACAGCAAAAGAGCAGTGATCAGCTTTTCTGTGTAAAGGGATGATTATTATAGCAACTACCACATCATATAATAAACGATCATATGTCTCCATTCTGAGACAGAGCACATTTTAAAGATACATCCTCACTAGTATTCATTTTATTACAATAGATGTTAAAAGTTTACAACTAACGTATTGCCATTTGAACATCATTTTTGTTCTATTAAGCATTTACTGTTCTGTTTTCCTTTCCAAAAGTTTTTGAAGAGAATATAAATTAATTGGAATTATTTATTAAGAAAGAAAAAATGGCATGCACGTGCCAACTGGATTGTGTGTTTTTGAGAGGGAGGTGGCACTTTACTTCAGTATCCTTTTACTACTTCTATAGAAATACAGCAAATGTTCTCAACTAGTATTTCAGCAACAGTTTCTGTGGAGGAAAATGTAGCTATTACTTTGTGATCAGAAACTGTAACAGAAACAGGTAAAAATGTGCTCCCCATGCCAAATTCTACTTTCATTTACCAAGTATAACTGCAAACTAAAACTAAATATTTTCATTAATTAAGCCTCTATGACACCACCTAGCCTTTTCTAGTCACTGGGACAGATTCTCCCATATGACCTATCCCATTTGAGCTGCTCAGATGCTATAAAGGGGACAAATTCTCTCTGCAAATGGACACTGAAGAATTCCCTTGACAGAGGAAGACTTTCCATTAGTATGAAGTAGGATCATAGACCAGCTGCCATCACCTCTCAATCTATCCTAGTAGACATGCCGGAGGAGGAAGTGTGGAAGAGCTGAGCTATACTTCATGGGTCCTCCACTGGCTTAGGTCCCTCAGACTCTAGGCTGCTTTAATTTATACCAAGGTTGGCATTAGCGAAGGCCACCCCAGGAATAAGGAAGCCATAATAGGCTTCCTGATGTCCTCCCCTTCCCCAAACACTCTGCACTGAGTAGAGTTCAGACACTGGGGAGAAGCTTGACAGTTGTTTTTATTTCTAATCAGGGTACAAAAATATGGTGAAGAGCAGCAGATGGAAAACAAAGACCTCTTTAGAATTTCACTACAGTTCTAAAATTAAGAGAGAACATCACATTTCCTCTGTCCTCTCCCACTGCTCTAGCCAGTGATCTGGAACCTGATTTTGCACCCTTGATATCACTCACAATATTTTCATTGGCTTTAATGAGTACAGGATTGGTCCCCTATTTTATCCATCCTTTCTACAGATCAATCTAATTTAGTGATTTGATTAAAAGCCTAGCAGAGGATATAAAGCATTCAAGTAAAGTTTAGTCAATATGCCAGTTTATCATTGTACAGATGGTGGATAAACCTGTCTATTCAATTGTATCAAAATTCTGGGGAAATTATTAATAATACCTAAAATGCTCTCCCCTCCTACTTTGTTTTTTTCTATTAAAGGTATATGCTATCACTAAATGTAATTAAACTTGTAATATTAATTAATAAATCTAACCCCACAACTTGGTTTTGTATAACATTTTTCTATTCTACAGAATGAATAAAAATTGATGGATGCAAATTATTACTACAAGCTTGAATTCTACTCTAACATGAGTATCATCATGACAGTGATTACTGAAGTTCCATCAAGAACTGTCTTCTCTATACTACATGAATATTTTGTGTACATTCTGTATATTTAAGTCAGGATATATTTTGTACACGTGACAAAGCATAGTTATTTATGTGTTTAATGACTTAGCTGTGCTATTGCATCATCATTACTGAAAAAGTTGTAATATTCTATAAATTTGTTTAAAGAATGCAACAACCAAAACCGAATCCTGAAGGCCACATTAATGCAATGAAATTATATCTCAAGGAATTATCATTTTGTTTTGGATATCTACACCAGGAGCATTAAAAAGGTTTATGGCTTATTATTTTGTGACCATGTTCAGATTATGGTAAAGGTGTGTAATTTTGTATTAGTGGTGTACAGTTATAAGCAAAATTTTGGCTGTTGCCTAAATAATGCAAAGTTCATTTTCTGAGTTTAGGGGGCCAGAATCTGCCCCATGATAGGGAAGACAGCTTAATCAGATTCCTGTACACATTCACCCAGTCTCTACAGACCTTGATATGGAGATTGTGTCTAGTAAAAGGGAGGCATGGCTGGAAAGCCTCTGCACTCTGGCTATTCCTGGCTGCCTGAATTCACCCTGGGGCCATAGGCAACTGAGATGGGATAGGGAAGACCTGAGTCTGCTCTAAATTATTCCAGGGGCAAAATGCCGCCCCTCTTCACCCCAGAATCAAGGTGCCACAAAGGTGGCATGAAGACAGCTTACCTTCCTTCTCTCTTGTGTCTTGTGCTTAGGACAGTTAGGCCAGATATTAAGAAGCCGAGCCACGGAAACCTAAATATTTTGTATCATACTCATTTACTAGAAGATCCTTTCTGTGACACAAGGCTATTTTCCAAGTGCAGTGCATTACCAGTTATTATAACTAATTATTATAATTTGGGGGAATTTCTATGGCCTTTGTTTTTCAGGAAATTGGACTAGATAATCACAATGGTCCCTTCTGGCACTGGAATCTATGATTTTATTATTTATTTCTAAATTGCCAGCACTAGTATACTTAGTAATGCTGCACAAAACAAAAATAAAGACACAGGCTCTTTCCCAAGGAACTTACAATTTGCAACACAAAGATGAGTTAAGAACTCACTGAGAGAGACACGATGACTAAGAACTTAGAACTTTAAATATATACACATACAACCATCCACAGAGACGGTAGTGGTGATAGCGGCATATTGACACGGGTGATTAGCATTTCTTGGGCCGTGTGCGTGAAGTGAATTTCTATCACAGGTTTAGATGAAGAGAGGGTGGAACCTAATAAAATGAGATGGAGACAATTCAGGAAGAAGGAATGCTATAAAAGATAGTATGAAGGCAAGAGTGAGAGAAGGAAATGAAGGAGAAACCTATGAGGCTGATATTGCTGGTGGAGCAATGGGAGAAAGATAAGATACACTAAGAAACAAGAATAGCAGTAGAGGCCCTGATTCAGCAAGGAACTTAAGCGTGTGACTAACTTCAAAGTCACAGTGTTACTCTATTATTATTTTTGATTATTTTTAAGAAAAATGCATAACCAAGGTATCCCCCCAGAAAAAGCCCAAAATAAACAAAACAAAAAACACAAATCCAGTCAATAAACAAGCACATTTAATTGAATACAATCATTTTGCTTAGCTCTTGTAGAAGGAATACAAACATACAAGTTTATTGTTTTAGGTTTTAGGCTTCTGTTTTCTCTCTCCATCCATTTTAAATTTTGACTCAGGAAACGACTAGTGCATGACCATATGATCAGTATCATATTTCATCCTGCAGCATAAAGTTCTATTTTACTAAAATTCTACACTGAAAAATCACTTGGAAAGTGACAGTAATTCCATTTGTATTATCTGCCTATAATGTCTATACCTTATTAATTATTAATTATTATTATTGTTGTCTTGTTTTGTAGGCTGCTAAAGCAAATAGCCTCCCTGTCTTACTGTTCCATTAAATCTTTTAATTTTGGAGGCCACATATTAGTACCATATGTCTACACTCTTATCTTTCAGTTATTAAGTGCTGTAGGACATTGACTGGGATCATTGATTTTTCTATGTGCAAGTTCTAATTGCTTATTTCCTGCATCAGTTGGCATAATTATTCAGTAATGATTTCCTTTTTTTTTCCCCTCGAAGAGGAGTACGTTATGATTTGGTTTCAGAGGGAAGCTGAAAGCAAGCCCCACAAAATAAAGAATGATTCCATAGAATCTTTATTAAATTATACCTATTTTTCAATTTGGGCCATCATAAAAGCAATATAATCTGCTGCTGTAACACAGTGTTATAAAATGATAATATGAAAAGTCAAGAGTTCCTATCCTTTATATCCAGAATGTGCAACCACTCATCATAAAGGCATAGCTTTCATTTCAACTGAGTTTGCGACTTCTCAAAGATTTCAAAATGAAAACACACAATCATTTTAATATATCAATCCTGGATATACCAACCAAATGGAATTCAATATAACCTAGTCACACCATTCACCAGTGGTCAAGGAAGCATAAATATTGCAATGTATGGTAGCACTTATTTGAATACACCGAGGACTGTTTATAAAATGTAAGATGACCTCTCAAGAAAAAGGTCTAATGCAAGGTTAGAATACCTGCCCTCCCAGAACCCCCTATGGCAAAAAAGGTAAAAAAAATCTGAATACATAAGGATTAAGGACAGTTAATATTAAGCATAGGTACCTGCATGGAATTTGAAATAGTTCAAGTATCAAAAGTATTTTGGGGCCTGGAGGGTTCAGAGAACAATTTTTAGTTTGTGAAATTTTCCCTCACCCTTTTATTTTAAAACCCCAACTCCTTAGGGTGATTCAGTTTATTAATTATTATTAGTTTATAAACAAATGGAAGTCTGAGCTATGTTGTAGGGACAGAAATATCCCCTTCCCCCCTCTCACCAGAGGACAGGCTTGTAGACAGACAGATAGACAGGCTCAGATTTGGATTTCATTAAACTACTGAAGGTAATACAGGTGTACCCGAGAGCAGAGCTTGTTCCAGAATTCACTGGGAGCTGAGGGCACACAGCGCTTTTGAAAAACAGGCCAAACATTCTTGGCAACTTAGCTGTATGAACGGTTGTGACTTCGATCTATACGGTGCTTCCGGACAAGGCAGTATTTTTTTCTTGTGATATGTACTACTTCTACAATTCGTGACTAGTTTGTTTATCCTATGAGCACTTACAGTTGCCTTATGTGTTTTTTGAGTGACATGCTTTATCTAATCTCCATTCACTCTCACTTTTCACCTCAGGGTATGTCTGTACTGCAGTAAAAGACCCTTGGCACAGCTATGGATGGCCTAGGTCAGCTGACGGGCTCATGGGGTTTGGGCAGCAGGGCTATAAAATTGCAGTGTAGATGTTTGGGCTTGGGCTGGAACCTGGACTCAGACTTCAAAAGTGAGGAGGGTCTCAGAGCCCTGACTCTAGCCAGAGTCTGAATGTCTATGCTGCTATTTTTAGCTTCACAGCCGGAGCCTGTGAGTTCGAATCAGCTGACCCAAGCTCTGATACTTGGTGCTGCAGGTTTTTTATTGCAATGGAACCATATCCTAAGAGACCACACAGTTGCTATGCTACTTGAGACCTATTAGTCAAACAGCCCTGTCCGCTTATTAAACTGCTGACCTTGATCTCAACTACCACATATTTTAGCAGAAACATGATTACATTCAATTCCTGCTGCCTCTTTCTTAAGGAGATGCCTTAGCATTGCTCCATAGTTAAAGCTGCCTGGAGTTTGCTGCTTTAGTTCTGATTCAGCAAAGAACTTAAGCATGGGCTCAAAAAAGAATCTCATGCTTAAGCTACAATGAATTTCAGTTCAGCAAGATATTTAAGCACGGGCCTGACAAAGAATGTATGTGCCTCTGTGACTTCTTATGTGCTTAAATACCTTGCTGAATTGAGTCTCAAGTGCTTTGCTGAATAAGGATGAATCTAAGCATGTGCTTAAGTGTTTTAGTGTATCAGGGCCTTAAAGAGAGTAGCAAGTTCCTTAATTAAACAGAGAAGTCACAGAAATTATTCTCAAAGATGGACAATTTTTTTTTTAGACAGCTACTATAGAATTCTAAAAGATTGAAAATCACTCCTTTTTGAAATTTTCCCACAGATTCTATTGTCAGGTCCCACTAACATAACAGTTTCAAAAGCCACAAACTTTAAATTTCACACAAAGCTTCAGACACAGAAAAAGCATCTGTCAGGAATGGTCTAGATAATACTTATTCCTGCCATGAGACCAGGGAACTGGACTAGATGATCCCTCGAGGTCCCTTCCTGTCCTATGATTCTATTCTATGAAAAACAACAGAAGATTATTCTTTGGGGGGAGGGAGAATGTCAACTTCCACACCATTTTTCAGCTTCTTTTTAAAAGCTGTTGTATTTTTCAACACTCTGTGTGTGTGTGTGTGTGTGTGTGTGTGTATATATATAGAGTGGTCAAACAGACTAACATGTCTTCAAGGAGAACTTCTGTGCCTTAGCATCCCTACCCAGCCCCTCTCTGATTTCTTACTACAGCCTTTGGCACCCCTTACCATGCCTCTGTGCAGACCCGGCTCTAGGCACCAGCAAAGCAATCACGTGCTTGGGGCGGCACATTTCCAGGGGTGGCATTCTGCTATGCGGAGGGTTTGCATTCCCACCTGACCTGCTGCCAAGAGGCTTGCTTGGCTGACGGTGCACGGCAGGCAGGCGAGCAGCAGCGTGGGGGAGGGGGAGAGACCTGAGCTGCAGGGGGCAATTGGACAACCAGCCCTCGGAGCCAGGTGACTGCTCTGGAGCAGCGGGAGCCCCTCCTCCGCCCTGCTCCATGTGTGCAGCTGCTGCTGTTCCTGTCCCCCCTCCCCTCCAGCCCTCCGTTCATCCTTGGAGTCACCCCTGACCACTCCAGACTGGAAGCGTCCTCCTGTCTGCTCTACGGTGGGGGGGGCCCTCCCCCCCACCTGTGTACCCGATTTCCACTAAGTTGGGGTGACAGGACAGGGGGAATCTGTGTGTGCTGCTGCCTCTCTGGGTCTAGAGTTGCTGGCAGGTGCTTGTGTCTGAACCAGACATAGCTTTATCTGAGCTAATAAGTCCGAAACTTCTCCTCTAAAAGTATTAGAATTTATAGCAAGAAATGGTTTTTTCACTCCAAACACTGCTATAGTATTATGCATTCTTTTAACATTACCGGTATCAGTGTTTGTAAGTGTGATTTTGTTAAAATTAAATGAGTACACTAATAAGGAAATTGTTTTATTTCACTAACTACAAATTCTCTGTTTTCATTTTTTTTTTTATTTTAAAAAGTCAAAACAAAACAAAAACATTGCAAAGTGAAAATATGTGAAAAAGCCAAAAAGGGGGGGGGGGAGCAATTTTTTTTTTTTTTGCTTGGGGTGGCAAAAATCCTAGAGCTGGCCTTGCCTCTGTGCCCACAATGTTACATGGAGGTGAGGATGGAATGAATGTTAAAGTTGTTTAATTAGCAATTTCCTTGATTATTTTTTAGTGATTTCATGGTAGAAAATGCACTCGAACAACCTTAAATTAAGCTCCCACAGCTAAGTTTTTGTGTGTGTGGGAATCAGACAAATTTATCTCCCTGGCCAGATGTGTATTTATTGTTCATCCTTCCCAGTAAACAAGATTCCCATGTAGATTTCCTACAGATTAATTTGGAATCCCAGTTAACAACTATTGCCTGCAATGTTTCTTCTTCATATTAACAATGAATGTAGTATGTTTCGTTTCTATTCTTCCCCTTAGTAGACTACTGTTCATTCCCACAATTTCCTGAACAATAAGAGAATTGGGGGTAGGGGGAAGAATCAAACCAGATGTGTTATTTCATTTGAGGTTTACAAGCACCAAATCTTAATTATTTTTTGTTTTTGAGAATAATTAATTGTTTTAAGCCCCATCAGAATATATCTAATCATTTTTCTGTCTTCTGTCCTCATTAATTCTCCAACGTTCCCATATACACTAAAGTGCATGTGTGCCGATGGTAGAAAGAGACAGCTGTTGTTATTATTCAAAGGTCTATTAAAAATGTACCAGAAAAGAATATGAAATGAACAGACTAGCTTCACTAAGGTAGAAGATCTTCTTTGTAAGTTTCATAAAATGTAATACTCATTAAAAGTTTTTATAAAGATTTCTGTAAGCTAGAAGCAAGCACCGTACTTGCAGGCATTTTAGGAACTCCTCTATACAGCTCTGCCATTGCATCTCAGGCCTAGCAGATCACAGTCACCCCATCTTTATGGTAACTTCTGCTGTATAATATCAGTGGGCCAAATCCCCACATCCCTCATACACTTCCATAGCACTGTCTCCTGCTGTTTCTAGTCCCATGGTTTTATGATGGATGCGGGAGATGGAATGGCTGAGACAGGGGCAAGGAGACAATGTTCTGCCTCTCATTCCATGGACTTTACCTGAAAATTGTAGTATAGACCCAGGCTTTATTACCTTTCCTGTAAAGCCTATTTTAGGATTCCAAGGGACTATGCAGCCAGGATGAGTCCTCAGTGGTTGAGTGCAATGCAGCTGAGGGTACTGAAATTCCAGAGCTGGAATGGACTCACGGGGTCTCCAGGCAGCTGCCCTTGGCTTCCCATTGAGCCTAGGATGGGCAAATGGGATATACCTCCTTTTCTATAGAGAAACAAACCCTGCTCCCTGGAAGAATAATCTTGGGGAACCTCAGTGAGAGAAAGCCCAAGGAGATTTCCTTCCACAACTTTTAACACAGCAGGAGGATGATCTAGCCCAATATGAGGACATCAATAGCTGTCAAAGCTCCTCAAGTTATTTACATTATGGCTACACAGAAAAAAAAGAAGTATATTCTTAATTCAGTTTAGCTAACCTGCATTAGCTAACTCTTGTTATAACAGCAATTTATTTGCATTTAACTGAAGGTAAAACATGAGAGTTACTATATTACCTGAAAATAAAACACTCATTCTGTGCTTGGCATCCAGTCAAAATTCAGGCTGTACAAAGCTACTTTATCTCATCCCTTTGTCCTGCGAGTTCTGTGCTGCACCTCTAAGCAGAGACAAGTAATCATGACCAAATGGACAGATATTTTTATACATAGTTAATTCCCTGTTTTCTCTTTTATACAGTACTGTGTTATATTGTGTTATAGTCTCCACTGACAGTATGAGGGCCATCAGTTTCACTATTCAGGGGAACTGAACACCTATATTCTATGGTCTACCAAGGGGACTCACTTTTAGGCTTCTGGCTCCCTGGCTCTCACCTCTATTCGGTGGAAACCCCTTTCTCTTTCCCTTCTGAGTAGGGTTGTTCCAGTTCCCTGCCTACACTGTATTATTCCCAACAAGCCAGACTGCCTAAACTGGCCAGAGTCTGTGCTTTTTGCTTTCTCCTCAGAGGCTATAAACATAATAGCCCACAGATATAAGTTACCATACAGCTCTTTCTAAACCAGCACATTTATTCTTAAAGCAAAAGCATTAGAGAGAAAACATATTAAAAATAATAAAAGAATATATACACACACTAATAAGCTTACCTGAGATTATCCTCAACTCCAACAAGGGCTTCAAACCCCACCAAAACTGTTTTCTGTTATTACAAATTCAAAACTAGCACACCCATGCTTAGGTTAGTATTTCCTTTGTACAGCATGGGCCTTTCATCTTCAGGTTCTGGGAACAGGTAATCAGTAGAAAATGATTCCCTCCTCAAGGCATAGCTTCAAAAGGCTGGGCTTTTGTATAACTAAAGGTAGGGATTTGCATTTTTCTCCCCCTAGAGATTGCCCAGGCAAACAACTTAACACCATTTGTCCAAACTTCCACTCTTGTCTGGCCGATTGTTCAGTGTAGTCCTTTGAAGTTCATAACACTTCTGGAGGGGGGGGGGGTCACACTATTACATAACTTTTGCATTTAATACAATGGACTCCAAAGATACTTACACTTAATTCAATCAGGCTTTTCAAGGCTATTGCAGGAAATTGCCATCAAATCAGTTGTAAGTGCCCAGCTCTGCCCCCACATTCACTTCATTAGGATAATTTCAGACTAGGTAAAGTGACCTGCTGATAAGAATGGGCTCTGCAGAAATTGAGGGGGAAACAAAAAATTTTGTTCCTGAGATTTTTGTATTGCTGCAGATGTAAACTTCATATTATTCATTGGTTATCTATTGGGAGAAAGCTGTGCCGGAAATTCAAACACTTATTTCACTGGACAAAACTTTCAAATTGATTTATAAATTGCTGTGCATGAACTGCCTCAGCATGGGGGCGTTGGACTAGATGATCTCTCGAGGTCTCTTCCATCCTGATGGTTCTATGATTTAGTCTATGATTAGTTTTTAATATTTGGCTTTCCTTTCCTTTTCTTACTGGATGGTGCTGGAGTAGGAGAGCATAGGAATTGATTAACAATGCATAAACAATATTGAGGTGTGGGTGGGGTCATTCTGTTTTTTTCAACAATTTGGTATTTTTATTGTATGTATGATTCCTTACTAGATGAGGACAGAGTTAAGAACAGCTGCGTAAAATGTTCACAATAAAGTTGGATGTAATTTACCTGAGTTTCAGTTTTCTTGCAAAGTTTAAACTCAGACCAGATTCTCTGAAAGGTTCACTAAGGTTCACAAATCTTTCAAGTGAACTTGGGTCCTGTTTTGAATCACTCTAGGCTGATTTTGTGGCATTTGGAATAATTATGCTTAAGAGCCTGGAGACAAGCAGCTAAAATCAGACAATTTCATGTCTGCTTTGAGGACAGATGAGTCCCAACAGACCAATTACTCAAAATCCATGACAAAGATATCAAGAAAGTTAGACCCTGGAATACAATATCACACAATAGACCCAATGATATATGGAAATTGAGAGTGGCGAAAGAGCCCAGACAAGCTTCTAAACAGATAGTAATTTTGCTGCACCCAAGCCACCTGCTACCAAGTACTGTGAGATCTGTATATTTAAGAGAATAACATAAATTTGTATAACTTCATCTATTCCAGATGCCTTAAAGACCAGTGCAGAAGATGCCAAGGGTACAATCCTAGCCCCTTTGAAGTCAATGGGGCCAGGAGTTCACCCCAAGCATATGCTTGATGTATATCTAGCTCTAACAACCATTTGAAAATACAAATATATAGTTAGTTATTGGATTTAAAAAACCTGCTTCATTAAACTTAATTCAGCAGAACTGGAGTCTTCACTAAGTCAGAGAAACAGTTTAGACTAATTTTCAAAGAACTCCACCCACTCAACTCTTCCAATTAGATATTGACTGCTAGAATACCTCACCAATGAAACACAAGACAGAAGCACTGTATATCAGAATATGCATTGGCTGAACATACCCAAAGGACAGGATTTTCTTAAATAAGATTAACCCTTTCATGTATGTTGCATACACCACAGGTCTATGCTGTTGCATTTAAACCATGCAGAGTTTGTGATTTTGCATGGCTTAGACATGAAACCAGGGGGATCCAGGAGGTTCTGACTAAAGCTGATTGAAAATTGTGAAGAAAATATAATAATAATGGAAACTGGCAAATAACTTTTGGCATTTTTTGTTGCAATTTTGAAATGTCAAAATATTGTATCCAATCTAGTTTTGATTGTTTGGCTTTGAAATTCTATCTCATACTCACAATGCATAGAAAATCCAATGAGAAAAACATGCATTCATATGGATTTAAATCAAATTGAATGTTTGCAGGAACCCATGTGAAACAAAGCTGCTACATTTCTCACACCTTATTTAAATCTTCTTCAAACCCTGGGATGTTCCAAGTTGACAGTGCCTCGTTAAGAACAATAATACTAACTCACATTTTACAACCCATTTAACATTTGCATATATTTATGAAAATTTTGGGTCAGTGTAGCAATATATATTATAAAATGGTCAAGTGTAAGTAAATATATATATTGCAACATCTTTCATGTACATTCTGTTTATTTATACATATATTTACTTATACTTGCACGTTTTATAACGTGCTGTGTACTTTTTATAATGTTGAAAGCTTGCAAACTGTTAAACTATTTTTATAATGCTTACATTTATAACAATTCACAATGAATGTCAAATGAACATATTGAGAATTGTCACACAAATTAAAATTTAAAATGAAAGTTGGCAAAAGAGAGCAGTTTTGGAGAGAAAAAAATCTAAGATCTGAAAACATATTTGCATAATCTGGCATCACTAAGGCCTTCTGAGTTTATTTCTTTCAATTTCTGTCTCTGTTAATTCATCTTTAAAAAGAATATGTTCCCATTATTCAAGAAAAAGCCAATGTAGCTATCTGACTGTCATTACAGAAATGCAGCCACACTGTTCACAGTCATTTATTAATAACATTCTCATTTTCATAAAGTACAGGACAAATGGAGCCTGAAGGTATGGAGCTAGGTCCAAAAAATACTTTGATTTCACAATAAATTTATACCTGGAGGACCAAACAGTACAGTTCTGTATTGGCTGCAATTTCTTGCTAGCCTTTATTTTCAGTTCCAAACTCCCGTTTTTAATCTAACAGTCCTAGTTTTAACTGAATACAAAACACCTCTGAACCTCAAAGTTCTAGATGTGTGAGTACTGTGTAATATCCATAATATGCTTTTTCTTCAAGTTTGATGATGAATATAATATTAAAATCTTTTATTTCCTAAGGGTAATTCAAATAATAATTATACAAAACCTAGAGTCATTTGATGAATCACAGTGCTGAGTAAATTATATCTTTTTATTTTACTTTAGTGAGGTCAATACAATATGTCTTACTATTCCATGTTGCATTCTATTATGTAACACTACTCCAGAACTGGACCTGTTTTTCAGTGAGATGGGGGAATATTACTGGCCCCCTGTGCA
Source organism: Terrapene triunguis (assembly GCF_002925995.2). NCBI lineage: Eukaryota > Metazoa > Chordata > Testudines > Emydidae > Terrapene > Terrapene triunguis. The sequence goes on along the minus strand of NW_020664561.1, from coordinate 18,427,970 downwards.
TACAGGACCTATCTGGAAGATAGGGAAGGCTGGGATCACAGTAGGGAAGACTAGGAGTAGCTTGGCAAAGGGACTTGGACTGGGAACAGTGGGGTGGATGGAAGGGAACGAGGGAGTGGTACGTGAGAGAGAGCTGATGAGGAGCTAGTGTGGAGGAGAAGAACTGGGATTGGGTGGGCAAATAAAACTGGGACTGGGAGCCAAATGTTGTAGGAGGACACTGAGACTGGACAAGGAGCCTGGAGAGAGAAACTGGGACTGGGAGTCTGTAAGGACAGGGAACATAGGTTATGGGGTGACTGGAGGCCAAGGCATGTAGAGAGAGACATATCAGATAAGGAGCTGTGAGAGGGGGATTGGGGTAGTCTGGGCAAGGAGACTGGGGACCAGGAATTGGAGGGTAGGGAACTGAGAATGAATTTCCTAGCAGACTGGGACTAGGAGGAGGAAAACTGAGATTGGGATGGGGAGTCCAGAGAGAGGGAACACTGAAACCGGCTAGGCAAGGATACTGAGGCCTGGTCTACACTACAAGTTTAGGTTGAATTTAGCAGCGTTAAATTGAATTAAGCCTGGACACGTCCACACGACGAAGCCCTTTTTTTCGACTTAAAGGGCCCTTTAAACCGGTTTCTTTACTCCACCTCCGACCAGGGGATTAGCGCTGAAATCGGCCTTTGCGGGTCGGATTTGGGGTAGTGTGGATGGAATTCGACGTTATTGGCCTCCGGGAGCTATCCCACAGTGCTTCATTGTGACCGCTCTGGACAGCACTCTCAACTCAGATGCACTGACCAGGTAGACAGGAAAAGCCCCGCGAACTTTTGAATTTCATTTCCTGTTTGCCCAGCGTGGAAAGCACAGGTGACCACGCAGAGCTCATCAGCACAGGTAACCATGATGGAGTCCCAGGATCGCAAAAGAGCTCCAGCATGGACCGAACGGGAGGTATGGGATCTGCTCGCCATATGAATGAATCAGTGCTAGCTGAACTCTGTAGCAGTAAACGAAATGGCAAAATATTAGAAAAAGTCTCAAAGGCCATGAAGGACAGAGGCCATAACAGGGACGCACAGCAGTGCCGCGTGAAAATTAAGGAGCTAAGGCAAGCCTACCACAAAGCCAAAGAGGCAAACGGAAGGTCCAGGGCAGAGCTGCAAACATGCCGCTTCTACGTGGAGCTACATGCCATGCTAGGGGGTGCAGCTACCACTACCCCAACCGTGTGCTTTGACTCCATCAATGGAGAATCACGCAACAGGGAAGCGGGTTCAGGGTACGAGGAAGATGATGATGAAGACAATGAAGATAGCTCACAGCAAGGAAGCGGAGAAACCGGTTTCCCCAACAGCCAGAACATGTTTATCACCTTGGACCTGGAACCAGTAATCCCCGAACTCACCCAAGGCGTGCTCCCAGACCCTGAGGGCACACAAGGGACCTCTGGTGAGTGTACCTTTGTAAATATTACACATGGTTTAAAAGCAAGCATGTTTAATGATTAATGATTAATTTGCCCTGGCAATCGCGGCCAGTACAGCTACTGGAAAAGTCTGTTAACGTGTATGGGGATGGAGCGGAAATCCTCCAGGGACATCTCCAGAAAGCTCTCCTTCATGTACTCCCAAAGCCTTTGCAAAAGGTTTCTGGGGAGGGCTGCCTTATCCCGTCCGCCATGGTAGGACACTTTACCACGCCAGGCCAGTAGCACATAGTCTGGAATCACTGCATAACAAAGCATGGCAGCGTATGGTCCCGGTGTTTGCTGGCATGCAGACAACATCCATTCCTTATCTCTCTTTGTTATCCTCAGGAGAGTGATATCATTCACGGTCACCTGGTTGAAATGGGGTGATTTTATTAAGGGGACTTTCAGAGGTGCCCGTTCCTGCTCGGCTGAACATAAATGTTCCCCGCTGTTAGCCACATGGTGAGGGGGAGGGGTGAAGTGATCATCCCCAGAGAATTGAGTGTGTGGGGGGGTAGTTGGGTTTGTGCTGCATGTTAACCCGGAAACCGCAGCCCCTCCTTTTACATTGCAAACCCATTTTAAATGGCCAACCCAACGGGTGCTTGGTATGGGAAATGAGGGCGCTGCTGTTTGAAACCATTCCCACATGTTATGAAGGTTAAAAAAGCCAAAAGACTGTGGCTTACCATGGCTGCCTGCAAGCTGAATTCTGTTGCCTGGCACTGCGTGAGTGATCTCTCACACCAAACCGGCAGGCCCTCAATATAAGAGGAAAAAATGCGACCTTTTAATGAAAGCACATGTGCTGTGTAATGTAAACAGCAAAATTTAACGTGAAAGAGTGTACCCATTGTTCTCTAAAATGTGTCTTTTTAACCACCTCTCCCTTCTCCTCCACCAACTGCAAATGTTTCTCCTTCGCAGAGGCTAGTGAAAATTAGAAGGAGAAAATGGCGGACTCGGGATGATATGTTCTCGGAGCTCCAGATGTCCTCCCACGCTGACAGAGCACAGCAGAATGTGTGGAGGCAGTCAATGTCAGAGTGCAAAAAAGCACAATATGAACGAGAGGAGAGGTGGTGGGCTGAATCGTGGGCTGAAGAGAGCAAGTGGTGGGCTGAAGAGGATAGGTGGTGTCGGCTTGCTGACAGAAGGCAAGAGTCGATGCTCCGGCTGCTGGAGCATCAAACTGATATGCTCCAGCGTATGGTTGAGCTGCAGGAAAGGCAGCAGGAGCAGAGACCGCCGCTACAGCCCCTGTGTAACCAACAGCCCTCCTCCCCAAGTCCATAGCCTCCTCACCCAGACGCCCAAGAACACGGTGGGGGGGCCTCCGGCCACCCAGCCACTCCACCCCAGATGATTGCCCAAGCATCAGAAGGCTGGCCTTCAATAAGTGTTAAAGTTTTAAAGTTTTAAATTACAGCGTGTCCTTTTCCTTCCCTCCTCCCCCACCCCTCCCGGGCTACCTTGGCAGTTATCCCCCTAGTTGTGTGATGAATTAATAAAGAATGCATGAATGTGAAGTAACAATGACTTTACTGCCTCTGCAAGCGGTGCTCGAAGGGGGGAGGGGAGGGTGGTTAGTTTACAGGGAAGTAGAGTGAACTGGGGGGAGGGGAGGGTTCATCAAGAAGAAGCAAACAGAAGTTTCACACCGTAGCCTGGCCAGTCACAAAACTGGTTTTCAAAGCTTCTCTGATGTGCACCGCACCCTGCTGTACTCTTCTAACCGCCCTGTTGTCTGGCTGCGCGTAATCAGTGTCCAGGCGATTTGCCTCAACCTCCCACCCCGCCATAAATGTCTCCCCCTTACTCTCACAGATATTGTGGAGCACACAGCAAGCAGCAATAACAATTGGAATATTGGTTTCGCTGAGGTCTATCCGAGTCAGTAAACTGCGCTAGCATGCTTTTAAACATCCAAATGCACATTCTACCACCATTCGGCACTTGCTCAGCTTATAGTTGAATAGGTCCTGACTACTGTCCAGGCTGCCTGTGTACGGCTTCATAAGCCATGGCATTAAGGGGTAGGCTGGGTCCCCAAGGATAACTATAGTCATTTCAACATCCCCAACTGTTATTTTCTGGTCCGGGAAGAAAGTCCCTTCCTCCAGCTTTTGAAACAGACCAGAGTGCCTGAAGACGCGAGCATCATGTACCTTTCCCGTCCATCCCACGTTGATGTTAGTAAAACGTCCCTTGTGATCCACCAGGGCTTGCAGCAGCATTGAAAAGTACCCCTTTTATGTACTCGCTGGCTTGGTGCTCCGGGGACAAGATAGGGATATGGGTTCCGTCTATCACCCATCCACTATGACCTGCACGTTTCCCAGAGTCACTACCCTTGATATCAGCAGGTCTTTGATTGCGCTGGCTACTTGGATCACAGCAGCCCCCACAGTAGATTTGCCCACTCCAAATTGATTCCCGACTGACCGGTAGCTGTCTGGCGTTGCAAGCTTCCACAGGGCTATTGCCACTCGCTTCTCAACTGTGAGGGCTGCTCTCATCCTGGTATTCTGGTGCTTCAGGGCAGGGGAAAGCAAGTCACAAAGTT